>NC_069502.1:1028132143-1028465476 GCF_027579735.1 Bombina bombina
GTGTACTTACCAGCAATGATAATGCCGGTAAAATGCAGCCCAAGAGAAGGAGGTCATGTCTGTGTTAGCTTTGAAGCAGCCTGAGCCAGTACTACAGGCAGCCATTATTTACAATTGAAACCAGGAAGTCTGCAAGGATGCCATGACAACAGTGATGTCATCGATTGGAAGTGCTCTGGCTGAGGCTGAGTGACAGCTGCATCCTCCAATTAGCATTGGAGAAACTCGGGTGCAAGGCATGCTGGAAGCACAGCTGCACAGTTTGTCCGATCGTACTCATCCTGCTGCACTAACTGTACTGACAGGGCAGCTGTGAGTGCAGACAGGGTAGCTGGAGAAGCATGGGAGGCAGAGAGGTAATGATTTCTTAATTTACACTGTGGCTGTGCCATTCTAAATGATTCAAGCATTTCATAAGCTAAATTATCCTATGATTAAAATAAAAAGGGTAAATGATTAGTTTTTATATTACAGTAAACACTGTATATGTATAAATTATTGTCATTTGTTAATCTAAAAATATTCACTTTACCTGAAGATCTATATCTATCATCTATCTATCTATCTATCTATCTATCTATCTATCTATCTATCTATATGTCTATCTGTATCTTGACAAGTTTGTTTAAATAAATCTGTATTGTTTTATTGTAAATGAGTGCAGATGTTTTTCCATCAATATATACAACTGATCCTGACATCTTGGCAGCTGTGATTACATAGATGTGAGTACAGATCCTTTTTTGGCACTATATATATATATATATATATATATATATATATATATATATATATAGACACGCACACGCACACACAGAAGCTCACTCCCAGGAACGAACAACCAGCTCAATAACTTGTATATACATAGGTAATTTTGTATTTTAGTTGTCCCTCCTGCTAAATTTAGTATTTTTAGTTTTTTTTTATTCTCAGTGCTGCTGCTGTGAACCAAATTTTGATACAATGTTGCAAGTAACCAGGCTGCATGAAACCCTGTGAAGTTAACCCTTTCCTGCCTTCTGTTGGAGCTCCAGCTTCAGACCATTGCCATGGTAACCAGCGACAATGCTCTTATTGACCGGAACTCATGGGAGCATTGTACATGCTCTGCAGTCGGTAAAGGTACAGACTAGAGACTCCCAAGGCCCGGTATTTGTGTGCATTGAGCTGTTGGGGAGATTTCTGATCTCCTCATCGCTCATTGAATGAGCTCAGCGCTAAAATGAACCACTTCCTGCCTTCCGTAGGGGCTCAAGCTCCAGACCATCGCCTTACATTAGAGCGTTATAATGAATTTGTAAACTCATTGTTTCAATCAAATATATGCTATACAGAAGAAGGCAGCCCTTCGTGCTGCTCGGCTTTTTTAATTACCAAATTAATTACTTTGCAATTTGTGCAAATATAGATTTTAGCGTTTTGCTGTTGCACAAGAATGAATTTGTCAACAAAAATAGATGAGTGGCACAAAAGCACAAATCACTGCCTTTTTCCGCATTATATATATATATATATATATATTTTTTTTTTTTTGCATTATCTTATATGTTGAACCACTTCAGATGATTGTTTTTGTGTTGAGAAATCTGGAACATTGTTTGTATGTCTGGTGAAAAGCAGGAAGGTAAGATCAGGAGTGTGCATGTTTCTGCAGCAGTATATGGCAGTAGTTTTGCAACAATGTTAAGTGTGTATATATATATATATATATATATATATATATATATATAAAACAACAATTTATTTCATAAAAAGAAATAGGAAAAATAGCCAACAGATAACTAAAATTCTAATTAAAATACTATATATAGAAAAAGGGACGTCTCCCTCTAAAAAAAATCTAGCCACAACCTACTAAGCACATTACATTAGCAAGAACAATAGATGGCAGCACTATTTCCTGTCACGTAAGCACTATTTCCTGTCACGTAGTATTCCAGACATGTGCACGTTACCAACCTAGATATCTCTTCAACATAGAATAACAAGAGAACAATGCAGATTTGATAATAGAAGTAAATTGGAAACCTTTTTTTTTTTTATTGTATTCTCTATCTTAATCATAAAAGAAAAAAAAAATGGGTATCATGCCCTTTTAAGTAGTCTCAGATAAATAGTTTCTACCTTTCTGAAGATCTATAAACTTGTGACAGATCATGCTTATTACATTATTTGGACAGCCTTTGGCTAATGGTGTCAATTCAGGAGTTTCCTTTTGAAATTCTCTATTCTGCAGTATTTGGAAATTCTTCAAAAACATAATTTATGTAAGAACTTACCTGATAAATTCATTTCTTTCATATTGGCAAGAGTCCATGAGCTAGTGACATATGGGATATACAATCCTACCAGGAGGGGCAAAGTTTCCCAAACCTCAAAATGCCTATAAATACACCCCTCACCACACCCACAATTCAGTTTAACGAATAGCCAAGCAGTGGGGTGATAAAGAAAGGAGTAGAAAGCATCAACAAAGGAAATTTGGAAATTATTGTGCTTTATACAAAAAATCATAACCACCATAAAAAGGGTGGGCATCATGGACTCTTACCTGATAAATTCATTTTTTTCATATTGGCAAGTTCTTACATAAATGATGTTTTCTTTCATGTAATTGGTAAGAGTCCATGAGCAAATACATAAAAACGGTAGAATTTAGTAAATGTATGCAAAGAGGACCAAGTTGTCGCTTTGCAAATCGGATCAACTGAAGCTTCATTCTTAAAAGCCCATGAAGTGGAGACTGATCTAGTAGAATGAGCTGTAATTCTCCTAGGCGGGGCCTGACCCGACTCAAAATAAGCTTGATGAATCAAAAGTTTCAACCAAGAAGCCAAGGAAATAGCAGAAGCCTTCTGGCCTTTCCTAGGACCAGAAAATAAAACAAATAGACTGGAAGTCTTCCTGAAATCTTTAGTAGCTTACACATAATATTTCAAAGCTCTTACCACATCCAAAGAATGTAAGGAACTTTCCAAAAAATTCTTAGGAAGGGACAACAATTACTCTACTAATGTTGTTAGAATTCAGGACCTTAGGTAAAAATGAAAAAGAAGTCCGCAAAACTGCCTTATCCTGATGAAAAAAATCAGAAAAGGAGACTCACAAGAAAGAGCAGATAACTCAGAAACTCTTCTAGCAGAAGAGATGGCCAAAAGGAACAACACTTTCCAAGAAAGTAGTTTAATGTCCAAAAAATGTATAGGTTGAAATGGAAGAACCTGTAAAGCCGTCAGAACCAAATTAAGGCTCCAAGGAGGAGAAATTGATTAAATAACAGGCTTAATAAGAACTAAAGCCTGTACAAAACAGTGTATATCAGGAAGTATAGCAATCTTTCTGTGAAATAAAACAGAAAGAGCGGAGATTTGTCCTTTCAAGGAACTTGCAGACAAACCCTTATCCAAACCGTCCTGAAGAAACTGTAAAATTCTAGGAATTCTAAAAGAATGCCAGGAGAATTTATGAGAAGAACACCATGAAATGTAAGTCTTCCAAACTCCTGATGGAAAAACGGACCTTGAGATAGTAGGTCTGGCCGAACGGAAGTGGCCAAAGCGGGCAACTGGACATCCAAACCAGATCCGCATACCAAAACCTGTGTGGCCATGCTGGAGCCACCAGCAACACAAATGATTGTTCCATGATGATTTTGGAGATCACTCTTGGAAGGAGAACTAGAGGCGGGGAAATGTAAGCAGGATGATAACACCAAGGAAGTGTCAGTGCATCCACTGCTTCCGCCTGAACATCCCTGGACCTGGACAGGTATCTGGGAAGTTTCTTGTTTAGATGAGAGGCCATGAGATCTATCTCTGGAAGACCCCACAATTGAACAATCTGAGAAAACACATCTGGATAGAGAGACCACTCCCCTGGATGTAAAGTCTGGCGGCTGAGATAATCCGCCTCCCAATTGTCTACACCTGTGATAAGCACCGCAGAGATTAGACAAGAGCTGGATTCCTCCCAAACAAGTATCCGAGATACTTCTTTCATAGCTTGGGGACTGTGAGTCCCACCCTGATGATTGACATATGCCAATGTTGTGATATTGTCTGTCTGAAAACAAATGAACGGTTCTCTCTTTAGCAGAGGCCAAAACTGAAGAGCTCTGAGAATTGCACGGAGTTCGAAAATATTTATTGGTAATCTTGCCTCTTGAGATTTCCAAACCCCTTGTGCTGTCAGAGATCCCCAAACAGCTCCCCAACCTGAAAGACTTGCATCTGTTGTGATCACAGTTCAGGTTGGCCGAACAAAAGAAGCCCCTTGAACTAAACGATGGTGATCTATCCACCATGTCAGAGAGTGTCGTTCATTGATTCAGCATACAAAGCTGTAGAGGTCTCATGGGAAAACGAGCAAAGGGCATCGCGTCCGATGCTGCAGTCATGAGACCTAAAACTTCCATGCACATAGCCACTGAAGGGAATGACTGAGACTGAAGGTGCCGGCATGCTGCAACCAATTTTAAACGTCTCTTGTCTGTTAGATTCAGTGTCCATGACTCTGTCTCTATCTGGAAGCCTAAAAAGGTGACCCTTGTCTGAGGAATCGAGAAACTTTTGGTAAATTGATCCTCCAACCATGTTTCCAAAGAAACAACACTAGTTGATTTGTGTGAGATTCTGCAGTACGCAAAGACTGAGCTAGTACCAAGATATCATCCAAATAAGGAAACACCGCAATACCCTGTTCTCTGATTACAGAGAGTAGGGCACCCAGAACCTTTGAAAAGATTCTTGGAGCTGTTGCTAGGCCAAATGGAAGAGCAACAGATTGGTAATGCTTGTTTAGAAAAGAGAATCTCAGAAACTGATAATGTTCTGGATGAATCGGAATATGAAGGTATGCATCCTGCAAGTCTATTGTGGACATATAATGTCCTTGCTGAACAAAAGGCAGAATAGTCCTTATAGTCACCATCTTGAAAGTTGGTACTCTTACATAACGATTCAAAATTTCCAGATTCAGAACTGGTCTGAATAAATTTTCCTTCTTTGGTACAATGAATAGATTTGAATAAAACCCCAAACCTTGTTCCTGAGGAGGAACTGGCATGATTACCCCTAAAGACTCCAGGCCTGAAACACACTTCAGGAAAGCCTGAGCTTTTACTGGATTTACTGGGATACGTGAGAGAAAAAAAAACTTCTCACAGGAGGTCTTACTCTGAATCCTATTCAATACCCTTGAGAGACAATGCTCTGAATCCATTGATTTTGGACAGATTTTAATCCAAATATCCTTGAAACACCTTAATCTGCCCCCTACCAGCTGAGCTGGAATGAAGGCCGCACCTTCATGGGGATTTAGGGGCTGACTTTGGTTTCCTAAATGGCTTGGATTTATTCCAATTTGAGGAAGGCTTCCAATTGGAAGCAGACTCCTTGGGGGGAAGATTGAGTTTTTGTTCCTTATTCTAACGAAAGGAACGAAAATGGTTAGAAGCCTTAGATTTACCCTTAGGTTTTTAATCCTGAGGCAGAAAAACTCCCTTCCCCCAGTGACAGTTGAAATAATAGAATCCAACTGAGAACCAAATAAATTATTACCTTGGAAAGAAAGAGATAGTAATCTAGATTTAGATGTCATATCAGCATTCCAAGATTTAAGCCACAAAGCTCTTCTAGCTAAAATAGCTAAAGACATGGATCTAACATCAATTTTGATAATATCAAAAATTGCATCACAAATAAAATGATTAACATATTGCAATAGGCGAATAATGCTAGATAAGTTAGAATCCAATTCCTGTTGCGCTAAATTCTCCAACCAGAAGGTTGATGCAGCCACAACATCAGCCAAAGAAATTGCAGGTCTGAGAAGATGACCTGAATATAAATAGGCCTTCCTTAGATAAGATTCAAGCTTCCTATCTAAAGGATCCTTAAAGGAAGTACTATCTTTCATAGGAATAGTAGTACGTTTAGCAAGAGTAGAAATAGCCCCATCAACTTTGGGGATCTTTTCCCAAAACTCTAAAGATTTTGCTTGTAAAGGATACAATTTTTTAAACCTTGAAGAAGGAATAAAAGAAGTACCTGGCTTATTCCATTCCCTAGAAATCATTTCAGAAATAGCCTCAGGAATAGGAAAAACCCCTGGAGAAACCACAGGAGGTTTAAAAACAGCATTTAAACGTTTATTAGACTGAACGTCAATAGGACTGGTTACCTCAATATCCAAAATAATTAACACTTCTTTTAATAAAGAAAGCATATACTCTATTTGAAATAAATAAGAAGATTTGTCCGCGTCAATGTCTGAGGAAGGATCTCTTTATCAGATAGATCCTCATCAGAAGAGGATAAATTATGTTGTTGGTCATTTGAAATTTCATCAACTAAATGAGAAGTTTTAAAAGACCTTTTACGTTTATTAGAAGGTGGAAATGCAGACAAAGCCTTCAAAATAGAATCAGAAACAAATTCTTTAAAATTTACAGGTATAGCATGCACATTAGAAGTTGATGGAACTACAACTGGCAATGTGCTATTACTGATGGATACACTAACTACATGTAAAAGTTTATCATGACAACTATTACAAATGACATTCAGTGAAATAATTTCAACAATTTTACAACAAATGCACTTAGATTTGGTAGGACCGATGTCAGGCAGCAATGTTCCAGCAGAAATTTCTGAGGCAGGATCAGATAGAGACATCTTGCAAAACGTAAGAGAAAAAACAACATAAAATGCAAAATTATCTATTTCCTTATATGACAGTTTCAGGAATGGGAAAAAAAAGCAAATAGCATAGGCCTCTGATAGAGAAAAAATCAAGAGGCAAACATCAATGGGGTATTGAAATAATGAAAAAGTTTGGCGGCAAGTATGACGCACAACGTAACGTAAAGTTTTTGGCGCCAAAAAATAACCGGAAATGACACACTCGTGTCACTAATGACGCAATCGTGTGAAAGGTCTCGGCGTCAAGTATGACGCCGGAAATGACGAAGTTGCGTCATAGACGTATTTTTCCGTGCCAAAAATATTTTCGCGCCAAGAATGACGCAATAAAGTTTAGCATTTGACGCAACCGCGGGCCTAATACCGCCCGCAATTTGCAAGAAGTAGTCAATTGAAAAAAGACTAAACCCCAGGTAAGAAAAAAATGTCTTTAAAAGATGTTTATATTACCCAAATATGAAACTGACAGTCTGCAGAAGGAAATACATGAACCTGACTCATAGCAAATATAAGTACAATACATATATTTAGAACTTTATAAAAATGCATAAAGTGCCAAACCATAGCTGAGGTGTCTTAAAGGGACATGAAACCCACATTTTTTTTTCATGATTTAGAAAGAGAATGCAATTTTAAACATCTTTCTAATTTACTTCTATTATCTAATTTGTTTTATTCTCTTGATATTCTTTTCTGAAAAGCATATCTAGATATGCTCAGTAGCTGCTGATTGGTTGCTGCACATAGAAGCCTCATGTGATTGGCTCACCCATGTGCATTACTTTTTCTTCAAATAAGGATATCTAAAAAATTAAGCAAAATAAATAATAGAAGTAAATTGTAATGTTGTTTAAATTTGTATGTTCTATCTGAATCATGAAAGAAAGATTTTAGGTTTAGTGGCCCTTTAAGTAATAAAAAACATACTTACCAAAAGACACCCATCCACATATAGCAGATAGCCAAACCAGTACAGAAACGGTTATCAATAGAGGTAATGGTAAATTGAGAGTATTTCTTCGATCTGAAAAGGGAGGTAGGAGATGAATCTCTACGACCGATAACAGAGAACCCATGAAATAGACCCCCGTTAGGGAAATCATCATATTCAATAAGTGATACTCCCTTCACGTCCCTCTGACATTCGCTGTACTCTGAGAGGAATCGGGCTTCAACAATGCTGAGAAGCGCATATCAACGTAGAAATCTTAGCACAAACTTACTTCACCACCTCCATAGGAGGCAAAGTTTGTAAAACTGAATTGTGGGTGTGGTGAGGGGTGTATTTATAGTCATTTTGAGGTTTGGGAAACTTTGTCCCTCCTGGTAGGATTGTATATCCCATATGTCACTAGCTCATGGACTCTTGCCAATTACATGAAAGAAATGGTGCATTGCTTTTTTTGTTTGTTTATTTGTTCTCTGAAGGTTCAGGTTTCTGTACTTTCAGTTTTTTCCAGGAATTGTTTTTGGTCTTGATAATGCCATGTTCTTTAGAAACATTATTTTCAAAAAATGTGTTTCCTGTCTTTAAAGATCATATCCCTGTATAGTTTCTAATTTTGGGGTTTACAGGTTAATCCTTTGAACCATTTCAAGCGTTTTAAAGATTTGAACTTTTAACACCATACTATTGGTGGCTTTATTGAGCTTTATTACAGCTGACCATATTTCTGAATTGAGCTCTCTGCTGCTTAAAGGGACACTAAACCCACATTTTTTCTTTAATGATTCAGATAGAGCATGCAGTTTTAAGCAGCTTTCTAATTTACTCCTACTTTTAATTTTTCTTTGTTCTCTTGCTATATTTATTTAAAAAGTAGGACTTTAAAGCTTAGGAGCCAGCCCATTTTAGGTTCTGCACTCTGGATAGCACTTGCTTAGTGGTGGCTAGCTTTAGCAATGAGCAAGCATAACCCAGGTTCTCAACCAAAAATGGGCCTGCTCTTAAGCTTTACATTCCTGCTTTTTAAATAAAGATAACATGAGAACAAATAAAAATTGATAATAGGAGTAAATTAGAACATTGCTTAAAATTGCATGCTCTATCTGAATCATTTAAGAAAAAAATTGGGTTTAGTGTCCCTTTAAAGTGATGGTAAAAAGCCCTTCTTCATGTACACATCCAAAAATACAATAAACCTATCAACACATCACTAGGACCTGCATAGCAAAATATTGGAAAATGGGCGAACCAACTTGGGCCGAAATTAAGAACAAAATGCTGTTTACTTGTACGATGTATGATGCAGCAGCTTGGATACTAGATAATAAAGAAAATACTGACAGCATTTGGTTCTATTGGATTCTTAAAGGGACAGTCTAGGCCAAAATAAACTTTCATGATTTAAATAGGGCATGCAATTTTAACCCCTTAATGACCGCAGTACTTTTCCATTTTCTGTCCGTTTGGGACCAAGGCTATTTTTACATTTTTGCAGTGTTTGTGTTTAGCTGTAATTTTCCTCTTACTCATTTACTGTACCCACACATATTATATACCGTTTTTCTCGCCATTAAATGGACTTTCAAAAGATACCATTATTTTCATCATATCTTATAATTTACTATAAAAAACATTATAAAATATGAAGAAAAAATGGAAAAAAACACACTTTTTCTAACTTTGACCCCCAAAATCTGTTACACATCTACAACCACCAAAAAACACCCATGCTAAATAGTTTCTAAATTTTGTCCTGAGTTTAGAAATACCCAATGTTTACATCTTCTTTGCTTTTTTTGCAAGTTATAGGGCCATAAATACAAGTAGCACTTTGCTATTTCCAAACCACTTTTTTTTTCAAAATTAGCGCTAGTTACATTGGGACACTAATATCTTTCAGGAATCCCTGAATATCCATTGACATGTATATATTTTTTTTTCAAAGACATCCCAAAGTATTGATCTAGGCCCATTTTGGTATATTTCATGCCACTATTTCACCGCCAAATGCGATCAAATAAAAAAAATTGTTCACTTTTTCACAAATTTTTTCACAAACTTTAGGTTTCTCACTGAAATTATTTACAAACAACTTATGCAATTATAGCATAAATGGTTGTAAATTCTTCTCTGGGATCCCCTTTGTTCAGAAATAGCAGACATATATGGCTTTGGCTTTGCTTTTTGGTAATTAGAAGGCTGCTAAATGCCACTGCGCACAATACGTGTATTATGCCCAGCATTGAAGGGGTTAATTAGGGAGCATGTAGGGAGCTTCTAGGGTTAATTTTAGCTTTAGTGTAGTGTAGTAGACAACGCCAAGTATTGATCTAGGCCCATTTTGGTATATTTCATGCCACCATTTCACCGCCAAATGCGATCAAAGTAAAAAAAACGTTAATTTTTTCAAAATTTTAGGTTTCTCACTGAAATTATTTACAAACAGCTTGTGCAATTATGGCACAAATGGTTGTAAATGCTTCTCTGGGATGCCCTTTGTTCAGAAATAGCAGACATATATGACTTTGGCGTTGCTTTTTGGTAATTAGAAAGTCGCTAAATGCTGCTGCGCATCACACGTGTATTATGGCTAGCAGTGAAGGGGTTAATTATGTAGTTTGTAGGGAGCTTGCAGGGTTAATTTTAGGTTTAGTGTAGAGATCAGCCTCCCACCTGACACATCCCACCCCCTGATCCCTCCCAAACAGCTCCCTTCTCTCCCCCACCCCACAATTGTCCCTGCCATCTTAAGTACTGGCAGAAAGTCTGCCAGTACTAAAATAAAAGTTTTTTGTTTTTTTTTAAGAAAAAAAAAAAAGAAGCATATTTACATATGCTGTGTTTAGGATCCCCCCTAAACCCCCAACCTCCCTGATCCCCCCCAAAACAGCTCTCTAAGCCTCCCTCTCAGCCTTATTGGGGGCCATCTTGGGTACTGGCAGCTGTCTGCCAGTACCCAGTTTGAACAATCAAATGTGTATTTTTTTTATTTTTTTTCTGCAGTGTAGCTCAATCCCCCCACGGACCAACCCCCACCACCTAAATCACACCTAAGGGTTTTTTTTAAGCATTAAATGTCCCACTTTTATTTTGTTTTGGGACACATTTTTTCCGTAGTGTAGCGGTTCCCACCCGCTCCCTCCCCGTGCACGCGCCCGCCCCCTCGTGCACGCGCCCCCGCCCCCCTCCACATGACCAGGGCCATCGATGGCCGCCACCCACCTCCCACACCGGCTCCCACCCACCAACGATACCGGCCATCGATGTCCGGTGCAGAGAGGGCCACAGAGTGGCTCTCTCTGCATCGGATGGCCATAAAAGGTTATTGCAGGATGCCTCCATATCGAGGCATCACTGCAATAACCGGAAAGCAGCTGGAAGCGAGCAGGATCGCTTCCAGCTGTTTTCCACACCGAGGACGTGCAGGGTACGTCCTCAGGCGTTAACTGCCTTTTTTCTGAGGACGTACCCTGCACGTCCTCGGTCGTTAAGGGGTTAAACAACTTCCCAATTTACTTTTATCACCAATTTTGCTTTGTTCTCTTGGTATTCTTAGTTGAAAGCTTAACCTAGGAGGTTCATATGCTAATTTCTTAGACCTTGAAGGCCACCTCTTTTCAGAATTCATTTTAACAGTTTTTCACCACTAGAAGGTGTTAGTTCACGTGTTTCATATAGATAACACTGTGTTCGTGCATGAGAAGTTATCTGGGAGCAGGCACTGATTGGCTAAACTGCAAGTCTGTCAAAAGAACTGAAATAAAGAGGCAGTTTGCAGAGGCTTAGATACAAGATAATCACAGAGGTTAAAAGTATATTAATATAACTGTCTTGGTTATGCACTACTGGGGAATGTATAATAAAGGGATTATCTATCTTTTAAAACAAAAACAATTCTGGTGTAGACTGTCCCTTTAAGGAGGGATCTAGAAAACAATAACATGAATAAAGATTCTGAGAGCTAGAATTATTTATGTTCATGTCTGAGTATTATTTCACTACTCATGATTGATTAATAGAAGTCAATAAAACAAAGATGAGACTCATAAATCGCACCCTAATACCACAATTAGTCCTTGGCATCCATGTTTAATTTTCCTTATTTTTTGGTTATTTATGTTCATGTCTGAGTTTGTTATTAAGAACCCATGTTTACAAAATGTCTTAGCTATAACTCAGGTTCTATTGTTATTGTTTTTTCTTTTTTTGTTGTTGTTTTTTTTCTCTTTATTTCCACTTTGGATGTTGGATACATTAAATGGATAGTAAACCCCAACATTTTCTTTTTATGATTCAGATAGAACATACAATTTTAAACAAATTTTCAATTTACTTCTATTATCAAATTTGCTTAATTCTCTTGTTATCCATTGCTGAAGGGACAGCACTACTGGCAGCTAGATGAACACATCTAGTTATCCAATCACAAGAGACAAATGTGTGCAGGCACCAATTAGCAGCAGCTCCCACTAGTGTATGATATGTGCATATTCATTTTTAACAAGGGATACTAAGAGAACGAAGCACATTTGAAAATAAAAGTAAATTTAAAAGTGTCTTAAATGACCTGCTCTATATGAATCATGCAAGTTTAATTTTGACTTTCCTATCCCTTTAATCCCCTTTCTTTTCAATGGACATTTTATTATTGTGTCAAAAAACATACAAAAGGCTTGGAAGGAAAGGTTTCAAGTCTAACTACTCTGCTAAAACACAAGAGTAGGCCTCTTGTAAAGACTCAAATGAACTAGACTGACATCTTTTTAAATGTATTTTATTCTCAGACAGTCAGTCAGATACACAAATGTTAGATAGATATTATACCCATAAGCAGATGTAATTAAAGGGACACTGAACCCAATTTTGTTCTTTTGTGATTCAGATAGAGCATGAAATTTTAAGCAACTTTCTAATTTACTCCTATTATCAATTTTTCTTCATTCTCTTGGAATCTTTATTTGAAATGCAAGAATGTAAGTTTAGATGCCGGCCCATTCTTGGTGAACAACCTAGGTTGTCCTTGCTGATTGGTGGATAAATTCATTAACCAATTAAAAACTACTGTCCAGAGTTCTGAACCAAGAAAAAAGTTTAGATGCCTTCTTTTTTATATAAAGATAGCAAGAGAACGAAGAAACATTGATAATATGAGTAAATTAGAAAGTTGCTTAAAACTGCATGCTCTATCTGAATCACGAAAGGAAATTTTTGGGTTCAGTGTCCCTTTAATTGCTTATGTTGTACCCAACTGAAAATGTATATTCTAATAAATAAAAAAGATTTAAACATAAAAAGATGGTAAACTTTCCCTTTTGTATAAATATTTGGAATGTTAGCAATATTTTATATTGAGTTTAAGTCATCAGTTGTAATAAAGATGCACTCTGTTACTTTTTAATGTTGCACTGAAATACAAATACCCCCGGCTTTGGCCCCCCCATTTCACTGTTTGCCAATCAGGACTTTAGCCATATGGCACTCACAAGAATTTTTATTTGTATATAGGATGTAGCTTGTAGAACAATTCAGTCTGTTAGCTCACATAAAAAAGTACTTTTAACACTTTCTGGTCCTATGTCGGAATATATCCGACAAAAGGTTTTACCACTTGCGGTCCAATGTCGGATATATTCCGACATGTTCCCTCAAAGGTGCCAAAGTTCCCAGTGACATTTCCTCCGGGTCCTTTCCCCATGCTTTGTTCCCCCACCCTTGAAATGAGGCAGACTCCCTAGGGGGTGAGATCCTCTCCCCGTGTGCTCCTACGGAGCCTGCTGTGGAGGGGCAAGTGCTGGCCTGGGGTGTACATGTAACCTGGGTCGTTACGCTTTCCCCCCTGTAGCGGTCCCGGTGCCTGCGTGCGCCCATCTCTTTACCAGTGTTCTGTGTACAGCGCCACAGCTAGGCTAGATGTGGCACTGTGCACTGATCACTGGTAAAAGACGAATGCAAGCAGGCACCCGGACTGCTGCTGGAAGCCGGGGGGGCAAGCAGAACGACCCAGGTTACATGTACACCTGAGCTAGGAGGCCTTAGTCTGATGGTGCTACAATAAATTGGACCGGAAAGGGTTAAAAGTGGGTGGCTGGAGCACGGGGTATTTAAATTTTAGTCCTACATTAAAAAGTAAGTTAAAATGTATTTTCGATACAATTAATGAATTAAACACCATCTAAAACATTGCTAACATTCCGGATCTGTTCATACAAAGGCAAAAGTTTACCATCAATTTAAGGTGGCTATTTCTTGGAATAATTTGATTTCTTCATTCTTCTTGAAACCTAGAGTCAAACTCGGGGCTTTTTTACTCAGACTTAAAGGGACAGTAAATACCTTAAAATATTAATATAATTGGCCTCTGTGAAGATAACAAACCACAAAACAATGCTAGCTTTATTAGCATAGTGTCTGTTGCTAGCCATATCTACTCCAGTATCAAGTCCTGATGGGCTCCTCTAAGGTAATGGTAGCTGGAGTTTGGCTACTGAAAAACAACTGAAGCAAATAATATGTTTGTTTTTTAAAATGTATAAACAGAGCATGCAATTTTAAATTAATTTCCAATGTACTTTTATGGCCAAATTTGCTTTATTCTCTTGTTATCCTTTGTTGGAGCAGCAATGCACTACTGGGAGCTAGCTGAACACACTGGGTGAGCCAATGACAGGAGGCATATACGTGAAGCCACCTACATCTAGTTCCTAGTATTTCAGTCCTGAACCTACCTAGGTAGGCAAAGGATACCAAGAGAACTAAGCAAAATCAAAATAAGAACATATCCAGCTGTACGTACTGTGTTAAAGTTTGTTTAGGTGTGGACCCATTGGCTCAAAAGGGACATTAAACATCGCTGTCTCAACGCAGTGAATGAGTCCCAGGATGTTACCAAACAGTAGCAGGGATGGTCAAGGTGATGTTGACTGGCCAGGGTCAATACCAAAAGTACAGTAGAAGTATAGAATCATAAACCAAAGGAGTAGGCTAGGAGGAAGCAGAAGGTCACAAACAAAATCACTTGGGGCCGAAGAATGGTCAAAAAAAACAAACAAAGGTCAAAAAAAAGAAAAACTTCTGAGAAAATTCAAGCACACAATGGGACAAAGTCAATACTTGGGCATAGACAACCTAGACGAATAAAAAAGTATAACACTGTGTCAGAAACGAGCAACAATAATGACGTGGAACAAGATTCAATGATTGCTGCAATGTATACACAACACCAAGGTAGGCAACATGAGAAAATAATTTACAGGTCGACAAATGATGCTGCACAACAACCGCGAACAACAACTGTGAACATAACATTGCCCCACTCACCAGTGAGCCCTCTAGGGATAGACAAGGGTGGTAACCATGAAACAGCTGAGCAGGAGCATGCAGATGAATGGTAGAAACCCAAGAATGGTTAACAATGAAGTAATCTTTCCAGGCCACCAGATTCTACAACTTGATACCCTGATGTTTAGAATCTAAAATGCGAGCGATTTCAAACTCTTGATGTCAATCATGAAAGGAGGAAGATGACCAGTTTACAGAGAAAATAAGCAAAAGATGTATGAAAAACTGGGTGAACACCAAAGGTAAAGGGTAGAACCAGTTCATAGGATATCGGCCCAATGTGACAGAGGATACAGAACAGACTGACAAACCACAGAGGGTTGTTTAAACTTCAGATTATGTAAGGAAGACAAAATCTTGATGCCAACCCGAAACCAGCAAGTATCAGAACTGCGTCAGTCAGCAAATCTCTTGGAAGACGAAAAATAATTAATCAAAATTCGTTGGACTTATCGCTAATGTTGCAGAGAGTTGACCAGACAGAAGTCAACAGAAACTTAAATATTATTTAAATAAATCTAAATAAAATTACTACAATTAACTAAATTATTCCTATTTAAAACTAAATACTTTCCTATAAAATAAACCCTAAGATAGCTACAATATCACTAATAGTTACATTGTAGCTAGCTTAGGGTTTATTTTTATTTTACAGGCAACTTTGTATTGAGACTGTGTGACCAGAGGAAAGGCACAAGGTTTATTTCCCAGAGCAGCTTGAGCAGGTGAATTCTTCAAGAAATATTCCATTGTGAGCTCTTTCTGCCAGAGTTAACAAAGTAGAAAAGTTGTTCTGATGGACATTGATATAATGACGAAGGTAGGTCTCTAAGGAGGAGTGGTTGCTATGTTCTGTGAGTTTAAGGAAATTTGTGATTCCCAATTCACCTTCAGAATCTTGAAACAAACTGTATACCTCTATCCGACCCATTGCAAGTAGGCAAGCCGTAGGGATGAACAATGTACTGAATAAACAAAGTTGACCTTTTCTGAGTAGAGGGTAAACCAGGCAAAGGTATGAAGTGAGTCATTTGTGAGAATCAATCAACTACAAATCATATTACTGTGTTTCCTTTGGAGTCAGGTAAGTTAGTGATGAAATCCATTTCCAAATGAGACCAAGGTCAATTAGGTAAAGGCAGGTGAAGGGAGCTGCCTGGGAACTTAATTTGCACTATACATAGTACAAAAGGAGACATAACATAAGTTTGAGCATCTTTATTAAATTTGTCTACCAGACATGTTGTTTTAATCTCTTGATGGTGTAACCGAAACTAGGATGACCAGAGAACTTATTAACATGCACTCAGGCTAACATCTTAGTTTGTAAAGCAGTTAGGGAAGCATAAATAGTAACATAATTATTGATGAATTTGCTATAACAATTGACAAAGCTAAGACATTTCTGAAGACCTTTTAAGAAAGGTTGGAGGAGGCCAAGGTTGAATTGCTTTCAAACTTCTCAGGATCCTTGAACCAGGAAGGGCATTGTTGCTTGATGGGAGAAACATTTCTCTAATATGGCATAGAGATAATGATTTTAAAGTTGTTGGAGAACCAGAAGAACATGCTTAACTTGATATTTAAACG
Source organism: Bombina bombina (assembly GCF_027579735.1). Taxonomy (NCBI): domain Eukaryota; kingdom Metazoa; phylum Chordata; class Amphibia; order Anura; family Bombinatoridae; genus Bombina; species Bombina bombina. Next base: position 1,028,148,719 of record NC_069502.1, read on the forward strand.
TAGAGGAGAATACCCAGATATCCTCTTGGTAAACAATAACAAACTAAGTTTTCTCAAAAGATGTTGTAATAACCAAATCTAGTGTTAAAGGCTGTCTTCGATTCTTTCTCTTCTCAAATTCTAATAATGCTTTATGTACCTCTTATGTCTAGCATTGTAAATATTCTGGCAACTCTTAAATATATAAAGAGTTCTGTACTGAGTGGAAGCTATTCTTGATTGTTTTTATGCTTCAGTGAACAATAATCAATGCATGGGATATAGACCACTATCTTTCGTTTCTCCAAAGAAAGATCCCACTTCAGCAGGTGAAGAGTATGGGCAGATGAATGCTCTTATAAAAATTTCTGAAATGTATTCTTTAAGTGCCTTAGTTTCAGGAGGTGACAGCAGCTATCTTCCCTTTAGGTAGCATGGAGTCAGGGAATAAGTTGATGTAGAAGAACTGCTTCAGCTTTAGACTTGAAAAACACATCAGCAAAATCATAGTAGAATGTTTGAATGTCAGATTTGACTGAAATGACTGCCAGATTAGATGGAACTTTGAGACAGTTTCTAAGACATTGTATAGCCCAAGAAAGAAGATCTCCACTTGATGAGAAAAAATGGCTCATGAAGTTTAAACCATGGTATCCCTAAGATAAGAAGAATTCTAATTACTAGATGAAATGCCACTCCTTCAGTAAGGAGAATTCCAAAAGTAATTTAATTAGTATGGTATGGTCTCATGCTGGAATGGTGCAAGAACCCAGAGGATGCCCACTCTTAGAGGATTGACTTTTGTAATGAAGGGTATTCCATGTCTCTGAGCAAAACCTTCACCCATAAACATTCCAGCAGGTCCAGAATCAATTGTAGGTGAATAGTAACATAATTGAATGTTAATGTCAGAGAGACTGTTAATATAATTGGAGAGGAAGGTAATACATATGTATGGCTTCTACCTGAGTTAAGTCTTCTCTTTTACTTGACAAATAAGATCATTTCTTAGAAGATTACCTTTCTGTCCAAAGTACAGACATAGCCCCAAAGATCGTCTACATTAGCATTCAGGTTCTTTATGGTGTATCATTCCAATTTCCACAGATTATTTGTATTAGGGTCTTCAGGAGAACTAATATGAGGAACATAATGATAAGCAGGTTTAACTGGAATCTTCTTGGACCTATGTTCACTCTTTTGTTTCTGTAACCTCTCAAAGTGATGGGTGTCTAGATGAATGCATAACTCAATAAACAAATCGAGACTAAGGAACATCTCTGAAATTTTTTTGTCTTTTAATCAGACAGTCCATTCCAGAAAGCAGCTTTCAAAGCTTTTTCATCCCAGGCAGTCTCAACTGCCAGAGTTTGAAACTTATTGAAGATCCAGAAGTAAGAATTCAGCTGCTGCTTTTCCAAACTTGTCAATGACAGAACGCAAGTCTAACAAACAGGGTAAGCTTATTAAGAATAGGGTGTTTTTGGGGGCGGAGCCAACAGCAGAGGCAGGCAGAAGCATAACTCTTGAGCTCCTAGGATTTGATTAAAAAACTACTTATTTTCAGCAAAATCCCAAACTAATTTTATATGTGGGCTACCACTAACTGGTCTATAACTAAAGGATTTTCGGTCTGAGAAGAAATATGCAGCTATATCAATGTTTAATAACTCCTCTAGGAGAGAGCCATCGCACTTAGAGTGGCAAAATCAGTAGGCCTTCCACCACTGCTACTGGCTCAAAGCCTTATAGGACGAAACCTGAAGCTACTCTCAAAACGGAGGAAGATGGCTGTTTTTCTGATTTATCAGATTCCTTAGAATCAACATTGAGGGGAATGACCAGCAACGCACTAACTAGCAAGGACCCCGGAGATACACAGTTAGAATTGCCTTTGGAATGCCTGCCGATGACGCTACAACAACAACCCTCGCTACCTAACATAAATAACTACGACATTGGTGTCCCATCACAAGACCACTATGACCCGCTCCTTATTGACCGCACAACAACTGTAATGAGCATCGTAGCATTACTGGAACAGACCCCACAGAATGCAGAGTCCTGTCGGCTACCAAGGCCCAAACCTTACCTCACAGTAGTGGAGACGCAACGCTTGCTTCCTGACAGCGGAGAGCTGATCAATTGGTGCGAATGAGACCCAGAACTTACACTTTTGCCGCTTTCACAGAGTTGGGTATGGAACATTGATCATTATAGACTGGGCATTGGATATGTTGTGTCCTGGTCACTGGGAGAGCTCCTTTTTAATCTCCGGGACAGATATCTGCTGAAAACGGGTATAGGCTCAACTTTTGATTTGTAACTGGATCCGACAGAGCCTGCATTAACATTCTCTTCAACGTTCACTTTTTGTTTATCGCATTTTTACATGCAAACTGAATGACACTGGCTTTTATGCCCTCTATTCCATAATACAAACTTGCACCGATCTTATTGCTGATGTTACATGTCCCTGGAGTTATATTTAGTACCCCCCATATCTTTTTAAAGTTAGGATTTACTAGCATATATGCTCTTCTCCTAAACATTAATGCTCTACTGTTTTATAGTTTAACCAGTTTGACATTATTCTTTGTGTGTTTTGCATATTGGCTAGGATATTAGACATGATCCTGAAGCCCCTACGAAACTTTATATTTTGATATAAACTCTAATATGGCACTTATCCAGATTACTTGGGTGCTTTACTATTACCTCTAATTTCATACCTCAATGTTTTATTAGCTGATGAGACTTTACTGAGTTGTTGACGCATTAATGCTGAGCATGCACCTGAGTGAGCATATACTTCTTGGTTATAGTGTATTACACCTATTCTAGCATACTTAACCCCTGATTGATGACTGTTCTGCCTGTCTTTACCAACACTTAGTCTGGATCTTAACTAAGATTTCACATTTTCCAGGACTGGAATATCAAGCAGCCCATACATTATAAAACATAGTCACAATGTCTCCCATTAATAAAGCAGAGCAACTATTTTATTACATATCAGGAGATGTTTCTGAGATGATACACCGCCTGTGACCTAGACTCTGATATAGGGCTCTAGTGCTTGCCTATATTACCACTTATTTTTGCCAAATTTCAGTTAGGCGATTATAACCCTGTATACTATTGCAATTTTAGAAATAGTGTTAATGTGTTCACAAATATGTCAGTTACCATTACCTTCAACATTCTTACCTACTGATATGGTATCTAAGGCCTCTTAAGAGAGCCACAACTAGTTTAATACCAGATTATACATTGCCCAAGTCTCCTAATACCCCTCATTTGAGTCAAAACTTCAATAGCTTCTTCATACAGGTTTAGACCAGGTGTTCTTTTTATCGCATAAGCTTGATATCTATGTTTCACATGTCATGATACCCTTTAACTGCTCCATGTTTTTGTGTTCTTACTGTCTATATTCAGGGCAATTTTATACAGTATAAGTCTCAGAGAAATATGTATTTACTGCCCTAAGTATACTATAATTATGATGCTATTTGTATCCTATAAAGTGTTTATATATATATATATATATATATCCACACAGCAAAGAAGGCACTCTCCGTTTGAATGAGCCGTTTATTAGTAAACGTTTTCGGGGTCTCCCCCGTCCTCAGACCACTTACAGGCATTAATCACAACACAACTTAAATACCTACTTACCCCCACCGTGAGACACCGCCATCAGACTCCCAGCTTCCGTGTAGCGCAACTGCGCATGCGTGCCCGGAACTAAGGAGAGCCAACGGGGACAGACTACAAAGTAAAATGCACGCGCAGTTGCGCTACACGGAAGCTGGGAGTCTGATGGCGGTGTCTCACGGTGGGGGTAAGTAGGTATTTAAGTTGTGTTGTGATTAATGCCTGTAAGTGGTCTGAGGACGGGGGAGACCCCGAAAACGTTTACTAATAAACGGCTCATTCAAATGGAGAGTGCCTTCTTTGCTGTGTGGATATTTGACTGTTTGTAAGCGCACCCCGGCAGCTGGATGTCAAAAAAGAGTGCTGGTTCCCTGCTTCTGTGTGTGTGTGTGTGTATATATATATATATATATATATATATAATTTTTTTTTTTTTTTTTAATTTTTATTGAACGCCAACAATCATATAAATTTCCATTATAAACAGTGATATTATTGGCATTACAGAGTTTTTATGTAACAAGTTTTCTTTATACATTTAACTTAATATAAACCGAATATTAAATAATACAAACAAATATAACACTCTGCTGAGGTGTGCATGGCTGTAAGTAGTATAGTGCCTAACTCTTTTTATTGAGCTACGTGATTTGAGGAGTAGTTTAGTATGTATGAATCCCATAGGGATTGTACGAGTGCAAAGAGGTCTAAGTTCTTAATTTTCAGGTAGTGGAATTCCTCTAAGGAAATTCTGCGGTTACATTCTTGTTGCCATTGTATTATAGATGGGATTTTATCAGACTTCCAGTTTCTGGCTATGAGAATTTTGAAACAGTTAGCTAGGATGTTGAACAGTTTTTTTCTGTGGTGTTGAGAATTTTTTGGAGGTTTTGTTGAAGAGCCAGAGGCATGGGTCAAGTGGGGTATTAAATTCCAGAATTTTACTCGTTTCTCGTGATATAGCGTCCCATGCATCCTGTATTTTGGAGCAGAGCCACCAAATGTGGGCCATATGTGCATTTACTGCGCCGCATCTCCAACAGGTCGTAGTGTGTGAGTGTCAGTCATCCCCCAGATGATAAATTTGAAGTATTCTGTTAGTTGGACCTATGATTGTTTTTGGGTGATGGAGGCCTGGTATGAATTCCGAGTTGTGATTCAGGGGTGTAAGTATAGAGATCCTGGAAGATATGTATGGGTATTCCACCAATATCTTGTCCCAAACAGAGAATGTTCCTGCTATGGTTTTAGTAAGGTTTTTTATGTTTGTCCCTGTCTTTTGGAGTCTAACAAAGTGCGCTTAAGTATGTGGATTCGGTAATGTTCTGTTCGAGTTGGACCCATATTTTATTGTTGATGTTTGAGGACCAGTCTATAATGCGTTGGAGGAAAGTCGCTTGTCTGTATTTATGGAAGTCGGGGACGTCTAAGCCTCTCATGTTCATAAGAAGGAGCATAATTTTTTTTATTAATTCGAGCTTTGGTATTTCTACAAATTAACTCAAATAATTTGTTCTGTAGGGAAGAAATAAAAGTGTTGGGAAGTGGAATAGGGAGTGTTTGAAATAAATATACCCAAATATTTAAGTGAAAGCGGTTGCCATTTAAATGTTCAAATGTTTGTAAGTTTATGTACTTCTGTGGCGGGGAGGTTGACGTTAAGGATTTCCGATTTATTTTTGTTTATCAAAAAATTTGACATCCGTCCGAAGTCATCAAGGCTGTGTATGATATGAGAAATGGAGTTCAATGGTCTGGTGATGCAGAACAAAATATCATCGGCATATAACATCATTTTATGGTGTGTATTTGCTATTTGTATACCATTTATATGAGGGTGGTTTTGTATTTTAAGGGCGAGAATTTCAATTACGCATGCGAACAGGAGTGGCGAGAGGTGAGGAGCACATCGCAAATGTGTTGTCTATAAAGTTTTTGCCTATTCCCATTTCTCTTGTAAGGTGTATCCAGTCCACGGATCATCCATTACTTGTGGGATATTCTCATTCCCAACAGGAAGTTGCAAGAGGACACCCACAGCAGAGCTGTAATATAGCTCCTCCCCTAACTGTCATACCCGGTCATTCTCTTGCAACTCTCAACAAGCAAGGACGTTGTAGGAGAAAGTGGTTAAATATAGCTAGTTTATTTTCTTCAATCAAAAGTTTATTTTTAAATAGTACCGGAGTTGTGCTATTTTATCTCAGGCAGTAAATAGAAGAAGAATCTGCCTGAGGTTTCTATGATCTTAGCAGGTTGTAACTAAGATCCATTGCTATTCTCACATATGTCTGAGGGGATTACACAGATGAGGTAACTTCAGCGAGAGAATGGCGTGCAGTTTATTCTGCTATCAGGTATGTGCAGTTATAATTTTTTCTAGAGATGGAAAACACTAGAAAATGCTGCTGATACCGGATTAATGTAAGTTAAGCCTGAACGACTGGTATCATGCTTACTCCCAGGGGTAATACCCTTATGATATTTACAATATAAAACGTTTGCTGGCATGTTTAATCGTTTTTATATATGCTTTGGTGATAAAACTTTATTGGGGCCTAGTTTTTTCCACATGGCTGGCTTAAATTTTGACTAGAAACAATTTCCACTGTTGTAGTATAAAAGTTACAGTTGGTGCAGTTAAAATTACAAACTGTGACATCCAGCTTCCCTCAAAGGCCCTCTGAATGCTATAGGACATCTCTAAAGGGCCCAAAGGCTTTCCAAAGTCATTTATTGGGGAAGGTAGGGCCACAGCTTGTTGTGGCAGTTGGTTGTGACTGTTAAAAAAAGTCTATTTCGTTTTTTTGATCCGTTTTTTTAACTAAGGGGTTAATCATCCATTTACAATGCTCTGTTAGCCTATTATACACACTGTAAAAATTTCGTTTGATTTACTGCATTTTTTCACTGTTTTTCAAATTCTGACAAAATTTGTTTCTCTTAAAGGCACAGTACCGTTTTTTTATATTTGCTTGTTAACTTGATTTAAAGTGTTTTCCAAGCTTGCTAGTCTCATTGCTATTCTGTATGAACATGTCTGACATAGAAGAAACTCCTTGTTTATTATGTTTAAAAGCCATGGTGAAACCCCCTCTTAGAATGTGTACCAAATGTACTGATTTCATTTTATGCAATAAAGATAATTTTCTGTCTTTAAAAAATGTATCACCAGAGGAATCTGACAAGGGGGAAGTTATGCCGACTAACTTTCCCCACGTGTCAGACCCTTTGACTCCCGCTTAAGGGACTCACGCTCAAATGGCACCAAGTACATCTAGGGCGCCCATAGCGTTTACTTTACAAGACATGGCGGCAGTCATGGATAATACACTGTCAGCGGTATTAGCCAGACTACCTGAACTTAGAGGTAAGCGAGATAGCTCTGGGGTGAGACAAAATGCAGAGCATACTGACGCTTTAAGAACCATGTCTGATACTGCCTCACAATATGCAGAAGCTGAGGAAAGAGAGCTTCAGTCAGTGGGTGATGTTAATGACTCAGGAAAGATACCTGATTCTAATATTTCTACATTTAAATTTAAGCTTGAACACCTCCGCGTGTTGCTTAGGGAGGTTTTAGCTGCTCTGAATGACTGTGATACCATTGCAGTGCCAGAGAAATTGTGTAGACTGGATAAATACTTTGCAGTGCCGGTGTGTACTGATGTTTTTCCAAATACCTAAAAGGTTTACAGAAATTATTAATAAGGAATGGGATAGACCAGGTGTGCCGTTCTCTTCCCCTCCTATTTTTAGAAAAATGTTTCCAATAGACGCCACCACATGGGACTTATGGCAGACAGTCCCTAAGGTGGAGGGAACAGTTTCTACTCTAGTAAAGCGTACTACTATCCCTGTCGAGGATAGTTGTGTTTTTTTTTTTTTAGATCCAATGGATAAAAAATTAGAGGTTACCTTAAGAAAATATTTATTCAACAAGGTTTTATCCTACAGCCCCTTGCATGCATTGCCCCTGTCACTGCTGCTGCGGCGTACTGGGTTGAGTCTCTGGAAGAGGCTTTACAGGTGGAGACTCCATTAGATGACATACTTGGCAAACTTAGAGCACTTAAGCTAGCCAATTCTTTTATTCTGATGCCATTGTTCATTTGACTAAACTAACGGCTAAGAATTCTGGTTTTGCTATACAGGCGCGCAGAGCGCTATGGCTTAGATCATGGTCAGCTGACGTGACTTCAAAATCTAAGCTACTTAACATTACCTTCAAGGGGCAGACCCTATTCGGGCCTGGTTGAAGGAGATTATTGCTGATATCACTGGAGGAAAAGGTCATGCCCTTCCTCAGGACAGGTCCAAATCTAGGGCCAAACAGGCTAATTTTCGTGCCTTTCAAAACTTCAAGGCAGGTGCGGCATCAACTTCCTCTAATAATAAACAAGAGGGAACTTTTGCTAAATCCAAGACGGTCTGGAGACCAAACCTGACATGGAAAAAAGGTAAGCAGGTAAAAAAGCCTGTTGCTGCCTCTAAGACAGCATAAAGGAACGGCCCCCTATCCAGGAACGGATCTAGTAGGGGGCAGACTTTCACTCTTTGCCCAGGCGTGGGCAAGAGATGTTCAGGATCCCTGGGCGTTGGAAATTATATCCCAGGGATATGTTCTGGACTTTAAAGCTTCCCCCCCAAAAGGGAGATTTCACCTTTCACAATTATCTGCACACCAGATAAAGAGAGAGGCATTCTTACACTGTGTACGAGTCCTCCTAGTTATGGGAGTGATCCATCCAGTTCCAAAGGAGGAACAGGGACAGGGTTTTTAGTCAAATCTGTTGGTGGTTCCCAAAAAAGAGGGAAACTTCAGACCAATTTTGGATCTTAAGATCTTAAACAAATTCCTCAAAGATCCGTCGTTCAAGATGGAAACTATTCGTACCATCCTACCACTGATCCAGGAGGGTCAATATATGACTACACTGGATCTAAAGGATGCTTATCTTTACATTCCGATACACAAAGATCATCATCGGTTTCTCAGGTTTGCCTTTTAAGACAGGCATTACCAGTTGTAGCTCTTCCCTTGGGATTAGCTACAGCCCCAAGAATCTTTACAAAGGTTCTAGGGTCACTTATGGTGGTCCTAAGGCCGCGGGGCATAGCAGTAGCCCCTTATTTAGACGACATCCTGATACAGGCGTCAAACTTCCAAATTGCCAAGTCTCATACGGACATAGTACTGGCATTTCTGTGGTCGCATGGGTGGAAAGTGAACGAGGAAAAGAGTTCTCTATCCCCACTCACAAGAGTTTCCTTTCTAGGGACTCTGATAGATTCTGTAGAAATGAAAATTCACCTGACGGAGTCCAGGTTATCAAAGCTTCTAAATTCCTGCCGGGTTCTTCATTCCATTCCGCGCCCTTCGGTGGTTCAGTGTATGGAAGTAATCGGCTTAATGGTAGCGGCAATGGACATAGTGCCGTTTGCACGCTTACATCTCAGACCGCTGCAACTATGCATGCTCAGTCAGTGGAGCGGGGATTACACAGATTTGTCCACTCAACTGAATCTGGTTTAAGAGACCAGGGATTCTCTTCTCTGGTGGCTATCTCGGGTCCATCTGTCCAAAGGTATGACCTTTCGCAGGCCAAATTGGACAATTGTTACGACAGATGCCAGCCTTCTAGGTTGGGGTTCAGTCTGGAACTCCCTGAAGGCTCAGGGATCGTGGACTCAGGAGGAGTCTCTCCTTCCATTAAATATTCTGGAAGTAAGAGCGATATTCAAGGCTCTTCAGGCTTGGCCTCAGTTAGCAACTCTGAGGTACATCAGATTTCAGTCGGACAACATCACGACTGTAGCTTACATCAACCATCAAGGGGGAACGAGAAGTTCCCTAGAGATGTTAGAAGTTTAAAAAATAATTTGCTGGGCAGAGATTCACTCTTGCCACCTATCAGCTATCCATATCCCAGGTGTAGAGCACTGGGAGGCGGATTTTCTAAGTTGTCAGACTTTTCATCCGGGAGAGTGGGAACTCCATCCGAAGGCATTTGCACAACTGATTCATCGTTGGGGCAAACCAGAACTGGATCTCATGGCGTCTCGCCAGAACGCCAACCTTCCGTGTTACGGATCCAGGTCCAGGGATCCCAAGGCGACACTGATAGATGCTGTAGCAGCGCCCTGGTCTTTCAACCTGGCTTATGTGTTTCCACCGTTTCCTCTGCTCCCTCGACTGATTGCCAAGATCAAGCAGGAGAGAGCATCGGTGATTCTGATAGCACCTGCGTGGCCACGCAGGACCTGGTATGCAGATCTAGTGGACATGTCATCCTTTCCACCATGGTCTCTGCCTCTGAAACAGGACCTTCTACTTCAGGGTCCTTTCAACCATCCAAATCTAATTTCTCTGAGGCTGACTGCCTGGAGATTGAACAATTGATTTTATCAAAACGTGGCTTCTCCGTGTCAGTTATTGATACCTTAAGACCGGCACGAAAGCCTGTCACCAGGAAAATTTACCATAAGGTATGGCGTAGATATCTTTATTGGTGTGAATCCAAGGGTACTCATGGAGTAAGGTCAGGATTGCTAGGATATTATCTTTTCTCCAAGAAGGTTTGGAAAAAGGATTGTCAGCTAGTTAAGCGTCTGGCAGATGTTCCAGACGTTCAGGCATTTTGTCAGGCTTTAGTTAGAATCAAGCCTGTGTTTAAACCTGTTGCTCAACCATGGAGCTTAAACTTGGTTCTTAAGGTTATTCAAGGAGTTCCGTTTGAACCTCTTCATTCCATAGATATCAAGCTTTTATCTTGGAAAGTTCTTTTTTTGGTAGCTATTTCCTCGGCTCGTAGAGTTTCTGAGCTATCTGCCTTACAATGTGATTCTCCTTATCTGATTTTTCATACGGATAAGGTAGTCCTGCGTACCAAACCTGGGTTCTTACCTAAGGTGGTATCTAACAAGAATATCAATCAAGAGATTGTTGTTCCATCCTTGTGTTACACAATTTGGACATGGTCCGTGCTTTAAAGTTTTACTTACAAGCTACTAAAGATTTTCGTCAAACATCTGCTTTGTTTGTTGTCTACTCTGGACAGAGGAGAGGTCAAAAGGCTTCAGCAACCTCTTTTTCTTTTTGACTAAGAAGCTTAATCCGCTTAGCCTATGAGACTGCTGGACAGCAACCTCCTGAAAGGATTACAGCTCATTCCACGAGAGCTGTGGCTTCCACTTGGGCCTTTAAAAATGAGGCTTCTTTTGATCAGATTTGCAAGGCAACGACTTGGTCTTCGCTTCATATTTTTTCAAAATTTTACAAATTTGATACTTTTGCTTCTACGGAGGCTATATTTGGGAGAAAGCTTTTACGGGCAGTGGTTCCTTCCATTTAAGTTCCTGCCTTGTCCCTCCCTTCATCCGTGTACTTTAGCTTTGGTATTGGTATCCCACAAGTAATGGATGATCCGTGGACTGGATACACCTTACAAGAGAAAACACAAGTTATGCTTACCTGATAAATTTATTTCTCTTGTGGTGTATCCAGTCCACGGCCCGCCCTGTCATTTTAAGGCAGGTAATTTTTAAATTTAAACTACAGTAACCACTGCACCCTATGGTTCCTCCTTTCTCGGCTTGTTTTCGGTCGAATGACTGGCTATGACAGTTAGGGGAGGAGCTATATTACAGCTCTGCTGTGGGTGTCCTCTTGCAACAATGAGAATATCCCACAAGTAATGGATGATCCGTGGACTGGATACACCACAAGAGAAATAAATTTATCAGGTAAGCATAAATTGTGTTTTTGACGAGAACGGATCTAAGGAACTGCCAACTGACATGGTCGAAAGCTTTCTCCGCATCAGTCGACAGAACCAGGAGGGGAATCTGCTGGGAGGTGGCGTATTCGATTAGCTGAGTAATTCTGGCTGTGTTGTCCTTTGCTTCCCTAGATGGTACAAATTCAATTTGGTCTCCATGGATAAGGCTTGGGAGAACTAAATTTAAGCGATTAGCAAGAAGTTTGGCAAATATTTTTAAATCTGTATTTAGCAGGGAAATTGGTCTATAATTTTCTACATATGAGGGGTCTTTACCAGGTTTAGGAATGATTGAGATTTGGGCTTCTAGCATATGTTTGGGAAAAGGGTTATTATCTGAGATTGAATTGAAAAGGGAGAGGATATGAGGGGCGAGAATATCTATATAATATTTATAGTAGAAGTTAGTAAAGCCATCTGGGCCAGGGGCCTTATCCATAGGTAGATCTTTTATAACTTTTTGAAGTTCCTCGAGCGAAAATGGACTATCTAATAGCTTCCTTTGTTCTAGGGAGATTTTAGGGATAGGAGTGTCTGATAGGTAATGTTCTATGGGGTGGGTTGAGTGTTTTGTGCTGTCCTGGGGAGCAGAGGGTAAGGTATCTGAAAGGTTATACAAAGTCCGGTAATACAGTCGGAATGTCTCAGCAATTTTTGCCGTATCATTATGTATGTTATCATTAGGGGATTTCAGTGACATTATGTAGGATCTATTCGTTCTGCGTTTCAATCTTCGGGCAAAGATTTTGCTACATTTATTGTCCCCTTCGTAATAAGTCTGGCGGAGCTTTAGGTCAAGGCGGTTACATTCTTTATCTACAATATTGTTAACTATGTTTTTCTCATTCTGAAGGTCTGTAGAGTTCGTTTTGTTCGTTTGGTTCTGTCTAAGTTGTAGTTCTAGGTCAGATATTCTGTTAAGTGAGTTATGTAAGGCTAGTCTCTGTTGTTTGATAAGGTGAGCGTGGCTACTCATCAGTTCCCCCCTCATAGTGCTTTTGTGTGCTTCCCATATTGTCTGGATCTGTGGGACTGAGCCAATGTTATGTGTGAAGAATTCTGTCAGGGATTTTTCTAGATTTTTCTTTTTTTTCTTGATATAATGGGTGAGTCAGAAGTTCTTCATTAAGTTTCCATGTGTATGAGATAGGTGAGGCTGAAGGCCAATGTATGGTGCATGATACTACTGAGTGATCGGTCCATGTAGTAGGGATTATTGTTATTTCAGAGAGTGAAGCTAGAGCATTAACATCTAAGAAAAAGTAATCAATTCTGGAGAAACGTGAATATGGGTGAGAGAAAAAAGTGTATTCTCTATTGTAAGGGTGGTGGATCCTCCCTGCATTGTGTACTGCAAGATCCCTTAGTTGTCGTTTTATCTTCTGAATCACCCTATGTGGTGTGGAGGAAGTGCCATTCGAATTATCTATTATGGGGTCTAATGTTGCGTTAATATCGCCCCCTAGGATCAGTAAACCCCTTGTCAAAAATGTATCCTGATTAAGATTGGGGGTATATGTACATACTAATGTAGTGGTCATGTTATATAATTTCCCAATCAGTATGAGATATCTGCCCTCACTATCTTTGTGTATTTCATGTAATTGGAAGGGGGCCAAATTTATATTAAAAGGTCTTAGGTTCTCTTCCCTTCAAAAAGTGGGATTCCTGTATAAAAATCAGGTCTACTTTCTTGTGAGTTAGATCTTTAATAGCTATGTTTCTCTTATGGGGGCTGTTAAGGCCTTTTGCGTTGACTGTTATTTTTTTATTATTGGTAAACTTAGTCATTGGGAGTAAGGTATGACATGGTGAGGTGCTGTGAGAGGAGGTAGAATATTAAATGTAAAAAATTAATATTTTTAACCTTAAGCGTAAGTCTGTGGGTTGTTGATGAGTAGGCAACAAGAATGGGAGTGCAATGCGTGTGAAGCCATGTGATTATAACAATACAGCAGATTAAAAAACAATTATAACAAAAACAAACAAGCATGGCCTCTTGACTTGTCAGGGTGCCAGGAATCAGACTGAGACAAGAAGTGCAAAAATAATCACACCTTTATTAATAGCAAAAAGTCCACAAGTTAAATAACAAGCCAGGAGTCAAAACCAGAGCTGGTAGTCAGACGAGCCGAGTCAGGAGCCAAAGTGAATAGTCAGACGAGCCGGAATCAGGAACAAGGAAAACACCAGAGTCAGGAACAAGCCAGGGATCAGGAAGGACGTCAGGCAGCCAGGTAATACACAGGAACTCTCACAAACAGGTCTGAGACAACGCAAAGCATACTGAACAGAGGCCCTTTAAATAATAAGTGATTACATCACAATTCTGAGACTGCATCCTGTCTCACATGGATGATGCACATCAGTCTGGCCATAAAAGGAAGTGCAGGAATTGAGCAGCATCCCCCACAATGCACCATAATCAGGACGATAGGTGAGTAAAATGGCTGCCAGCAGCATATGGCAAACACAACAGGGAGAAAACCCTGACATGACTAAAGGCAAGAAAAGTATATGCATAATTAAACATTCAAAGAAAATGGGGTCCAACAACTAATAGGACCAATTAATAGCAAATGAATGACATAAGGGAAAAAGAAACAGTGGGGTTAGGAATGGAGTACTGTATTAGTGTTGTCAGAAGTTGCTGTCATTTGTCTAGTTGCATTTCCATCTTGTTGGGTGTGAACTTACACTATTGTATATAATTTACAATTAAATGTTAACCATATGTGATAAGGCACTTAGTGTTAGGTACAATAAATTACACTAGTACATGAAGCTTATGGAATGCTGTGATAGCGTTGTCAGAGGTTGCCAACATTTGTCTAGTTGCGTTTCCACCTCGTCTGGTGTGAGCTTACACTTTTGTGTATAATTTACAAATAAGTGTTGATCATATATGAAAAGGTACTTAGTGTGTGACAAAATAAGTTACACTAATGAAAATTCAATCATTGGCATAAAGAAATAGGACACATTTTATACAACACTATATGATACCTCTCCTTTGCGGTGTGCAGATAAAAGTTCAAGCTCTCAATATGAGAGGATCACAGGTAAATCAAAATCAAGTGTTATCTGGTAAAAGGGGTAGCGTAGTGTTATTTTTGCCAATTCTCTTTTTTGGCAGAACCCTCTGCCAGGTGGGTCTTGCAGTAAAGTTGTTATTGTCCCTGAAGTTAAGCGTTGGGAATTCTGTAGATGATGATGGTGGACCTGGGCGCTTCAATGGGATGCCCAAACTTTTTGATATTTTGTCCAAGTCCTGTGGGCCTTTGTAGGTATGGATAGTACCTTTATATGAAATAACCAGGCTAGAGCTGCAACAACTAATCGGCATAATCGATAATAATCGATTATGAAAATAGTTGTCAACGAATCTCATAATCGATTAATCGATTAGTTGGTTTGCAATTAGTTGGCCTGTGCACAACACCAGCTGCTTCACTCCAATGAACTCCTGCATATGGTATTGTGTTTTATGGTTATGTCCTTAGCCTAAAGGACGTCTACTTTTCACCTTTTCAGGACAGTATACGTTTACAACTACCCCTGGCTTATGTACAACCCAGATATAAGTGATCATTTGGATTGATATATTAAATCTGGTGATTTGGAAGTATGCTTTTCATGATATAGTGGCAAGCTTGTTGTTTACACCTTGCCCCTAGATTGATGGGAGTTATTTAAATTTATGTGCACTATTATCTGTTTGCACAATTATTAGCGTATTGCTTGCTATTGCTGATTATATGTACTGTATAAATAAATGTGTAAGGCTTTGTCCTGTTATTGATATACAGTCCTTAGCGCTTTTGATCTTGTTTTTTTATATTTTTAATAAATTGTGATAATATGTACCAAATTCAACCTTTATAAGTATATATTCGTTATTATTTAGGGCGGACTAGATATTTCCCCTAACCTTATAGCTGGTTATTTACCATTGCATATAGATATTCAAGATATTTTTATGTTAGAATGAAGTCAAGGGTTACTTTATTGAGAGGCCCCTTGCCAAGGTAGAAAACACTTAGCATTAGTGAAGAGCTAACAAAGATAAATATCCCACTTTGGTGAAATTGGCAAAACCCTACTTATACACCTCAACAGCCTTTTCTCTGCTGCAGGAAATATAGCTGCAAACAGAGAACCAGCCTTAGCCAGAAGCATGTGGACAAGTTGAGATTTTTGCATTTCAATGCAAAGTTTCTGAAAGAGTGAATAACAGAATGTTATTAACAGTGATAGTCTAACTCTTTCTAGTTCTACCTCTTTTCAAACAGTTTGTGGTTTTGTTTTGTTTAATTATAAAACTGTGCTCTGCTGCTTAAAAATTGAAGAAACAGTTGTGTTAATGTAAAGTTTTCGTCTGAAGTTTATATTTGTAACACTCATTATGTGGATTTTATTTAAAACATAGAAAACTATTATTGATTCTCTTTTTATCCGATTAGTCGATTAATCGAAAAAATAATCGGCCGATTAATCGATTATGAAAATAATTGTTAGTTGCAGCCCTAAACCAGGCTAAAGGGGAATCCCCAGCGGTACTTTATTTTCTTCTCTTGTAGGACTGTTGTCAGGACTGTTGTCCCTTCTTTTCTGGATAGTAGTCGGGCAGAGGTGGATATATCTGTATGGAATGGTCCAGGTAGTTAATTGTATGAGTTGTTTTAGCCTTTTGCCAGATGTCCTCTCTGTCAGTGAATCTAAGGAATTTTATTATGACATCTCTGTTGGCGAGCATTAGGAGGAGGTGGGGGTCTTAATGCCCTGTGGGCTCTCTCCATCTCTATTGGGGCAGCCTGAGGGTCTTCTTTAATATGTAGAAACAAACCCTGAAGGTATTGAGACAATTCTGTGTTTTTAACAATTTCTGGAATACCTCTCAGGCGTAGGTTGCTTCTTCTGCTCCTGTTCTCCAAGTCTTCAATTTTCTCTTGGAGCAAATCGAACTTTGTTTCGTGTATGTTGGTCTGAGTATGAATAGACTCCATCATGTCATTTTGGACATCTTGTGTTTCTTCGATGCTTTCTGCTCTTTTTCCCAATTCCATAATATCTTTACGCATGTTTGATATTTCAGTAGTGATAAGGGATTTGAGAGAATCAAAGTCATCTTTAGAAGGTAGCTTTGCAATATCATGTTTAAGTTGTGCCATGTAATCCAGGGAGAGCGTCGTGGGGTGAGACTTTGATAATGCTGGGTCTGCGTTTTCCTGGGTAGTAGTAGGTTGTTGTTGTGAGTGGTCAATGGGTTGAAAGAAAGAGCTGACCGATATATTTGCAGCAGTATGGGTTTTTGACTGCCTGTCCCCTTTGGTCTTTTTCTTTGAAGCCATTGTGTATATGGTGCTAATGTACTTCAGCAAAGTTATAGTTATTCAGAGTGTAAGTGTCAGGTAACGATTATGATTTACTAGTGCATAAACACTCAAACCGTTGTTGGCTACTCTATGGATGAGTTACATGCTGTGAGGGACAGAGCAGGCTATTGTGCAAACATTTCCAATAAGATATAACTCACCCCTTCTATCATCTGTTATGGAATATCGTAACTCGCTTTTCAGAGGAGATATAGATTTAATGGGGTAGTAAAGTCTCCCATTAAGCTTCGTAAGGGCGTTCAAATGTGCCTACCATACTTCAGTGAGGCGGGTGAGAGGTGGTCCGGATTGTAGGCCAACATCCTATAACGCTGTAAGGTGTAAGCAAATTCTTGGCGCTTAAGAATAATTCTGTAATCCTGTTAGCAGCCGGGTTTTTATGTTTAGTGTGGTGCTCGGGGTGACCAAGGTAGAAACTCACCTCTTAGGATGTCGGGTGTCGATCGTTGCTGTGTTTAAAATCATGCTGCGTGTATAGGCAAAGATGGCGACCGCTGGGCCCTTGCCGGGGTCTGTAGCTCCGGCAGGGAGTTGGAGAAAGAAAATAGCTGTTTTGAGGGTTCACATCTGGCCGGACAGCGTTCCGTGGTTATGGGGTGTTGTTTTTGCTTGCCACTGTCGCCTTTTTATCAGGATGGTCCGTTTGTTGTCTCGGAGCCGAGAGCCTATGTGACCACTTGCTTGCTTGGCCACAAGGTGTTTATATTTTTAATCCTTTAATACTATCATACGTTAGAGACTTCACTTAATCTCTTCTCATCCCCTTGGCTTTTTACTCGTCTGAATACACAAGGCTCCGCACCCCTCCCCCCATTTACCCCTATAATTTGAGCGGCGCTTGCCCGCTGATATATTTTCCCCCCCATACAACTGTATTATAATTACATGGCCCGAAGGTGGCCAATTACCTGACTACTATAGGTCTCTTTGCTTTTGTGACCATGTGACCCAAAAGTGATCATCCGACTAGTCAGCCAACTACGCTATAGTATCATAAAATAGAGGTTCAAAAAGCCTATCTTTTGTTTTGCACTGTTATATTTTTCCTTTTCTCTGCACGTGATAATCTATTTTAAACAAAAATTATTATAAAAAAAAAAAAAAAAAAGAATAGGGTGTTTTTTTTTCTATTATAGGAAAAACCCAGGCTAATGGTTTGCCTTTAAGCAGTGATATAATAAATTAGGTCTTTACTAAAGGCATAAAAAGGCAGTTAATGAAGAGAAAATAGCAGAATTGCTTCTGGAACGAAGAAGGCATTTATTCAGAACCCCCCTACATTTGTATAATTCTCCATCAAGTTTCTCATGAAGGGGCAACTTGAGCGGTGACCAATCAGGATTAACATTTTGTCCAGATGAACTCTCAGAGACTGCAGCAGAAGAAACATTTGTAATTGATGTTGAGGAAGCCTAGGTAAGGGCTTGGAACATAGACAGAACTTGGTCAAGTTTAGCATTTAGATTCTGTAGCTGAGCGGCATGTGCTCTTTAGCCACTTCTTCAGGGTCCATTATGTTGGCCTAAGTATTTTGTAAGAACTGTGTTTAAAGTATGTCCAGGTGAGGACCCAGTGGTTGAGAATTGAATTTTAACAGCACTGTCTCAATTTAGTAGATAAATCCCAGGATGTGACCAAACAGAAGCAGGGGTAGTTAAGGCGATAACAACGGGTCATGATCAATACCAAACGAACAGTAGAAGTACATTCATAAGCTAAAGGTGTATTCTAGAATGAAGGAGAAGGTCAGGATACCACACAAGCAAAATCAGGATCAAAATTACTAGGCAGAAGAATGGTGAAAAAAACAAGCGTCAAAGTCCAGGTGAAACTGCTGCAAAATATCAAGCACATCCACAAAGTTAATACTTGGCCAAAGATTGAGCCAACCCAGAAGAATAAAAAGGAAAAAATGTGACAAACTGCGTCAGAAACAGCTACTACTACTAAGCAGGAAACCATAATGATATCAAGGTTACAGCTTTTAAATGCATTGCAGCTAATGTGTAGGTTTACTGTCCTTTGGATGTAGTCATAGCTATTATATTTGGAAATTGACCAGTAAGTTTTTGAAGTTTCTTTATTTAGTTCGATTTAGACAATTTATTTTTTTCAAGTTAAGATTTTTTTTTTAAAATAAAATGCTTTTTGAGGCAAAATCTAGCTAAATATAGTATTCTATTTAATATACATTATAATCCAAAAGTTATTCTTCCTGAAATAAGGAATAGTTTTGTATTATGTAGCATGAGGCTGTATTTTCATGGCTGTAATGTTTTAATCATTTTGGTAAATTATTCTATTAATCCATTTGCAATGTCATGCTCTCCCACAGAGGTTTCTGTAAGATTATTTTGGGCATTTTGTCTATCTAGAAGATATCAGATATTCTTAGTTTTGTAGTTCTCAAAACTGCAAATTTGTGTCTTCAGAAATAACATGCCACTTGCTCACAGCAAAATGTTAAAAAATAAAAATACAAAGTTGAGAAATAGATCTTAAGAGACACAAACCCCTTAATTCTAGATTTACTTTTATTATCAAAAGTGCTTCATTCTCTTGTATCCTTTGCAGAAGGAGGAGCAATGCACAACTGTGAGCTAGCTAAACACATTGAGTGAGCCAATGACAAAAGGCAGCCACTAATCAATTTTTTTTAGAAAGGATACCAAGAGAAAATTAGACCTTTGAAGTACATGGGAAAGTTGTTTTAAATTGCATGTTCTATCTGAATCATGACGTTTAATCAGTAATTTCCTGATATATCTGGAAAAATAATCTGAAAGAATTATTATTCTAAAAATGTTAACTTAATGTAGAAAACATTGAATAGTAATAATAAATTATAAGGGAAAATGCAATTTATTACCTATAGTAACAGCAATAGTCCTGTGTGAGAAAGTTATGTATAGAATTATTTGTAATCGGTGATGGAAACGTATTTAGTCTGTGTGTTACTGCAGGTTTTGTAGTCAGCTTATGGTTAAAGGGACACTAAACCCAATTTTTTTCTTTCATGATTCAGATAGAGCATGCAATTTTAAAGTGAATGTAAATTTTGATGCTAAAGTGCCTGGTTTTTAAAACTTTGATTAAAAACAGGGGCACTTTAATTCATCAAAGTTTACATTTCACTCCTGTTGTGACAAAAAACTTACCTTTTAAACTTCACAGCAGCTCCAGGTTCCTCCGGTCTCACAAGCCATTTATGATGTCAGAAATGATTGATAGGTCATCCTCCAATTACAGCTTCCCCCCCCGGGGGATTCAGTGTCTGATTCACTGCCGGATGCCTCATAGACCCAGGAAGAGGCTTTGAAATGGGTGGAGGAAGCTGGAGCTGCTGTGAAGATTAAAAGGTAAGTTTTTTTTCACAACAGGAGTGAAATGAAAATTTTGATGAATTAAAGTGCTCCTATTTTTAATCAAAGTTTTAAAAACCGGGCACTTTAGCATCAAAATTTACATTCACTTTAAGCAACTTTCTAATTTACTCCTATTATTCATTTTTCTTCATTCTCTTGCTACCTTTATTTAAAAATCAGGAATTTAAAGCTAAGGAGCCGGCCCATTTTATGTTCAGCACCCTGGATAGTGCTTGCTTATTGGTAACTACATTTAGCCAAAACAAAGCAAGTGTAACCTAGGTTCTGAACTAAAAATGGGCCGGCTCATTAGCTTGGATTCCTGCTTTTTCAAATGAAGATAGCGAGAGAATAAAGAAAAATTAATAATAGGAGTAAATTAGAAAATTGCACGCTCTATTTAAATCATTAAAGAAATAAAATTGGGTTTAGTATCCCTTTAATGTTTTCTTTTTATTTGTCTTCCTCTGGTCCTCCATTGTCTTGTGCATATTCTCTTTTATGGCAAAGTCTGTATGTAAATCATAGGCTTACCTTTAACACCTTTCTCATTATCTCTCAATTATACTATAATGAATAATAAATAGAAACGTGATATTTTTGAAAAAATACCAAATATTCCATAATGCAAGATGACGCTTTCTTCTTGTTGCAAAATATACACCAAAATGATGATAACCCCCTATTGTCCCTATCCTATCCTATTGCAAACATTGGTAAGTTAGAGGAAAATATATAACCTGGGTGCTTATATTGTTTATATGGCAAAATGACAACATTTATACCCTCGAACCACAAACATCATAGATTCCCTGTATTGGATATTTATTCTGATTTAAATATGTTTGCTATTTTCTTGATAAACTTTTATATAGGCTTATTTTTAATTTCTTTTGCACTGCTGAATTATCGATGAGAACTAGTAGTTTTGTGAACACATCATAAACGTTTTAAGCAGAAATTCTAACGTTTGGGCATTGCACTTCCGATTTATTTTTGTTTATTATTATATCCTTGAGTACAGTGATATGGGTACATTAAATAGTTGAAGTAATAATTGCAAGGTTTACTTCACATGGAAAGCAGTGTTTGAGGAATGTTGGGAGGTATGAGATTTTATCTACAAAGAGAACTGATGGTATAGGCAAGATGAAACTTATAATATTGATGATATACAAGAACTTATCTTCTTTCTGTCATGTTGCATTCATTGTTACATACACTCAGTTCTCTGTGTGGTCTAATGTGTAGTATGATAAATGTAACAGATTTTATACTTTCAATGCAAGTGAATTATGGAAGGCATTTGTGTGCCACTTTTATATTTATCTTTTTTTTTTTTTTTTTTAAATATATATATTTTGATGCTGCTCTTTAGCTTTAGTTTCATAAGGGGCAATACTACAATGTTCTAATGTACAAGAGCATTTCATTATTGCTTGAATAGAACTATGGGTTTCCTGCAAAATGGTTAAATATACAGTTATACATCTAGACGAGCAGCAGCGAAATGTACATTAAAGGGACAATACCAAAAAACCAAGTGCAGGCACTCCAAGGGGTAATACCACAAAAGAATTTATTAAGGAGACAAAAAATACAATTAAAACAGCAAGTGCTAAGCGCTATAGCAAGCCAAGAAAAAAGGCAGACAGACTACAGGCACGGAGTCTGACGCGTTTCACGCCCTCTAGTGGCGCTTATTCATAGACATAACTACCACATTCACTAAACCCTTTTTATAGGCATATCCTGTCAATCAATTGCTTGGAAACTAGCAAATATTGACAAGTGATTCAAAAATAGACTGAATGATGTTACAAAGTGGGTAAGTGAATGTAATAGAAAGCAGAACCCTACACTGGTATTTTATAACATATTTAAAACACATTTAAAAGCAACCTGTATGTAAATTAATACATTTTTTGATTATTAAAATACTAAAAAATAAATTGTTTATGCTGATACCAAAAGATTGAACAAACCCGTGAATTATGCTATGAAAACAATGAATTGTTTGTTTAGAATGCACAAGACATGACATGATGTAGCAAGCGGAAACTATACTTTTAAATACGCATAGAGTACTACTATTGAAATCTTATGAAAATAATTTTACAAAAAAAATAATTCTACAAAAAAAATAAAATAAAAATTTGAAATTTACATCATAGATAAATAATACTCCTATGCTCACGGTGAAGAGTGAATAAAGTAAGAATAAACTTGGAAAAATAAACTTGGAAAAATAAATATTTATTATCTAGTAATTTTACCTTCAGTTTGGAGATTAACTATCAATAAAATAGGTAATATCACATTCCCTATTCATGCCCATAGGGAGTCAAGATTTTAATTTTAATTTTAAAATCCAGTATAGTTCCTTTTTCTCTAGCATTTTGAAGCTATCGCCACCTCTGACAGGAATAATGGCTTGATCAATAATTTTTATTGTCATGTCAGCTTTATTAGTAAAATGAAATCCATTAAAGTGGTTCGCTACTGCAGAATTCTTATTATAGTTTTTAACGTCTCTAGTGTGTTCCCCAAATCTAGTTCTAACTTCTCTAGACGTTTGACCTGTGTATTGGCATTGGCATTGGCATAGGTTGCAGGTAAGGAGATAAATAACGAATGTGATACCACAGTTTGCATAAAAATCTATTTTAAACTGTTGTTTACTTTCAAATGCATCTCCTAATGAAATATTGGCACACATATGGCAATTTCGTTTGGCACATTTGAAATTACCCCTTTTATAAAGCCAATTCTGATGAACATTCTTATTTCGGACTACCATACTGGGAGAAAGCCTCTGGGCAAGGGTTTTTGCTTTTTTGGGGACAAATTTTATGTTTTCCACATATGATTTTAAGATACCATCTCCTAATAACACATGAAGATGTTTCTTTAATATTTTAACAATAGGATTATACTGCTGTGAGTATTCAGTGGTAAATACCACTGCATGTTGGAAATCAGAATTTTTACGAGTAACATGAGAAATATCGCTTTCAGCTGGTTTTTTAATGTATGTCCTAATGCCATTCTGGCATTTTTCTAAAGGACCTTTTTTGTATCCTCTTTTTATAAGCCTATTCTGTAGTTCTACGGACTGTGTATCATATACTTCATCAGATTTTGTGTTCCTTCTTAGTTAATGAATTGGCCTCTGGGTATGGCTTTTATTACATGACCCGGATGTTGAGAAGTGGCATGAAGGATCGTGTTACCTGCCGTGGGTTTACGAAATGTCTGGATCACAATTTCACTATTGCTAATTTGTAAAGTTAGATCAAGGAAGTTAACTTCTGTTCTACTGTACTGACCAGTAAAACGTAAGTTAAAATTATTTTAATTGATATATATCATAAAGTTATTAAATTGTATATCATTCAAAGGTTTTTTAATTATGACCAGCAGGTCATCAATATACCGGACGTATAAAAGTATATCTTCAAGCCAAGGATTCTGGACACTATACACGTGCATCATCTCTCACCATGTCACATATAAATTTGTGAACGCGGGGGCAAATTTTGCCCCCATGGCGGTTCCACAGATTTGGTTATAGTGGACTCCATCAAACATAAAATAATTTCTAGAGAGAAGAAATTGCAAAACATCTCCTTTATAATGTCTGATGGAGTCCTCCAGACCCAACTCTCTGTCCAAAAAGAACTCAATAGCTTGAATGCCTAGGTTTTGGGGGATACACGTGTATAGTGAGCAAACATCAATGACTGCCCAAGAATAGTTATCTTCCCACTTAGTCAAATTCAAAATATCTAGCAAATGAGAACTATCTTGAAGATAAGATAATTGTCTCTTAGCTATTGGTTGTAGTACACCATCTAACCATGCCCCCAAAGGCTCAAATAAAGAACCCACCCCCGAGACAATAGGTCTGCCTGGGGGTAGTAAAAGATCCTTATGAACCTTGGGGACATGGTAGAAAATAGGAACCAGAAGGTTACTAGGAACCAACTTATTAATATCATTCTCCTCGAAGATGCCTAGCGAGACTTCTTATGTTCAAGCTCTTTTTGATAGATTTTAAGAGGACTGCTTGGTAGTTTCTGATACATTCTGGTGTCTGACAGTTGTCTGAATGCTTCCTGAAAATAATAGTCTATGTCAAGTCCCACTATGCTGCTGCCCTTATCCGCATTTTTAATGACAATTTTTGAATTGTCTTGTAAGGATTTAATAGCTAAATGTTCCTTATAAGATAGGTTAAAGGTGGCAGCATCCCTGGTGACAGTTTCTTCCAGCTTAAAGATATCCTCCTGTACCATCTTTTGATAGACATTGATGATAGGACCTCTATAATTGATGGGATAGAAGTTAGATGTACTTTTTATAGGACCAGATATTTCTTGTGCTGTCATGGAATACATATCTCCACTATATAGATCACTAAGGGTGGCTACAGCACAAGTATCAGAAAAAGTTAAATGTGTGCTATTGCCAGTGCTGTTCTCTAGTGAAGGCCCTATGTGTTGATTCACCTCATTGGGTTTAGTGAGAGCAAAGAACCTTTTTAGTGCAAGTTTACGAATGAATTTATTCACATCTAAGAGTGTATTAAAACTTGAAAATTTGCTGGTTGGTGCAAATCCTAGACCCTTAGATAATACACTGGTTTCTTCTTGTGTTAAAGCATAATTAGATTAATTAATTATGCTAAAATTGTTACATTCAGTATTATTGAATGAAGAAAAAGAAAAGTCACTACAGGTTAATGTCCTTTCTTTTGTTTTTCTTTGCCTTTTGTTTCTCCATCTTTTTCGTTTCCTTTGTTTTGTGATGCGTTCAGGCGTGTTTTCGGGCATACCACCAACAGCGTTTTCTCCAATTCTTCCCTTCCTGGCGCACCCTGTAAAAAATCACAAGAAAAGAGAGGGAGAGGCTGAAAGAGAGTACAGAGGAGAAGAGGAACAGTCAGAAGAATAAGAAGTGCCTGAAAAACAGGCTTCAGAATCTGTAGTGTCCCCTTCAGATGTACTAAAAACCACTTTTATTTTTATGAGCTTTTTTAAGAATGGATTTAGGGAGACTCTCTTCTCGTTTCTCATATTGCTGATTCAACTCATTCTTGTTTTGATTGTAGCTCCCTTTAGATTTTCTATTTTTATTCCGATTGGCTCTTTGTTGCCGGCGTATGGCAGCCCAATTGTATACTTTTTGTTGTTCATAGTCCTCTTTATCCCATTGGAATTTTTCCCCTTTTCTTAGGGCTTGTTCCTTATCTTGTTTGGCTATAGTCTCTGTCAGCATCTTATTGAGGGCTGGGAATTCTGAATTTTCACTATATTGTTGTAATTCTTCTTTAAGTGACAAATTTGCCAATCCCAGTTTGGAACGTATTTTATCCTTTACTTTTATGAGGATGTTCATTAGTGTAAATGAGCATTTAGTAAGTGCCATATTCCACTCCTCCATATCCTCAACATCTTCAAATTGGAAAGAGGGATATTTTTTAATACGTAAACCTCTAGGGATTCTATTGGTCTCCAAATATTTTTTAAAAGCCACAGTATCCCACATTAATCTGAGATCTGTAATAAGGGATTGTTCAAGTGTCTTAAAGTGTGTTTTTATTTCTGGATTGACTATTTCTATATCTTCCAAAGTAAAGATGGTATCAAAATAGTCTTGTCTGGAATTCATATAAAAAAAACTTTCATTGGTATCAATATTACCATTATTGTGTATGGGGTCTGAAGAGCCTGTATTTAATTCTGCCATGGCTTGCAAATATACTCAAAAAAAAATATCATATATAAAAATAGCGTTATTTGCACACTGCTGAAAAATATGTCAACATGCGTAAAAAAATCCTAAGGTAATACCCCAAATATGTGGCAACAGAAGAGGACTATAATGGTGTGGATTCTTAACAAGTGTAATTGCACAAGTCACGATTTTCTGACACCAAATATTTCATAGACCCGTATGAAGAAAGCACAGTACAGTTCTAGGCAAGGGTTGCTTTATGTGCAAACCTCAGATGGAAAATCATCCAATAAAACTGTTTGCCATTAGCGAATGTAAATGAATTAAATCAGCTTTAACAACATACAAAGCCAGGTATATTTTATAGATGGTAACGTGTCACAACCCGATTGGATGCTGCTTGGACGGCGTTTTCTCTTTCTTACATTAAAGGGACAGTCTACTTGAAAATGTTTATTGTTTAAAAACATAGATAATTCTTTTATTACCCATTCCAAGTTTTGCATAACCAACACTGTTATATTAATATATTTTCTCCAACATTGGTGTGTCCGGTCCACGGCGTCATCCTTACTTGTGGGAATATCTCTTCCCCAACAGGAAATGGCAAAGCGTCCCAGCAAAGCTGGCTATATAGTCCCTCCTAGGCTCCGCCCACCCCAGTCATTCTCTTTGCCGTTGCACAGGCAACATCTCCACGGAGATGGTTAAGAGTATGTGGTGTTTAGTTGTAGTTTTTTTTTTATTCTACTATCAAGAGTTTGTTATTTTAAAATAGTGCTGGTATGTACTATTTACTCTGAAACAGAAAAAGATGAAGAATTCTGTTTGTGAGAGGAAGATGATTTTAGCAGACAGTAACTTAAATCGTTTGCTGTTTCCACATAGGACTGTTGAGATGAAGTAACTTCAGTTGGGGGAAACAGCAGACTTTTCTGCTTAAGGTATGACTAGCCATATTTCTAACAAGACTGTGTAATGCTGGAAGGCTGTCATTTCCCCTCATGGGGACTGGTAAGCCATTTTCTTAGTCTCAAACAGAATAAAGGGCTTAATATGGGCTATAAAACTGGTAGACACTTTTATGGGCAAAATCGATTGCTTTATTTGGGCATTTTATACATGTTTATGCTGATAATTCACACTTATAAACTTGGGGAACGTTTTTTAACGTCAGGCACTGTGTTAGACACCTTTTCCAGTCAGGAAGGGCCTTCCCAGTTGTAGGCTGAGCCTCATTTTCGCGCCATTACTGCGCAGTTACTTTTGAGAGCAAGACATGCAGATGCATGTGTGAGGATCTGAAAGTGGTTGGAAAAGTTCCTAGAAGGCTTCATTTGGTATCGTATTCCCCCCTGGGTTTGGTAAAGTCGCAGCAAAGGCTGTAGCTGGGACTGTAGAGGGGTTAAAACTGTAACCGGCTCCGGTTTCGTTATTTTAAGGGTTAAAGCTCTGAAAATTGGTGTGCAATACTTTGAATGCTTTAAGACACTGTGGTGAAAATTTGGTAAATTTTGAACAATTCCTTCATATTTTTTCACATATTCAGTAATAAAGTGTGCTCTGTTTAAAATTTAAAGAGACCGTAACGGTTTTGTTTTAAAACGTTTTTTGTGCTTTATTGACAAGTTTAAGCCTGTTTAACATGTCTGTACCTTCAGATAAGCTATGTTCTATATGTATGAAAGCCAATGTGTCTCCCCCTTCAAAATTGTGTGATAATTGTGCCATAGCGTCCAAACAAAGTAAGGACAGTACTGCCACAGATAATGAAGTTGCCCAAGATGATTCATCAGATGAAGGGAGTAGACATGGTTCTACATCATCTCCTTCTGTGTCTATACCAGTTTTGCCCACGCAGGAGGCCCCTAGTACTTCTAGCGCGCCAATGCTTATTACTATGCAGCAAATATTTTATCCAAAATGCCTACATATCAGAGAAAGCGCGATTGCTCTGTTTTAAACACTGAAGAGCAAGAGGGCGCTGATGATAATTGCTCTGTCATACCCTCACACCAATCTGAAGGGGCCATGAGGGAGGTTTTGTCAGATGGGGAAATTTCAGATTCAGGAAAAATTTCTCAACAGGCTGAACCTGATGTTGTGACATTTAAATTTAAATTAGAGCATCTCCGCGCACTGCTTAAGGAGGTGTTATCTACTCTGGATGATTGTGACAACCTGGTCATTCCAGAAAAATTATGCAAGATGGACAAGTTCCTAGAGGTTCCGGTGCACCCCGACGCTTTTCCTATACCCAAGCGGGTGGCGGACATAGTGATTAAGGAGTGGGAGAAGCCCGGCATACCTTTTGTCCCCCCTCCTATATTTAAGAAATTATTTCCTATGGTCGACCCCAGAAAGGACTTATGGCAGACAGTCCCTAAGGTCGAGGGGGCAGTTTCTACTCTAAACAAGCGCACTACTATTCCTATCGAGGATAATTGTGCTTTCAAAGATCCTATGGATAAAAAATTGGAGGGTTTGCTTAAAAAGATTTTTGTACAGCAAGGTTTCCTTCTGCAACCCATTTTGTGCATTGTTCCTGTCACTACAGCAGCGTGGTTCTGGTTCGAGGAACTAGAAAAGTCGCTCAGTAGAGAGACTCCATATGAGGAGGCTATGGACAGAGTTCACGCACTTAAGTTGGCTAATTCTTTTATTTTAGATGCCGCTTTGCAATTAGCTAGATTAGCGGCGAAAAATTCAAGGTTTGCAATTGTGGCGCGCAGAGCGCTTTGGCTAAAGTCTTGGTCAGCGGATGTATCATCCAAGACAAAATTGCTTAATATCCCCTTCAAGAGTAAAACTCTCTTTGGGCCAGAATTGAAAGAGATTATCTCAGACATCACTGGGGGAAAGGGCCACGCCCTCCCACAAGATAGGCCTTTCAAAGCCAAGAATAAGTCTAATTTTCGTTCCTTTCGTAATTTCAGGAACGGACCGGCCTCTAATTCTGCATCCTCTAAGCAAGAGGGTAATGCTTCACAGACCAAACCAGCCTGGAAACCGATGCAAGGCTGGAACAAGGGTAAGCAGGCCAAGAAACCTGCTGCTGCTAACAAAACAGCATGAAGGAGTAGCCCCCGATCCGGGACCGGATCTAGTGGGGGGCAGACTCTCTCTCTTTGCTCAGGCTTGGGCAAGATATGTTCAGGATCCCTGGACGCTAGAAATAGTTTCTCAGGGTTCTCTTCTGGAATTCAAGGAACTACCCCCAAGGGGAAGGTTTCACATATCTCATTTATCCTCAAACCAAATAAAGAGACAGGCATTCTTACATTGTGTAGAAGACCTGTTAAAGATGGGAGTGATACACCCAGTTCCAATAAAGGAACAAGGAATGGGATTTTACTCAAATCTGTTCGTAGTTCCCAAAAAAGAGGGAACCTTCAGGCCAATTCTGGATTTAAAAATCCTAAACAAATTTCTCAGAGTACCATCGTTCAAAATGGAAACCATTCGAACGATTCTACCTACAATCCAGGAAGGTCAATTTATGACTACCGTGGATCTAAAGGATGCGTACCTACATATTCCTATCCACAAAGAACATCATCAGTTCCTAAGGTTCGCCTTTCTGGACAAACATTACCAGTTTGTGGCCCTCCCATTCGGGTTAGCCACTGCTGCAAGGATTTTCACAAAGGTACTCGGGTCCCTTCTAGCGGTTCTAAGACCGAGGGGCATTGCAGTAGTACCATACTTGGACGACATTCTAATACAAGCGTCGTCCCTTTCAAAGGCATAGGCTCATACAGACATCGTTCTGGCCTTTCTCAGATCTCACGGATGGAAGGTGAACATAGAAAAAAGTTCTTTGTCTCCGTCGACAAGAGTTCCCTTCTTGGGAACAATAATAGATTCTTTAGAAATGAGGATTTTTCTGACAGATGTCAGAAAGTCAAAACTTCTAAGCGCTTGTCAAGTTCTTCATTCAGTTCCACGTCCTTCCATAGCTCAGTGCATGGAAGTAGTAGGGTTGATGGTTGCAGCAATGGACATAGTTCCTTTTGCGCGAATTCATCTAAGACCATTACAACTGTGCATGCTGAAACAGTGGAATGGGGACTATACAGACTTGTCTCCAGTGATTCAAGTAGATCAGAAGACCAGAGATTCACTCCGTTGGTGGCTAACCCTGGACCACCTATCCCAGGGAATGAGCTTCCGCAGACCAGAGTGGGTCATCGTCTCGACCGACGCCAGTCTAGTGGGCTGGGGCGCGGTCTGGGAATCCCTGAAAGCTCAGGGACTATGGTCTCGGGAAGAGTCTCTTCTCCCGATAAACATTCTGGAACTAAGAGCGATTTTCAATGCTCTCAGAGCTTGGCCTCAGCTAGCAAAGGCCAGATTCATAAGATTCCAATCAGACAACATGACGACTGTTGCTTATATCAATCATCAGGGGGGGACAAGGAGTTCCCTGGCGATGAAAGAAGTGACCAAAATATTACAATGGGCGGAGGATCACTCCTGCCACCTATCTGCGATCCACATCCCAGGAGTGGAAAACTGGGAGGCGGATTATCTGAGTCGTCAGACTTTCCATCCGGGGGAGTGGGAACTCCACCCGGATTTATTTGCCCAGTTGACCCAATTATGGGGCATTCCAGACATGGATCTGATGGCTTCTCGTCAGAACTTCAAGGTTCCTTGCTACGGGTCCAGATCCAGGGATCCCAAGGCGACTCTAGTGGATGCACTAGTAGCGCCTTGGACCTTCAACCTAGCTTATGTGTTTCCACCGTTTCCTCTCATTCCCAGGCTGGTAGCCAGGATCAAGCAGGAGAGGACCTCGGTGATCTTGATAGCTCCTGCGTGGCCACGCAGGACTTGGTATGCAGAACTGGTGAATATGTCATCGGCTCCACCATGGAAGCTACCTTTGAGACAGGACCTTCTTGTTCAGGGTCCATTCGAACATCCAAATCTGGTTTCCCTCCAGCTGACGGCTTGGAGATTGAACGCTTGATTCTATCAAAGCGTGGGTTTTCAGATTCTGTGATAGATACTCTGGTTCAAGCCAGAAAACCGGTAACTAGAAAAATTTACCATTAAATATGGAAAAGATATTTCTGCTGGTGTGAATCCAAGGGATTCCCATGGAATAAGATAAAGATTCCTAAGATCCTTTCCTTTCTACAAGAAGGTTTGGATAAAGGATTATCTGCGAGTTCTCTAAAGGGACAGATTTCTGCCTTATCTGTCTTACTACACAAACGACTGGCAGCTGTGCCAGATGTTCAAGCATTTGTTCAGGCTCAGGTTAGGATCAAGCCTGTTTACAGACCTTTGACTCCTCCCTGGAGTTTAAATCTAGTTCTTTCAGTTCTTCAAGGGGTTCCGTTTGAACCTCTACATTCCATAGATATTAAGTTGTTATCTTGGAAAGTTTTGTTTTTGGTTGCTATTTCTTCTGCTAGAAGAGTTTCAGAGTTATCTGCTCTGCAGTGTTCTCCGCCCTATCTGGTGTTCCATGCAGATAAGGTGGTTTTGCGTACTAAGCCTGGTTTTCTTCCAAAGGTTGTTTCTAACAAGAATATTAACCAGGAGATAGTTGTACCTTCTTTGTGTCCGAATCCAGTTTCAAAGAAGGAACGTTTGTTACACAATTTGGACTTAGTCCGTGCTCTAAAATTCTATTAGAAGCTACAAAAGATTTCAGACAAACATCTTCTCTGTTTGTCGTCTATTCTGGTAAAAGGAGAGGTCAAAAAGTGACTTCTACCTCTCTTTCCTTTTGGCTTAAAAGCATCATCCGATTGGCTTACGAGACTGCCGGACGGCAGCCTCCTGAAAGAATCACAGCTCACTCCACTAGGGCTGTGGCTTCCACATGGGCCTTCAAGAACGAGGCTTCTGTTGATCAGATATGTAAGGCAGCGACTTGGTCTTCACTGCACACTTTTGCCAAATTTTACAAAATTGATACTTTTGCTTCTTCGGAGGCTATTTTTGGGAGAAAGGTTTTGCAAGCCGTGGTGCCTTCCGCTTAGGTAACCTGATTTGCTCCCTCCCTTCATCCGTGTCCTAAAGCTTTGGTATTGGTTCCCACAAGTAAGGATGACGCCGTGGACCGGACACACCAATGTTGGAGAAAACAGAATTTATGCTTACCTGATAAATTACTTTCTCCAACGGTGTGTCCGGTCCACGGCCCGCCCTGGTTTTTTAATCAGGTTTGATTAAATATTTTCTCTAACTACAGTCACCACGGCACCCTATGGTTTCTCCTATTTTTTCCCCCTGTCCGTCGGTCGAATGACTGGGGTGGGCGGAGCCTAGGAGGGACTATATAGCCAGCTTTGCTGGGACTCTTTGCCATTTCCTGTTGGGGATGAGATATTCCCACAAGTAAGGATGACGCCGTGGACTGGACACACCGTTGGAGAAAGTAATTTATCAGGTAAGCATAAATTCTGTTTTTCACCTCTGTGAATACCTTATATCTAAGCCTTTGCAGACTGTCCCCTTATCTCAGTTCTTTTGACAGACTTGCATTTTAGCCAATCAGTGCCGACTGGTCTCTTGGTATCTTTAAATTGAAGAGTAAAACTAGGTAGGCTCATAAGAGCTCAGGAGTGTGCACGTATCTTTAGTACTTTATGGCAGCAGTGTTTTTCAACATTAGTTGTAGCTTTGTTATACAATGTTGCAAAACACTGCTGCTATAGAGTACTAAAGATACAGACACACTACTGAGCTCTTATGAGCCCACCTAGTTTTACTCTTTAATAAAAGATACCATGAAAACAAAGTAAATTGGAAACTTGTTTAAAATTGGATGCTCTATCTGAATCATGAAAGTTTAATTTTGACTTTACTGTCCCTTTAAGTATGCAATGGTAAACAATTATTTCTTCTACTATCAAATTTACTTCATTCTCTTGCTATCCTTAGTTAAATGAGCAACAATGCACTACTGGGAGCAACCTGAGCACATCAGGTGAGTCAATGACAAGAGACCTATGTGCAGCTAGCTTCCAGTAGTGCATTGCTGCTCTTAAGTATATCTAGGTATGCTTTTCAACAAAGGATACCAAGAGAATGAAGCAAATTAGATAATATTAGTAAATTGGAAAGTTTAACCCCTTCAATACTGGGAATTTCATAGAAAAGCTTACTCGAAGTACTGGAGAATTTTTAGCATTTTTTTGCTACCACTAAATGCAAATGTTTACTTATCAAAACTATATTTGTTTCCTATGGCATGGAGAGTCCACAACGTCATTCCAATTACTAGTGGGAAATTCAACTCCTGGCTAGCAGGAGGAGGCAAAGAGCACCCCAGCAAAGCTGCTAAGTGTAACTTCCCTTACTAATAATCCCCAGTCATTCTCTTTGTCTTTGTCAATGGAGGATGTGCGAAGATGGTGTCTGAAGATATTTAATCCTTTTATGGGTACTTTTCCCTGCAAGCAAGGATTTGGGTTATGCTGTTTCCATGTCGATCTCTTTAGTCTTTGCTATATTTCTAACATTGTTGCTACCCCTTCACAGAAAGCCAGTGTTGATTACTCTGCTCTTTCTTTTTCTTTAGGTCCCTGATAGAGAGTGTAGTATCTATCACACCTAAGAAGCTGTTCCTGCCCTGCAGCTGGATCCACAGGTAAGTGCATTTGCCTTCTAGATATTGAAGGACAGCACTTGGGAGGTTAATTCCTCTAGTGGATCATTTCATGGAACAAGACCTTACAGTTAGGTTTTCAGTTGGGCAGTTTGGCAAGCAGTGGCATATGTGATATTTTATGGAAACGTTAAGGGGTTAATAATGTTTACCCTTAGTTTGTTTGTGGAGAGTCTGACTAAAGGGGTAATTTTAGGAAATTTTGGAACCATAGGAAATATCTTTATTATTATGTGATGTAGTGCGGCGTACTTTAGTTTTATGCAGGTCGGACAGAAACGCACGCTTTTACAGTGTCGCAGTTTTTTATTTTTAGTTCGATCACATGACCTGCCTCTCTTCAGAGGTAAGCGAGTTAGACATCTTGCAATCTTGTCGCCTATTTCTGTGCCGGCTTTGGTTGTATCACTGAACTTAGCTAATCTGGCATCTAATCGGATATCACTTGCTGATTTTTCTGGAGTGACTTGGTGTGGTAAGGCTCCTTAGCTCAGCCTGAGGTATAAAGGTGTGAGGAAGTTTTTTTCTAAAATAAAAACTTTTTTTCCTTTTTGTATGTTAAGAGGTGGGTGCTTTATTTTGACCTTACTGGTGTTAAATAATTCTCATATTTTATATATTTTAAAATGGATTCAGACCATAGTTCATCTATTGCTTTTGACAAATGTTTGCTTTGTCTGGAGGCTTAGGGTTGTACCTGTGCAATTTTGTTCAACTTGTTTATCTAAGACCTTAAAATTTAAAGATAAATTACTCCCTTCTGGGCCTTATGTCTCTCAGGATAATGCTGTTCAGGATATGCCTCAGCTTTCTCCTCAAAAGTCTCAAACTATAGTTGTTTCACATGCAGTGCCCTGCGGTTCCTCTCAACCTCCTGGGGGTGTTTATTTGCCAGGAGATTTTGCTGCACAGATAACTTCTGCAGCTTTATCTGCTTTCCCTACTTTGGGTAAGCGTAAGAGGAAATCTAAACATTTTTCTACTAGTAAGGTTTCTGACCCTGCTAAGTCTGCTCTGGTCCTTTCTCAAATGTCTGATGAGGAGGATACTCCAGTAGCTTCTAAAGGTGCAATTTTAGACTCTGACATGATAGGGAAATTTCTTTAGAATCTGAAGAAGTTAATTTCAGATTTAAGCTTGAACATCTCCGGTTGCTTCTGAAGGAGGTTCTAGCTATTTTGAACTTTCGGTTGCTGTCAACCCTAAGAAGTCTACTAAACTTAATAAGGTTTATGATTCTCCCTCATCAATAGATGTTTTTCCTGTTCCAGACAAGATGTCTGAAATTATAGCTCAGGAATGGGATATGCCAGGGGTTTCTTTTCCCCCTTCCCCTATTTTTAAAAAGATGTTTCCTGTTGCTGATGCCTTTTGTGATTCATGGCGCACTGTGCCTAAAGTATAGGGAGCTATCTCTACTTTGGCTAAAAGAACTACCATTCCTATAGAGGATAGTTGTTCCTTTAAGGATCCTATGGATAAGAAGCTAGAGGCTTACTTTAAAAAAGATGTACATCCATCAAGGATAACCGTGGCAACCTGCTGCAAGTATTGCTACGGTTGCGGGTGTAGCATCTTATTGGTGTGACTCCTTGTCTGATCTGATATCAGAGGAGACTACGATAGAGGAGATCCAATATAGGATCAAAGCTCTTAAACTGGCCAATACCTTTATCTGTGATGCTAACATGCAGGTAATTAGTCTAGGAGCTAAGATGTCTAGCTTCACTGTTCTAGCTCACAGAGCTCTGTGGTTAAAATCCTGGTCGGCTGATGTAACTTCAAAAGCCAAGCTTTTGTATTTACCTTATAAAGGTAAAACTTAATTTGGTCCTGGCCTGGCGGAAATCATTTCTGAAATTACAGGTGGAAAGGGATCTTTCCTACCTCAGGACAAGAAGAATAGACCTAAGGATCGCCAGAATTCTAATTTTCGTTCCTTTTGTAACTCTTAAGGATCAAAGTCTTCCTCCTCTTCTTCCAAGCCAGAGCAAGCTAAGACCTCTTGGAGGTCCAGTCAGCCTTAGAATAAGGGGAAGCAAAACAAGAAGCCTTCCGCTGACTCTAAATCAGAATGAAGGGTCCGACCCAATCCAATTTTGGATCAAGCGGGGGGCAGGCTTTCCTTTTTTCGACAGGCTTGTATACGCGATGTCCCAGATCCGTAGGCTGTGGACATAGTATCCCAGGGTTACAAAATAGAATTCAATTCTTGCCCTCCAAGGGGCAGATTTCTCCTGTCAAGACTATCTTCAAACCAAGTAAAGAGGGAGGCCTTCTTAAATTGTGTAGAGGACCTATACTCCCTGGCAGTTATTGTTCCAGTCCCTCTAGAGCAGTGTTTTCCAACTGTGGTCCTAAAGTACCCCAAACAGTCCTGGTTTTCATTATAGCTGAACTAGAGCACAGATCAAATAATCATCAGATGGATGAGAGCAGGTTGGTTATTGATCAGCTGATTACTTCACCTGTGCACTGGTTCAGCTATAATGAAGGACCAGGCCTGTTGGGGGTACTTGAGGACCACGGTTAGGAAACACTGCTCTAGAGGAACAAGGTCAAGGATTCTATTTAAATCTATTTGTGGTTCGCAAAAAGGAGGGAACTTTCGATCCCATCCTAGACTTAAAGTGCCTCAACAAATTCCTCAAGGTTCCCTCCTTCAAGATGGAAACTTTTCGTTCAATTCTTCCATTGGTTCAGGTAGGTCAGTTCATGACGACCATAGAGCTGAAAGACGCATATTTACACGTTCCCATTCACAGGGATCATCACCAGTTTTTAAGGTTTGCCTTTCTGGACAAGCATTTCCAGTTTGTTGCACTTCCGTTTTGGTCTTGCCACGGCTCCCAGAATATTTACAAAGGTTCTGGGAGCTCTATTGGCAGTGATCAGATCCCAAGGAATTGCTGTGGCGCCTTATCTAGACGACATCATGGTTGAGGCGTCATCTTTTCAACTAGTAAAATCTCATACAGAGATGATGTTGTCTTTTCTACGTTTCCACAGGTGGAAAGTGAATCTGGAAAAAGAGTTCTCTAGTTCCAGCTACAAGAGTGTGTTTCCTAGGGACAATCATAGATTCCCTGTCCATGAAGATTTTCCTGACGGACGTCAGAAAATCGAAACTTCTTGC
Organism: Bombina bombina; assembly: GCF_027579735.1. NCBI lineage: Eukaryota > Metazoa > Chordata > Amphibia > Anura > Bombinatoridae > Bombina > Bombina bombina. Next base: position 1,028,185,405 of record NC_069502.1, read on the forward strand.
TTCTTGCCTATCTCTCCAGTCTGCTATTCGTCCATCAGTGGCTCAATGCATGGAGGTGTTTGGTCTGAGGGTGACTTCCATGGACATCATTCATTTTGATTGGTTTCATTTACGACCTCTGCAGCTTTGCATGCTCAGTCACAGAGATTAAATCGGGATCCCCTAACAAGAAGCTCCCTCTCATGGTGGATTTCACAGGAACATCTGTCTCTTGGCACTTACTTCCTGAGACCCTCCTGGGTAATTGTGACTATGGACGTCAGCCTGTTAGGCTGGGGAGCTGTTTGGGGTTCTCTAAAAGCTCAGGGCCTGTGGTGTCGGGAAGAGTCTTCTCTTCCCATAAACATCTTGGAGTTGAGAGCTATCTTCAATGCCTTGACAGCTTTGCCTCAATTATCTTTAATCCGGTTTATCAGATTCCAGTCGGACAACATAACCTCAGTGGCTTACATCAACCACCAGGGAGGAACTTGAAGTTCCTTGGCCATGAAGGAGGTGACTCGCATTCTGCAGTGGGCGGAAACTCACAATTGTCTCCTATAAGCCATACACATTCCAGGAGTGGACAATTGGGAGGTGGATTTTCTGACCAGACAAACTTTTCATCCTGGGGAGTGAACTCTCCATCCGGATGTGTTCTCAAGGATAACCCTCAAGTGGGGGGTTCCGGAGTTGGATCTATTGGCGTTTCATCAGAACGCCAAGCTTCAAAAGTACGGATCAAGGTGATTGATCCTCAGGCCGCTCTGATAGATGCTCTGGCGGTTCCTTGGAATTTCTGTCTAGCATACCCATTTCCTCCGTTTGCTCTCCTTCCACGAGTCATTGCTCGTATCAAACAGCAGAGAGCATCTGTGATTCTCATAGCTCCTGCCTGGCCTCGCAGGATCTGGTTCGAGGATCTGGTGAAGATGTCATCTCTTCCACCTTGGAGGTTAGCTCTGAGGAAGGACGTTCTAGTTCAGGGTCCATTCCTCCATCCAAATTTATATTTTCTGGAGCTGACTACTTGGAGATTGAACGCCTAGTCCTATCTAGATGTGGTTTTTCTGAAGCGGTCATTGATACTATGCTTCAGGCTCGTAAACCTCTTACTCGCAGGATTTATCATAAGGTATGGCGTAAATACCTTTTTTGGTGCAAATCTAAGGGTTTCTCTTGAAGCCGGGTGTGGATTCCCCGAATGTTATCCTTTTTTCAGAATGGCCAGGACAAAGGTTTGTCAGTCAGTACACTGAAGGGTAAGATTTCTGCACTGTCTATTCTTTTGCACAAACGTCTGGCAGATTTACCAGATGTTCAAGCTTTTTTTCAGGCCCTGGTCAAAATCAGGCATGCGTTTAAACCTGTTGCTCCTCCTTGGAACCTTAACCTAGTTCATAAAGTTTTGCAGCAGGCTCCGTTTGAGCCGATGCATGTTATTGATATAAAATTGTTGTCTTGGAAGGTTTTGTTTCTAATTTGTTTTTGAGCTTTTAGCTCTTCAGTGTGATTCCCCGTACCATACCTTATTTTTCATGCAGATAAGGCAGTCTTTTGTACTAAATTGGTGTTTCTCCCTAAGGTGGTGTCGGATCGAAACATTAACCAAGAAATTGTTGTTTATTATTTTTGTCCTAATCCTCCTCCTCATAAAGAACATCTTTTGCATAACCTGGATGTTGTGTGTGCTCTAAAATTTTACCTACAACTACTAAAGATTTTCAGCAATCTTCTGCCCTGTTTGTTGTTTTCTCTGGAAAGCGTAAGGGTCAGAAGGCCACTTCTACTACTCTTTCCCTCTGGTTAAGAAGTATGATTCATTTTGCTTATGAGACAGCTGGGCAGCAGCCTCCTGAGAGAATCACAGCTCATTCCACTAGGGCTGTCTCCTCATCTTGGGCTTTTAAAAATGTAGCTTTTGTGGAACAAATTTGCAAGGCGGCAACATGGTCCTCTTTGCATACTTTTTCCAAATTCTACAAATTTGATACTTTTTCCTTGGCTGAGGCCTCTTTTGGGAGAATGGTTCTTCAAGCGGTGGTGCCTTCTGTTTAGGTCCTCTAGCTTGGGTATTGGTTCCCACTAGTAATTGGAATGACGTGGACTCTCCATGCCATAGTCAAGAAAACAACCAAATTTATGCTTACCTGTTTTTTCCATTTTCCTTTGGCTGAATGAATGGGTATTATGGATAAGGGAAGTTACACTTAGAAGCTTTGCTGGGGTGCTCTTTGCCTCCTCCTGCTGGCCAGGATTTGAATGTCCCACTAGTAATTGGAATGACGTCCATGCCCAGAAAGAAAGAAATTTATCAGGTAAGCATATGTTTTTTTGTTTGTTTTGTTTTTTAAGTAGACAACCCAAGGTATTGATATAGGCCCATTTTGGTATGTTTCATGCCACAATTTCGCTCCAAATGTGATCAAATTAGAAAAAAATTATAATTTTTTCACAAACCTTGGATTTCCCACTGAAATACTTTATATACCACTTGAGCAGTCATAGCATAAATGGTTGTAAGCTTCTCTGGGATCCTTTTTGTTCAGAAATAGCAGACATGCATGGCTTTGCAATTGCTTTTTGGTAATTAAAAAGCTGTTAATTGCAGCTGTGCACCACACTTCTGAAATTCCCGGCAGTGAAGGGATTATTTAGTTATCTGATAACGGTAATAGAATTGTAGTGTAGTGAATTACCTCCCTTATCCCCTGCCAAAAAGCAAAATTAGCACTTAGAATTTCTTACTGTAGCCTCTGCCCTTAGTGTGATAAGAGTATAGACATTTTTTTAAACTAAAGTTTCATTCCGCTAGTTCCGAGCATGAACAAATCTGTCTCCCTGTTTATCTCATCTATTCACTTAATACTAAACTAAGTTTTATGACATCATGCTAGATAAGCATCCTATAGAGACCACAGCCTGTAGGGCTGTGACAGGGAGTAATGGACACTACACACATGAAGTTTATAAAAATAAATAAAAGGTAAAATCCATTTAAATTAGATGCAAAATAGATATTGCAATTAAGTAAAAGTCACTGCTTTGTGTGTTTTTTTTAAATTACATCAATGAAACATACTGTTTAATATCCATTTTAAAGGGACATGAAACCCAATTTTTTTCTTTCATGATTCTGATAGAGAATACAATTTTAAACAACTTTCCAATTTACTTCTATTATTTTTTTTTTTTTTTATAACTTTATAACAAAGACAGATAAATTTACTACATTGACGGTTACCTGATAAAAACAAAGAATAGGTAACACATTATAAACAAATCCATACATAATTAAATAAAAACAGAATAAGCCAACGTAAGGGGCCGAAAGTGCCCGTGCATAAATGAATACAAATCTTACAACTTATTTAAAGCGAACATTCATATTGGCTAAAAGTGCATAGTGTAACCATATAAACCTTTGTTAGGTAGCTAGTCTTTCTTCATCTTAGTTGCTTTTTCCATTTCAACCCTCCCACACTACATAGACCATACAACACAAACAACATAACAAAACCCCACAAACAGACAAAAAAAAAAATCGCTAAACCTCTCTTCCCACCCCCCCCGTCCCCATCTCCCCCAGACCGCTCACTCAGTGTCTGTTGCCCATTCACCAGAGAAATGGCCCGCCAAAATATTCATCTGTATAAATTCTGAATTTCTAATTGGTTTGATTAAAATTTTTTTGTGTATTAGGGGCAGGGATCTTACAAATATCTCCCATTTCTTAAAAAATACTACTAAATATTGATCTTGTGGGTATGGTACATTAATCTGTTCTATTATGAATTGGTCAGTCAAAGCCCTTTTAAATTGTGCCATTGTAGGTGTAGAGGATGCTTTCCATGCTTTAAAGATAAGGTTGCGTGCTGTTAATATAATAGTGTTTATCAGGCTATAGTTCTTAATTGTATCCTGGTATTTTACCAAAAAGAAGATCTCAATTGGAGATATTTTATGGTCCACCTTCAAAACTGCCGTCATCCAAAATATGATTTTCCCCCAATATTGACATACCTTAGGGCAACTCCATAAACAGTGAAATAGATCAGCTCCTATAGTTGAACATCTAGGGCAGAGAGCCTTTGTTTTGTACCATTTAGCAAGGACAGCAGGTGTAAGGTATCTCTGTAACCCAACTTTTATCTGTGACTACCTCCATGATGTCGGAACCCAAGTCTGTTGCGTTATTTTAAAACTCCCCATGATAGTCTGCTCATCTATATCCGGAAATAGAATAGCCCATTTATCAACCATCTCGTTTACTTGTACTTTTGACGCTTTCTGGTTTAATAGTAAATACAGAGGGGAAATTGCATATATTCCTGCTGCGTACATTGAAATCCTGGGCTGCAACTCACCCAAGGACCAATCATTCCCATATTTTGTGAGCAGCTCCTGGAGAAAATGTCTAACTTGGAGGTAGGCGTAAAATTCACGTGTCCCTAGATCAAACCGAGTTGCAATTTCTTGGAATAATAGTGTATATCCTCCCGCATCCCGTAATTGACATAGTTTGGAGACCTTTCGTCTCCCAGTCTTTAAATTTCTGATTAGAAAGGCTGGGGCTAAACTCTGGGTTACCCACTATAGGTAAATATTGTGAGACATAGGGAGAAATCCCCACTTCTATACATAGCCTTTGCCATGCCATGATGACATTCTTAAAGGTACCTAAATAGAATATATTGGATGGAATTGATGTGAGTGGACAGTGCAAAAGAGCCTTCAATTTGAATGGAGCCACAACCTGTGATTCCCAGGTGAAAGAAGTAATTTGCTCCTTCCCAGTTAACCAATCTAGTGCGAATATAGCTATAATAACCAAATTGTATGTCTGAATATTAGGGAGTGCCAGGCCCGCTGATAGCTTAGAGTTCATGAGCCTATATGAGGCAATCCGCGGTCTCTTGCCGTTCCATAAAAATTTGGAACAGGCCTTATTATATATAGTGATATCTTTTTTATGTAAGAACCATGGGATATTTTGCATAATATAGAGGAGCTTTGGGAAGATGACTGATTTAATCAGAGTCACCCGAGCAGTTAACGAAATCAGTAGCCTGGCCCATTCATCCAGCTTTTTCTCTTGTTAAGTGTATCCAGTCCACGGATCATCCATTACTTGTGGGATATTCTCCTTCCCAAAAGGAAGTTGCAAGAGGATCACCCACAGCAGAGCTGCTATATAGCTCCTCCCCTCACTGCCATATCCAGTCATTCTCTTGCAACTCTCAACTAAGATGGAGGTCGTAAGAGGACTGTGGTGTTTTATACTTAGTTTATTTCTTCAATCAAAAGTTTGTTATTTTTAAATGGTACCGGAGTGTACTGTTTATCTCAGGCAGTATTTAGAAGAAGAATCTGCCTGCATTTTCTATGATCTTAGCAGAAGTAACTAAGATCCTTTGCTGTTCTCACATATTCTGAGGAGTGAGGTAACTTCAGAGGGGGAATAGCGTGCAGGTTTTCCTGTAATAAGGTATGTGCAGTTAAAATATTTTTCTAGGGATGGAATTTGCTAGAAAATGCTGCTGATACTGAAGTAATGTAAGTAAAGCCTTAAATGCAGTGATAGCGACTGGTATCAGGCTTATTAATAGAGATACATACTCTTATAAAAGTGTATTTTAAAACGTTTGCTGGCATGTTTAATCGTTTTTTACATATGTTTGGTGATAAAACTTATTGGGGCCTAGTTTTTTCCACATGACTGGCTTGAATTTTGCCTAGAAACAGTTCCCTGAGGCTTCCCACTGCTGTAATATGAGTGGGAGGGGCCTATTTTAGTGTTTTTTTGCACAGCAAAAATTACAGACACAGACATCCAGCTTCTTCCTGCATGATCCAGGACTTCTCTGAAGGGCTCAAAAGGCTTCAAAAGTCGTATTGAGGGAGGTAAAAAGCCACAGTAGAGCTGTGGCAGTTGTTGTGACTGTTTAAAAAACGTTTTTGTCATTTGTTCCGTTTTTGGTATTAAGGGGTTAATCATCCATTTGCAAGTGGGTGCAATGCTCTGCTAACTTATTACATACACGTTAGTGTAACTGCATTTTTTCACTGTTATTTCAAAATTTGGGAAAATTTGTGTTTCTTAAAGGCGCAGTAACGTTTTTTATATTGCTTGTAAAAATGTTTTAAAGTGTTTTCCAAGCTTGCTAGTCTCATTGCTAGTCTGTTTAAACATGTCTGACACAGAGGAACCTACTTGTTCATTATGTTTGAAAGCCATGGTGGAGCCCCATTGGAGAATGTGTACTAAATGTATTGACTTCACCTTAAACAGTAAAGATCAGTCTTTATCTATAAAAGAATTATCACCAGAGGGTTCTGTCGAGGGGGAAGTTATGCCGACTAACTCTCCCCACGTGTCAGACCCTTCGCCTCCCGCTCAGGGGACGCACGCTAATATGGCGCCAATTACATCAGGGACGCCCATAGCGATTACCTTGCAGGACATGGCTGCAATCATGAATAATACCCTGTCAGAGGTATTATCTAGATTGCCTGAATTAAGAGGCAAGCGCGATAGCTCTGGGGTTAGGAGAGATACGGAGCGCGCAAATGCTGTTAGAGCCATGTCTGATACTGCGTCACAGTATGCAGAACATGAGGACGGAGAGCTTCAGTCTGTGGGTGACATCTCTGACTCGGGGAAACCTGATTCAGAGATTTCTAATTTTAAATTTAAGCTTGAGAACCTCCGTGTATTGCTTGGGGAGGTATTAGCTGCTCTGAATGACTGTAACACAGTTGCAATTCCAGAGAAATTGTGTAGGCTGGATAAATACTATGCGGTGCCGGTGTGTACTGACGTTTTTCCTATACCTAAAAGGCTTACAGAAATTATTAGCAAGGAGTGGGATAGACCCGGTGTGCCCTTTTCCCCACCTCCTATATTTAGAAAAATGTTTCCAATAGACGCCACTACACGGGACTTATGGCAGACGGTCCCTAAGGTGGAGGGAGCAGTTTCTACTTTAGCAAAGCGTACCACTATCCCGGTTGAGGACAGTTGTGCTTTTTCAGATCCAATGGATAAAAAATTGGAGGGTTACCTTAAGAAAATGTTTATTCAACAAGGTTTTATTTTACAGCCCCTTGCATGCATTGCGCCTATCACTGCTGCGGCGGCATTCTGGTTTGAGGCCCTGGAAGAGGCCATCCAGACAGCTCCATTGAATGAAATTATTGACAAGCTTAGAACGCTTAAGCTAGCTAACTCATTTGTTTCTGATGCCATTGTTCATTTGACTAAACTAACGGCTAAGAATTCCGGATTCGCCATCCAGGCACGTAGGGCGCTATGGCTTAAATCCTGGTCAGCTGATGTGACTTCAAAGTCTAAATTACTCAACATTCCTTTCAAGGGGCAGACCTTATTCGGGCCTGGCTTGAAGGAAATTATTGCTGACATTACTGGAGGCAAGGGTCATTCCCTTCCTCAGGACCGGGCCAAATCAAAGGCCAAACAGTCTAATTTTCGTGCCTTTCGAAAATTTCAAGGCAGGAGCAGCATCAACTTCCTCCGCTTCAAAACAAGAGGGAACTGTTGCTCATTCCAGACAGGCCTGGAAACCTAAACAGTCCTGGAACAAGGGCAAGCAGGCCAGAAAGCCTGCTGCTGCCCCCAAGACAGCATGAAGGAATGGCCCCCTATCCGGAAACGGATCTAGTGGGGGGCAGACTTTCTCTCTTCGCCCAGGCGTGGGCAAGAGATGTTCAGGATCCCTGGGCGTTGGAGATCATATCTCAGGGATATCTTCTGGACTTCAAAGCTTCTCCTCCACAAGGGAGATTTCATCTTTCAAGGTTATCAGCAAACCAGATAAAGAAAGAGGCATTCCTAAGCTGTGTGCAAGACCTCCTAGTAATGAGAGTGATCCATCCAGTTCCGCGGACGGAACAAGGACAGGGATTTTATTCAAATTTGTTTGTGGTTCCCAAGAAAGAGGGAACCTTCAGACCAATCTTGGATCTAAAGATCTTAAACAAATTCCTCAGAGTTCCATCATACAAAATGAAAACTATTCGGACCATCCTACCCATGATCCAAGAGGGTCAGTACATGACCACAGTGGACTTAAAGGATGCCTACCTTCACATACCGATTCACAAAGATCATCATCGGTTCCTAAGGTTTGCCTTTCTAGACAGGCATTACCAATTTGTAGCTCTTCCCTTCGGGTTGGCCACTGCCCCGAGAATTTTTACAAAGGTTCTGGGCTCACTTCTGGCGGTTCTAAGACCGCGAGGCATAGCGGTGGCTCCGTATCTAGACGACATCCTGATACAGGCGTCAAGCTTTCAAATTGCCAAGTCTCATACAGAGATAGTTCTGGCATTTCTGAGGTTGCATGGGTGGAAAGTGAACGTGGAAAAGAGTTCTCTATCACCACTCATAAGAGTCTCCTTCCTAGGGACTCTTATAGATTCTGTAGAGATGAAAATTTACCTGACGGAGTCCAGGTTATCAAAACTTCTAAATGCTTGCCGTGTCCTTCATTCCATTCCACGCCCGTCAGTGGCTCAGTGCATGTAAGTAATCGGCTTAATGGTAGCGGCAATGGACATAGTGCCATTTGCGCGCCTGCATCTCAGACCACTGCAATTATGCATGCTAAGTCAGTGGAATGGGGATTACTCAGATTTGTCCCCTCTACTAAATCTGGATCAAGAGACCAGAGATTCTCTTCTCTGGTGGCTTTCTCGGGTCCATCTGTCCAAGGGTATGACCTTTCGCAGGCCAGATTGGACGATTGTAACAACAGATGCCAGCCTTCTAGGTTGGGGCGCAGTCTGGAACTCCCTGAAGGCTTGGCCTCAGTTAGCAACACTGAGGTTCATCAGATTTCAGTCTGACAACATCACGACTGTGGCTTACATCAACCATCAAGGGGGAACCAGGAGTTCCCTAGCGATGTTAGAAGTCTCAAAGATAATTCGCTGGGCAGAGTCTCACTCTTGCCACCTGTCAGCGATCCACATCCCAGGCGTAGAGAACTGGGAGGCGGATTTTCTAAGTCGTCAGACTTTTCATCCGGGGGAGTGGGAACTCCATCCGGAGGTGTTTGCTCAACTGGTCCATCGTTGGGGCAAACCAGAACTGGATCTCATGTCGTCTCGCTAGAACGCCAAGCTTCCTTGTTACGGATCCAGGTCCAGGGACCCGGGAGCAACGCTGATAGATGCTCTAGCAGCTCCTTGGTTGTTCAACCTGGCCTATGTGTTTCCACCGTTTCCTCTGCTCCCTCGACTGATTGCCAAAATCAAACAGGAGAGAGCATCGGTGATTCTGATAGCGCCTGCGTGGCCACGCAGGACCTGGTTTGCAGACCTAGTGGACATGTCATCTCTTCCACCATGGACTCTGCCTCTGAGTTAGGACCTTCTAATACAAGGTCCTTTCAATCATCCAAATCTAATTTCTCTGAGACTGACTGCATGGAGATTGAACGCTTGATTCTATCAAGGCGTGGCTTCTCCGAGTCAGTCATTGATACCTTAATACAGGCTCGGAAGCCTGTCACCAGGAAAATCTACCATAAGATATGGCGTAAATATCTTTATTGGTGTGAATCCAAGAGTTACTCATGGAGTAAGGTTAGGATTCCTAGGATATTGTCCTTTCTCCAAGATTGTTTGGACAAAGGCTTATCAGCTAGTTCTTTAAAAGGACAGATCTCTGCTCTGTCTATTCTTTTGCACAAGCGTCTGGCAGAAGTTCCAGACATCCAGGCATTTTGTCAGGCTTTGGTTAGGATTAAGCCTGTGTTTAAAACTGTTGCTCTCCTGTGGAGCTTAAACTTGGTTCTTAAAGTTCTTCAGGGAGTTCCGTTTGAACCCCTTCATTCCATTGATATTAAACTTTTATCTTGGAAAGTTCTGTTTTTGATGGCTATTTCCTCGGCTCGAAGAGTCTCTGAGTTATCTGCCTTACATTGTGATTCTCCTTATCTGATTTTTCATTCAGACATGGTAGTTCTGCGTACCAAACCTGGGTTTTTACCTAAGGTGGTTTCTAACAGGAATATCAATCAAGAGATTGTTCCATCATTGGGTCCTAATCCTTCTTCAAAGAAGGAACGTCTTTTGCATAATCTGGACGTAGTTTGTGCCTTGAAGTTTTACTTACAGGCTACTGTACTGTTTGTTGTTTACTCTGGACAGAAGAGAGGTCAAAAAGCTTCGGCAACCTCTCTCTCCTTTTGGCTTCGGAGCATAATACGCTTAGCCTATGAGACTGCTGGACAGCAGCCCCCTGAAAGGATTACAGCTCATTCTACTAGAGCTGTGGCTTCCACCTGGGCCTTTAAAAATGAGGCCTCTGTTGAACAGATTTGCAAGGCTGCGACTTGGTCTTCGCTTCACACCTTTTCAAAATTTTACAAATTTGACACTTTTGCTTCTTCGGAGGCTGTTTTTGGGAGAAAGGTTCTACAGGCAGTGGTTCCTTCCATTTAAGTTCCTGCCTTGTCCCTCCCATCATCCGTGTACTTTAGCTTTGGTATTGGTATCCCACAAGTAATGGATGATCTGTGGACTGGATACACTTAACAAGAGAAAACATAATTTATGCTTACCTGATAAATTTATTTCTCTTGTAGTGTATCCAGTCCACGGCCCGCCCTGTCCTTTTAAGGCAGGTCTAAATTTTAATTAAACTACAGTCACCACTGCACCCTATGGTTTCTCTTTTCTCGTCTTGTTTCGGTCGAATGACTGGATATGGCAGTGAGGGGAGGAGCTATATAGCAGCTCTGCTGTGGGTGATCCTCTTGCAACTTCCTGTTGGGAAGGAGAATATCCCACAAGTAATGGATGATCCGTGGACTGGATACACTACAAGAGAAATCAATTTATCAGGTAAGCATAAATTATGTTTTCTTGCAAGAGTCCATCACCGCCCTATAATTTAATCCATACCATTCCTCTGGGTTTCTAGATAATCGTAAACCCAAATATGTAATCCGAGGGACCTCTCGAAATGGATGGTTCACCTGCAATGAAGTATTTTTATATATCCACATTAGTTCAGATTTAGAGGTATTAATCTTAAACCTGAGATTTCCCCAAACTCTTGAGTAATGCTCTGTAAAGTGGGTAGTGACACTTTAAGATTAGATAGAAATAGGAGAAGATCATCCGCATAGAGAAGAAGGACCAACTTCTCCCCCGCTAATGAAATCCCCTCAAGTTCTTGCCGTAATCGAAAGGCCAGAGGTTCTACACTAAGATTAAACAAGAAGGGGGAGAGTGGGCAACCCTTTCTAGTCCTTCTGAATAGATTGAATCGATGAGTAGAGGTGTTGTTAATAATCTCCGCGGAAGAGGGAGTACTGTAGATTAAACGTATATAGTTGTTAAATGGACCCGAGAACCCAAATTGATCTAACGCGGAAAACAAATGGTCCCAACTGACCCTATCGAAAGCCTTTTCCGCGTCGACTGTTAAGATAGCCTTGTCTATACTTCCATGGGATTCCTTAGCTTTATATATATTCCAGAAGGATTCAATCAGAACTAATAATTTCCTCATGTTCCTTACCGGCTTACGACCATGCATGAAACCGGATTGATTCTCATGGACTAGGTCGCCCATATGGGGTTTTAATCGTGAGGCTATAATAGCTGTGATCAGCTTATAGTCGGTGTTTAAAACCGAAATAGGTCTAAAGGAGCTTGGTAAATCAGGATCTTTCCCCTTTTTTAAGATCAGTGAAATATTTGCAGATGTGAAGGATGCGGAACACCTCGTGTTCTCAGAAAAGTAAAAGTTAAATAGCTTAGTTAATATAGGCAGCACCTGGGGTTGGAGAATTCTATAATATTCTATGGGGAGAGCATCTGGGCCCGCTGCTTTATTGGGCTTCGCATTTTTAATTGCCCAAGTTATTTCCTCTTCAGTGATGGGCACATTAATAGCATCTCTGGCTTCTGTGGATAAACATGGAACTTTAATCTTTCCCCAAAATGCCTCTTTTTTTTATTTGGTTTAATAGGCTCTTGTCTATATAAATCCTGAAAAAAGTCAAAGAATACTTTTTCTATATCAGCATGGCTTGTATATCTCATGGCTCCTTGCTTAATAGAAGTAATTGTATATCTGGGTGAAGACTTGGCTAACCTCGCTAGGAACTTTGCTGATCTACCTGTGAACCCCCCATATCTTGCTTTCATTCTAAGTTCTTCCTGGGCACTGATCTGTTTCAAATACGAATCCCGGAGTGTCTTCGCTGTAATATAAGCCTCCCAACATTCTCTTGTACGCCTAATAATGTAAGCTCTATATGTGTTCTTGACCCGATTGGCTAGTTGTCTGGCCCCTACACTACAGCTTTTTGACCAATAGAGTATATAAGATTTAATCTCTCCGCGTAAAACGGCTTTAGAGGCCTCCTAAAATGTCTCGATCCTGTCTATATAATTACGGTTATTATTAAGATATTCTGCCCACTTCAAACGTAGATGGTTCTGAAATTTAACATTATTACTCAGATATCTAGGGAAAGAGATATAATTCTTACCAAGCCACCTACATCCGGTAGTGAGACCCAGTACTATAACGGCATGATCAGAAATGGCTATGTCTTCAATTCTAGTAGCCCAATTCCGGACGAGCATGGTTTCTGAAATCATAAAATAGTCAAGTCGAGAAAAAGAATCGTTGAGCATGGGAAATACACGTATAGGAACGAACATCCGGGTTTTGTACACGCCATAAATCGACCACCCCCAGGTGAGAACATAATCTCTGAAAGATCCGCATTTTTCTGCCTCTGCTGTTTAGCATCCTATTATTAGAGTTGTCCAAAAAGGGGTCTGCTAACAGATTAAGATCTCCTGCAATAATTAAGTTTAGTCCTATAAATCTGTGTAGAGAGAGGACTACATTTCCTGTAAGGGCTGACCAAAAATTATGGTCAATTTGGTTGGGACCATATATATTACAAAGTATATATCTAATACCTTTAATTTCCAGTTCCATTATTAAGAATCTCCCTTCAGAATCGGGTTCAATATTAATTATTCTATATTCTAATTTCCGATTCAATAGAATTGCAACCCCCCTCTTCCTCGAGGTAAATGGAGCGGCCACAACTTCCCCCACCCACTTGGATTTAAGTTTGGGTATTTCAGTGGCATTAAGATGTAGCTCCTGTAGGAGGACTATGTCGGGGTTAAACCCCAGGTGTTTTATTACGGCTTTTCTTTTGATTGGTGAATTGATGTCCCCTATATTCCAGGATAAAAAATTAAGATTATATGGCATCAATACTATTCATCTTACTGCCCCAGTATACAATAAAGGGTACTCCTGGTTCATCTCAAGGGGAAAAATAAAGGGCCTATCTCAACGGCGGCACACAAGAAGGGGCAGGGAAGGAGAGGAGAGGCGTAAAGGGGAGAGGAAGAGAGAGAGAGAGAGAGAGAGAGAGAAAAAAATAAATCACAACACAACCCCCACAGAGAAACCCCCCCCCAACAAAACATAAAAACACCATTTCTGAAACTACCATAATCCTAAATTCAGACACCATATTACTCAATTCTATATCTCTAAGTGACAGAATATTCTAATTCTGTGATCAAAGAACCTCTACCTAATACATTGGAGACATGTTCATGGTACCCCAGCCTCCCTACAAAAAGCCTCAGCCTCCATAACATTGTTAAGTGTATGTGTACTACCATCTTTCTTCACAATTAACTTTGCTGGGTAAATCAGCCTGATGTTGTAGTTCTCTTTCTGCAACCACCCATAAAAGAAAGACATATCTCTTCTCTTAGTTAGTGTTTCCGAAGAGAAATCCTGAAACAATAGTAACTTATGTGAGCCTAAAGAGAGAGGACTACATTTCCTGTAATGCTTGAGGTATAATAATTTGTCCTGAAAGTTGACAAATTTAAAGATTACTGGCCTAGGTCTCAGGGTCTTACTATGTTCACGTTGTTGGCCTATCCTATGTACCCTTTCAATCAGAAAGGGAGCAGCAGGAGCTGGGATCTGCAAGGCCTGTGGTAATGTAATGGTGACAAAATTCATTAGATCTTGAAACTCAGGAGACTCAGGCAACCCAATCACTTTGAGGTTATTACGCCTCGATCGGTCCTCAAGATCCTCAATCTTAGCTTGCAACAAAGTGATAGTTTTGCTGTGAGTATCTATTACAGGATCAATAACATTGAATCTATCTTCCAGATCTGAGATCCGATTCTCAATTTCATCTAGACTAGATGAAAACTGCCTAACCTCCAAAGTGAGGTTTGATATCTCATTTCTGATCTCCTGTTTGATCATATCAAATTGAGGTGTCAACATTTTTGCTACTTCAGCTGCAAATTCTATCAGATTGTTGGGGGAAGGATTACAGACACTTTTTTCCAGAGGGGTGACAGTGCTAGAATCCAAGTTCCTGCTGCTCCCTTTTTTTTCTCTTGATTTGGGAGGCATATTGGAGGGAGAACTTCTTTGCTGCATGTATTTATCCATGAACAAGACCTACTTGATGTTGTCTATACAGCTTAACGCAATAGGAAACACTTCAAAAATCTCCAAAAACTTATAATGCTCTAATAGACTTTCTCCGAATAGAATTCTTTGTGCAGCCTATAAGAGATATAATTTAAGGGGAAGAAGGGAGAGAAAAAAAAAAAAAAAAAAGGTGCTAACTTTTCTATAGTGTTAAGACAGTTTATTCTCCAAAAAGTGATAAAATGTTTTTATTCAGGTGTCCATTCTAATCCTCCAATTCCCTAGACTTAGTTTTATCTAAAGTGTAAGAAGATTATTCCTTACTTCTAAACCAATTTAGTGTATGTTATAGTGTAAAATTTAAAGTAGTAACACAATACTTTTAAACAAATTAGTGTGAGTGAAGAAATATCGGCATAAATACACAATTTCTTAGCATAAAGCAACACAATAGAAATTACCCAGGATAGCTTGTGTGTATACACCTATCCTAGTATGTAGTTATAGGCTTAATTTTATAAAAATATACTTCAATATCCTATAGTTTAGCACTATTAACTCAGAGAGGGCACACTTCGAGGGGAATTGGTGTTTTATATTTATCACAGTAGATTTAACATAGTACCCACTCTATATTGTATAGTACAATTATATAAATCTCAGCCCCGATAAACTCTTTCAAATGCTGACTATCAGGAAAAAAATTCTAACTGAACGAGCCACTATGTTTTAATGTCTGGTAACCTTCCGTAACCACCTTTTTATACATATACTATGTCCCAACATCTCACGTTCAAAGGTAAAGCAACCCGCTATCAAAACCTAAAACAGGAGAGGATTTTATAATAATGCAGGATATACACAAGTAAACTATGACACAGAAGAGGATAATAGCTCTCTCACAATAAAACTCAGCATTAAACGTATTTAGCTCCAATGTTATTTCATATCAATGTCATTACTGCCTTCGCAGCTAGTTTACCCAGCCGACATGAGCTATTAGTTTGCTCTGTGGATCCAAAAAAAGCCCAGTATGCTGTGTACAACAAGAGAAAAATTGAGGCACTTGAGCAAGCACAAACACTGAGACCATGATACGTTGCCTCGCTGTCAAAGCCCAAAGTCTCAACGGGGGTACCTTGTCTGTTCGTTTGATCTTTCCAAGTTGTGGTATCCTGTGGCAGAAGAGCCCCCAGCTGCAACCAAGATAGTGGAACAGTTGCGCGGCAGAACAGCACACCCGCGTCGAAGGGAGCAGCCGTCCAATCAATCACCCCAGACACTCCTTCTCGGCTGGAATGCAAGCCGTCGGCAGAGGAGGGCCGGAGCAGACAGCAGCCAGAACCGATATACGGTAACCCCCCCGACGCCTCACACTGAAGGAGGCGGGATCACTTCGGCTGTTTGCCCGTCCAGGGGGCCCAGACTTCCTTGTGGTAAACTCAACGCCACCTCCACTCCGCTCTCAACCAGGGAGAGGGACTCTAACGCTTCCAGTATTAGGCTCTCCAGATGAGCCAGCGCTGCTTGAGCACTTCGGTGCACCCGTCAGAGATTGTCAAGAGATGGAGAGGGCTGCCGCTAGGTATATAAAGAACTCAACCAGGTGAGTGTCAGAGTTACCGCTCTGTATAATATATACCAGCGGATAGATAGTTTATTCAAGGAACAGCACTTGTGCAAGTGAACCCAAAGTCTCTTTTATAGATAAAGTTTGTTTGTCAGATGCAATAGGTAGAAAGGCTGACAGTCATTAATGCAAAGTCTTGAGTATAGCAGAAGGGCTTGTCTAAGATAGTCCTGAATCGATGCTTAAGAGCCCCTGTGGAAATGGTGTGCACCAGCCACCGTGCACTTTTAGGCTGCAACTTTAACTTCCCATGCTGGATCAGAATCCATGTTCCCAAGCCTGTGTGTGGCCAAGGGAAACAAATGCATATGCTGGTGTTGATTTAGGCCTCTCTCAGAGGAACGGAGCGTCCTCAGCACCTGCAGCTACTTGCAGTTACCTGCATGCCCCGCCTCCAACAGGAAGTCCTACTTCTATTATTTAATTTGTTACATTCTCTTGGTATAATTTGTTGAAGGAGCAGAGATGCACTAATGGTTTCTAACTGAACACATGGGTGAGCCAATCACAATTGACATATATATGCAGCCACCAATCAACAGCTAGGACCTAGGTTCTCTGCTGCTCCTGAACTTACCTATATAAACCTTTCAGCAAAGGATAACAAGAGAAGGAAGCAAATTAAATGATAGAAATAAATTGAAAAGTTGTTTAAAAATGTATTCTCTATCTGAATCATAAAAGAACATTTTTGGGTTTCATGTCCCTTTAAGCCCTCATGTTTTCGGGACGTTCTAGTGTTATAATTGCATAATCTAAATTATTAGATCATTTGTATTAAACATTTGCCACTGCGTTTTTAACTCAATGCAAATTCACTCTCACGAAGTGCAATGTATTGCTACCTCTATGCAGGATATGGCCAGTGAGACAATTTAGTATGACATTTGTACATAGCTGCCATCACAGTTAGTTTCCTGTTCATGACTGACACTGGAGCATTTTAAACTTGTATTTCTTTTACAAGATATGACGAGTCCACAGATTTCATCCTTGCTTGTGGGATATCGCCTCCTGGTCAGCAGGAAGTGGCAAAGAGCTCGACAGCAGAGCTGTATATATAGCCCCTCTCTTCCCTCCCCCTCTAGTCATTCTCTTTGCCTGTGTTAGTGATAGGAAGAGGTAAAGTGAGGTGTTAGTTTAGATTCTGCAATCAAGAGTTTTTTTTATTTTCAAACGGTACCGACGGTGCTGTTTTTTCTTACAGAGCAGCTTCTGAGTAGTCGTCTAGACTATGGGAACTGGGGAATTTTTATATCCACTGCGCCTCCCATATTCTGCTGCATTATCTGTACATGGTCTTGTGAGAATGTAACCAAGATTACATCAATCATCAGGGAGAAACAAGGAGTTCCTTAGCAATGACAGAAGTATCCAAGATAATTCGGTGGGCGGAGGCTCACTCTTGTTATCTGTCAGCAATTTACATCCCAGGAGTGGACAACTGGGAAGCGGACTTTCTGAGCAGACAGTCGTTTCATCCAGAGGAATGGGAACTTCATCCGGAGGTCTTTGCCGCTCTGATTCTCAGGTGGGGCAGACCAGAATTGGATCTGATGGCGTCTCGTCAGAATGCCAAGCTCCCGAGATACAGATCCAGATCAAGGGATCCTCAGGCCGAACTGATAGATGCCTTGGCAGTGCCCTGGGTGTTCAGCCTAGCTTATGTGTTTCCACCGTTTGCTCTCCTTCACCGGGTGATTTCTCGGATCAAGCAGGAGAGGGCTTCAGTAATTCCAATCGCCCCTGCGTGGCCACGCAGGACTTGATATGCGGATCTGGTGAACATGTCCTCTCTGCCACCGTGGAAGCTTCCACTGAGGCAGGACCTTCTCATTCAGGGACCCTTCCATCACCCAAATCTAGTTTCTCTGCAGCTAACTGCTTGGAGATTGAACGCTTATCCAAGCGAGGGTTCTCTGATTCGGTCATTGATACTTTGATTCAGGCACGCAAGCCTGTTACTAGAAAGATTTACCATAAGATATGGCTTAAATATCTTTATTGGTGCGAATCCAAGGGCTACTCATGGAGTAGGGTTAGGATTCCCAGGATTTTAGCTTTTCTCCAAGAAGGATTGGAGAAAGGGTTGTCATCAAGTTCCTTAAAGGGACAGATTTCTGCTTTGTCTATTCTGTTACACAAACGTCTGTCAGATGTCCCAGATGTTCAATCCTTTTGTCAGGCTCTAAGGAGAATCAGGCCTGTGTTTAGACCAATTGCTCCTCCTTGGAGTTTGAATTTAGTTCTTAAAGTTCTTCAAGTTCCGTTTGAACCCATGGATTCCATAGATATTAAGTTGTTATCTTGGAAAGTTTTATTTTTGGTTGCTATTTCTTCTGCTCGCAGAGTTTCTGAGATTTCGGCTTTACAATGTGATACATCTTACCTTATTTTCCATGCTGATAAGGTGGTGTTACGTACCAAACCTGGTTTCCTTCCTAAGGTTGTTTCTAACAAGAATATTAATCAGGAAATTGTTGTTCCTTCATTATGTCCTAATCCTTCTTCTAAGAAGTAGCGTATGTTGCATAACGTAGATGTAGTTCGTGCCTTAAAGTTTTACTTACATGCGACTAAGGATTTTCGTCAAACATCTTCATTGTTTGTGGTTTTTGCTGGGAAACGTAGAGGTCAGAAGGCTACGGCTACCTCTCTTTCTTTTTGGCTGAAGAGTATAATCCGTTTGGCATATGAGACTGCTGGACAGCAGCCTCCTGAAAGAATGACAGCTAATTCCACTAGGGCTGTGGCTTTCTCATGGGCATTTAAAAACAATGCTTCTGTTGAACAGATTTGCAAGGCTACAACTTGGTCTTCTCTTCATACTTTTTCCAAATTTTAAACTTTTGCTTCTTCTGAGGCTGTTTTTGGGAGAAAGGTTCTTCAAGCAGTGGTGCCTTCCGTTTAGGTCCCTGTCTTGTCCCTCCCTTTCATCCGTGTCCTATAGCTTTGGTATTGTATCCCACAAGTAAGGATGAAATCCGTGGACTCGTCATATCTTGTAAAAGAAAAGGAAATTTATGCTTACCTGATAAATTTATTTCTTTTACGATATGACGAGTCCATGGCCCACCCTGTTATCTACAGACAGGTTTTTTTATTTTTTGTTAAACTTCAGTCACCTCTGCTCTTTGGCCTTTCCTTTCTCTTCCTAACTTCGGTCGAATGACTGGAGGGGGAGGGAAAGGAGGGGCTATATATACAGCTCTGCTGTGGAGCTCTTTGCCACTTCCTGCTGACCAGGAGGTGATATCCCACAGGTAAGGATGAAATCCGTGGACTCATCATATCGTAAAAGAAATACATTTATCAGGTAAGCATAAATTTCCTTTTAACCATTTGACGGGGATAAGCATATAGTTACCAATGAGCATTTGCTTAATAATACATTTCTGGTGTTCTCATAAAATAAGCTTCATGTTTTTTTTTAAATGTCCAGTGACACAGGACCAGAGTTGCGTAAGTTTGCAGATTATCCCCTATCAACTGTTCTCTCCTATAGATGACCTACCAAAAATCCCCCACATATTTTCAGTTCTGGTTTTTCTTAGGGCGACCAATTTATTGCACACATTCTCAGGTTTGCTTTTTCTCAGAGGCCGCAAAAAGTAGTGCAGAGGGTTGACCGTTGGGCCCCTCCTGACATAGAGCTGGTATCCTTTGTTGAAGGACCAGCAATGCTTTGCTACTCCTTTAACAAAGGATACCACGAAAACAAAGTAAATTTGATAACAGAAGTAAATCGGAAAATTGTTTAAAATATGAAAGTATGTTCTAGCTGAACTATGAAATAAAAAGTATTGCATGTCCCTTTTATTCTGAGATTAAACTCGCCCATCAAATAATTAATTGTATTATGTTTTTAAAGTCTGTGGGTTGAGGAAATTTCATTTTGGAGACAACAGGGCAGCAGTGAGGCAAGATGTGGCTATTTTTATCTCAATAATAAGGCCACTACTGCAATGTTCTGAGCACCAGGCTGCAACATTTAAATGATATTGGTTGCCTGGAACCCATATTTGAGTCCAGAGTTATTTCATGATCTATAATAACTTGTGCACATGGCTTGCCTTGCACCCGCATACATGAGGTCACCATATAAGTACACATTCATGTGGCTTACTTGTGTATGCAAGTGGAGCCGTGTGCACATGAAATATTTAACAATTCTAATAAGAATTTCTCTTGTTAAGTGTATCCAGTCCACGGATCATCCATTACTTATGGAATATATTCTCCTTCCCAACAGGAAGTTGCAAGAGTCCACCCACAGCAAAGCTGCTATATAGCTCCTCCCCTAACTGCCATATTCAGTCATTCTCTTGCAAGCCTCAAAATAGATAGGAGGTCGTGAAAGTCTGTGGTGATTTATTCTTCAATCAAAAGTTTGTTATTTTTAAATGGCACCGGAGTGTTCTGTTTTTCTCAGGCAGTATTTGGAAGAAGAATCTGCCTGCGTTTTTCTATGATCTTAGCAGACGTAACTGAGATCCATTTGCTGTTCTCACACATTCTGAGGAGTGAGGTACTTCAGAGGGGGAATGGCGTGCAGGTTTTCCTGCAAATAAGGTATGTGCAGTGAAATATTTTTCTAGGAATGGAATTGACTAAGAAAATTCTGCTGATACCGAAGTAATGTAAGTAAAGCCTTAAATGCAGCGATAGCGACTGGTATCAGGCTTATTAATAGAGATACATACTCTTATAAAAATGTGTTTTAAAACGTTTGCTGGCATGTTTAATCGTTTTTTAACGTACATTGGTGATAACACTGTAATGTTGGTATAGCCTTAAATGCAGTAAAAGCGACTGGTATCAGGCTTATTAATAGAGATACATACTCTGGTGAAAATGTGTTTTAAAACGTTTGCTGGCATGTTTAATCGTTTTTAACATATGTTTGGTGATAAAACTTATTGGGGCCTAAGTTTTTTCCACATGGATGGCTTAAATTTTGCATAGAAACAGTTAACTTAAGCTTCCCACTGTTGTAATATGAGTGGGAGGGGCCTAATTTAGCGCTTTTTTGCGCAGTTAAAATTACAAAATGAATTATCCAGATGCCCTCAGCAGTCCCATGAATACTACACAGGACATTTTTAAAGGGCTAAAAAGACTTCCAAAATCGTTTATAGGGAAGGTAATCCACAGCTCTGCTGTGGCAGTTTTGTTGTGTCTGTTTTTAAAAAGTCTGTCGTTTTTTTTATCTGTTTTTTGCATTAAGGGGTTAATCATCCATTTGCAAGTGGGTGCAATGCTCTGTTACCTTATTACATGTACTGTAAAAATTTCGTTTGTTTTACTGCCTTTTTTTCACTGTTTTTCAAATTTTGACAAAATTTGTTTCTCTTAAAGGCACAGTAACGTTTTATATATTTGCTTGTTAACTTGATTTAAAGTGTTTTCCAAGCTTATTAGTCTCATTATTAGTCTGTTCTAACATGTCTGACATAGAGGAAGCTCTGTGTTCATTATGTTTTAAAGCCATGGTGGAACCCCATCTTAGAATGTGTACCAGATGTACTGATTTCATGTTAAACAATAAAGATCATTTTTTGTTTTTAAAAACATTATCACCAGAGGATTCTGTCGTGGGGGTAGTTATGCCGACTAACTCTCCCCACGTGTCAGACCTGTTGACTCCCGCTTTAGGGACTCGCGCTCAAATGGCGCCAAGTACATCAAGGGCACCCATAGCGTTTATTTTACCAGGGGATTCTGTCGAGGGGAAAGTTATGCCGATTAACTCTCCCCACGTGTCAGACCCTTCGACTCCCGCTTCAGGGACTCACGCTCAAATGGCGCCAAGTACATCAAGGGCGTCCATAGCGTTTATTTTACAAGACATGGCAAAGGTGGTGTATAATACTCTGGCAGCAGTATTAGTCAGACTACCTGAAATTAAAGGAAAGCAGATAGCTCTGGGGGTAGATACAGAGCATACAGACGCTTTAAGAACCATGTATGACACTACCTCACATTATGATTAGTCTGTGAGGGTGATTTTTTTTGACTCGGGGAAGATGATTTAACCTGATTCTGTTATTTCTACATTTAAAATTTATGCTTGACAACCTCCACTTGTTGCTCAGGGAGGCTTTGGCTGCTCTGACTGAATGTGTACAATCGCAGGGCCAGAGAAATTGTGTAGACTGGATAAATAATATGCAGTGCCGGTGTGTACTGATGTTTTTCCAATACCTAAAGAGGTTTACTATAAATTTTTTAATAAGGAATGGGATAGACCAGGTGTGCCTTTCTCTTCCCCTCCTATTTTTTAGAAGAATGTTTTCTAATAGTTACCACCACACGGGACTTCTGGCAGACAGTTCCTAAGGTGGAGAGAAGAGTTTCTACTCTAGCTAAGCGTACCACTACCTCTGGCGAGGACAGTTGTGCTTTTTAGATCCAATGGATAAAAAATGTTTATTCAACAGGGTTTTATCCTGCAGCCCCTTGCATACATTGCTTCTATCACTGCTGCTGCGGCGTTCTGGGTTGAGTCTCTTGATGAGGCTTTACAGTTAGCGACTCCATTGGATGAATATATTTGACAAGCTTATGCTAGCCAATTCCTTTGTTTTCTGATGCCTTTGTTCATTTGACTAGACTAACGGCTAAGAATTCTGTTTTTTACTATACTGGCGCGCAGAGCGCTATGGCTTATATCATGGTCAGCTGTCGTGACTTTAATAAATTAGCTACTTAACTTCCCTTCAAGGGTCAGACCCTATTCGGGCCTGGTTTGAAGGAGATTATTGCTTATATCACTGGAGGAAAAGGTCATGCCCTTCCTCAGGATAGGAATCAAGGGCCAAAAAAGGTCTAATTTTCGTGCCTTTTTAAAACTTCAGGGCAGGTGTGGCATCCACTTCCTCTAAGGCAAAACAAGAGGGAATTTTTGCTCAGTCCAAGGCGGTCTGGAAGACAATTGGACCTGGAACAAAGATAAGCAGGCCAAGGAGCCTGCTGCTGCCTCTAAGGCAGCATGCAGGAACGGACCCCTATCCGGTAACGGATCCTATAGGGGGCAGACTTTCATTCTTCGTCCGGGCGTGGGAAAGAGATGCCCAGGGTCCCTAGGCATTGGAATTTATATCCCAGAGATATTTTCTGGATTTCAAAGATTCCCCCCCCAAAAAAGAGGGGAGATTTCGCCTTTCACAATTATCTGCAAACCAGATAAACAAGGAGGCATTCTTACATTGTGTACGAGATCCATCCAGTTCCAAGAGAGGAACAGGGACAGAGTTTTTACTCAAATCTGTTTGTGGTTCCCAAGGTGAGGGAACCTTCAGACTTATTTTGGATCTAAAGATCTTAAACAAATTCCTCAGAATTCCGTCATTTAAGATGGAAAATATTCGTACCATCTTAACTATGATCCAGGAGAGTCAATAGAGGACTACAATGGATTTGAAGGATGCTTATCCTCACATTGTGATGCATAAAGATCACCTTCGTTTTTCAGGTTTGCCTTTCTAGACAGGCATTACCAGTTTGTAGCTCTTTCCTTTGGGATATCTACAGCCCCAAGAATCTTTATGGAGGTTCTGGGGTCGCTTTGGCGGTCCTTAGGCCGCGGGGCATAGAAGTGGCCCCTTAGTTAGACGACATCCTGATACAGGCGTCAAACATCCATATTGCCAAGTCTCATACGGACGTAGTACTGGCATTTCTGAGATCACATGGGTGGAAAGTGAACAAGGAAAGAGTTCTCTATCCCCAATCTCAAGGGTTTCCCTCCTAGGGACTCTGATAGATTCTGTAGAAATGAAAATTTACCTGACGGAGTCCAGGTTGTCAAAGTTTCTAAATTTCTGCCGTGTTTTTCATCCCATCCGCGCCCTTCGGTGGCTCAGCACATGAATGAAATCGGCTTAATAGGTAGCGGCAAGGGACATAGTACCGTTTGCACGTCTACATTTCAGACCGCTGCAACTATGCATGCTCAGTCAGAGGAACGGGGATTACACAGATTTGTCCCCCTGTTGAACCTGGACCAAGAGACCAGAGATTCTCTTCTCTGGTGACTATGTTGGGTCCATCTGTCCAAGGGTATGACCTTCCGCAGGTCAGATGGGACAATTGTTACAATGGAGGCCAGCTTTTTAGGTTGGGATGCAGTCTGGAACTCCCTGAAGGCTCAGGGATAGTGGACTTAGGAGGAGACCCTCCTTCTAATAAATATTCTGGGAGTGATATTCCATGCTCTTCAGACTTGGCCTCAGTTAGCAACTCTGAGGTACATCATACTCAGTCGGACAATATTCACGACTGTGGCTTACATCAGCCATCAAGGGGGAACAGAAGTTCCCTAGTGATGTTAGAAGTCTTACAATTATTCAATGGACAGAGACTCACTCTTGTCTATCAGCTATCCATATCCCAGGTGTTGAGAACTGGGAGGTGGATTTTCTAAGTCGTCAGACTTTTCTTCCGGGGGAGTGGGATTTCCTTCGGAGGTCAAGACCAAGCAGGAGAGGGCTTTGGTGTTTTTGACAGCACCTGCGTAGCCACGCAGGACCTGGTATGCAGATCTGGTGGACATATCATCCTTCCATCACGGTCTCTGCTTCTGAGACAGGTCCCTCTACCTCAGGGTCCTTTCAACCATCTAAATAGAAACAGTCTGAGTTGGACTGCCTGGAGACTGAACGCTTGATGTTATCAAAGCATGGCTTCTCCGAGTCAGTCTTTGATACCTTAATACAGACATGAAAGCCTGTCTCTAGGAAAATTGAACATAAATATGGTGTAAATATCTGATTGTTATGAATCCAAGGGTTACTCATGGAGTAAAGCCTGGATTCCCAGGATATTATCTTTTCTCCAAGATGTTTTTGAGAAAAGGGTTGTCAGCTAATTCCTTAAAAGGGACAGATTTTTACTCTGTCTATTTTTTTTGCACCAGCGTCTGGCAGGTATTCTAGACGTTCAGGTATTTGGTCAGGCTTTGGTTAGATCCAAGCCTGTTTTTAAAACTGTTGCTCCACCATGGAGCTTAAACCTGGTTCTTAAGGCTCTTCAAGAAGTTCCGTTTGAACCTTTTTTGTTCCATAGATATCAATCTTTATCTTGAAAAGTTCCTTTTGGGTAGCTATTTCCTCGACTCGCAGAGTCTCCAAGTTATCTGTGTTACAATGTGATTCTCCTTATCTGGTCCTTCGTACGGATAAGGTAGTCCTGCGTACCAACCTGGGTTTTTTCCTAAGGTGGTATCTAACAAGAACATCACTCAAGAGATAGTTGTTCCATGCTTGTATCCTAATCCTTCCTCAAAGAAGGAACGTCTTTTACACAATATTGGACGTGGTTTGTGCTTTAAAGTTTTACTTACAAGCTACTACAGTTTTCATCAAACGTTCACCTTGTTTGTTGTCTATTCTGGACAGAGGAGAGGTCAAAGACTTCAGCAGCCTCTCTGTCTTTTTGGTTAAAAAGCATAATTAATTTAGCTTATGAGACTGCTGGACAGCAGCCTCCTGAAGGGATTGCGGCTCATTCTACTAGAGCTGTGTTTTTCACTTGGGCCTTTTTTAAATGTGGCTTCTGTTGAACAGATTTACAAGACGGAGTCTTGGTCTGCGCTTCATACTTTTTCAAATTTAACAAATTTGATACCTTGCTTCTTCGGAGGCTATTTTTCGGAGAAAGGTTTTTTTTACAGGCAGTGGTAACTTCCGTTTAAGTACCTGCCTTGTCCCTCCCATCATCCGTGTACTTTAGCTTTGGGATTGGTATTCCATAAGTAATGGATGATCCGTGGACTGGATACACTTAACAAGAGAAAACATAATTTATGCTTACCTGATAAATTTATTTCTCTTGTAGTGTATCCAGTCCACGGCCCGCCCTGTCACTTTAAGGCAGGTTATTTTTTCATTTGAACTACAGTCACCACTGCACCCTATGGTTTTTCCTTTCTCTGCATGTTTTCGGTCGAATGACTGAATATGGCAGTTAGGGGAGGAGCTATATAGCAGCTTTGCTGTGGGTGGACTCTTGCAACTTGGATGGACTCCTGTTGGGAAGGAGAATATATTCCATAAGTAATGGATGATCCGTGGACTGGATACACTACAAGAGAAATAAATTTATCAGGTAAGCATAAATTATGTTTTTTGCATATTTAAATGCATTGTAAACATGTTTCTTATGATATGTAATCTATCACTACTGTGCATTTCATATATTACTGTTATGCGTCTCTAAGTGTTGTTTACAAGTGTACCTCATTTTATTGTTCTTCGTTTTTTTTTTACAAATTGAAGGTTTGTGGCAAACCTGTGTCAAGCAAGCCTATCAGCGCCATTTTTCCAACATTATATATATATATATATATATATATATATATACACACACATGAAAATTTCCCTGTGATGTACTACTAAAGGTGGATGCTCTGCAGCTACCATGGATGCATTCTGTAGGGTGCATACCCCAGGACTACATGTAAAGGGGGGGGGAGAAGGGAAATCATTTGTGGATAAGTTTTTTTTTTTTATCAGTCCAAGAACATGTTTATGCAATATGGGTGGTGTTTGAGTTATCTCAGGTTTCTTTATGAGAAACATTGACATAAAGAGATGAGGAACAGCAGCATTAAACTCTCAACTAGGATCCTGAAAATTGTGAGACAGTATAGACCTCTTCAACCCCAAACTAAACCACAATCTACAAATTAGCACATTGCTCTGTTTGTGCTTTGCCAAAGCCCTGACCTTTTTTACAGTACAAAACAAGCAAGCACTCGCAAGTTACGCACAATGAATTCTATTTCAATATTACATACTGAGTAGGTTTATATTGTTATCTATAAAGTAATCTACTGATGAGATCGCTCTTACTATATTTCAACTTGACTGTAATAGTAGTTGATTTTTTATAATTCTAGTCTTTAGGTAACAAAGCTGTCACATAAGTTACTTGTTCCTTCTGTTGACTATGTCTAAGTTTGATTTTCTATCTTATTTGCCCCTCTTCATATTTATAACTATTATTCACTTTCTGTTGTTTTGTAGGTGACCATTTGGTAATTCGGACTGTTATTAACCAGGATGCTTTTGTCCAAGAGTGTGGTGATTATGTTGAAGGATCACCATGGAAAAGGCTTTAAATTCAACAGAAATCTTGCCTTCTAAATCATCTACAGATGCCAGTGGAAAGGAGACGGAATTGGCCAAAGAGACAGATTCTAATAAAACACAAAGGAAAAAACGGGTTGGCTTTGTGTTAGTTCATGCAGGTAAAATAGCAGTTGGAGACATTGCAAAAGTACTGAAGTGTGAAATACAAGTTCACTGAAATTGTGTAATTATCATTCTATGGTAAAGGTCTCTCCCTGCTCTTCCACTATCTCCCTCCACTTTCTTTCCCCCCTCTCTCTCTCTTGCTGTTGGGTAAATTTTGTTATTTTGTTTCCTGCACAGATTTATAAAACCAGAAATATTAGATCATGCTCTTGATCCTATAAACAATTATTTTAATTTTGTTTCTCAACATTCTCATGTCCTGACATTAAAGTCATTGTAAACTTTAATGAATTAAATGCCATTATCAGAAAATAATCTTAAAAAACAAGGGCACTTTAATTCATTAAAGTTTACAAATACACTTATTTTTTAAAATACCTGGTAACCATTACTCTGATCCTCCACCCTCAGCTCCTGCTGTATTTAGCATATGGATGATAAATCCGGCTTCCTCCAATCGTTGCATGCCCCCCTTGACGTCCAGCTCATGGGGCATGCAAATATTGGAGATGCGGGCGGAGGATCAGCGTTATGATAACCATAACGCAATAGTATTTTAAAAAATAAGCATCATTGTAAACTTTAATGAGTTAAATGCCCCTGTTTTTAAGATTATTTTTTGATAATGGCCATTAATTCATTAGTGCATTTCCAGCACTGGAGAATTTAGCTGCAAATATTCCTGTGCATTCCAGATCTTAGTGTTGCTCTTTCACAAGAAGAAATCTACGAAAAGAGTCAACGGCCGTGAGCGGCCACCGCCTTCCACATTCGGAAGCTAATGGAGCTGCAAAATGCACAGGCCTACTTGCAAACAAGAGCTTGAATTAGCAAGCTTATAGTTCTTTTGACCAATTTTAGCATGATACTGTGACTTCCTAAGCGCCTTCAGTAGTAGAAGCCATGATTTTAAGTGTTTGGGCTTTAAATGTCATAAAGAACCTCAAGGGTCCATTATAGTGGAAAAATGATATGCTCTAATTTGCTAGATAATGTAATTTCAACTCTATGGACCCTGCAACTGAGCCGCAGAGATCTGATGATCCTGAGCAGAAACTGCCACTGGCCCAATCAGCTGCGGTAGTCGCATGACCCAGCTGATGCATAAAGCCAGACAGAATTAGTAATAGGCAGAAACACCTATTTTGGACATTGTCAATAAAAAGCAATTGCTATGCCTAGCCATATGCAGTTAACATATTCACCATAAAATAAGGCTTTCCTCTGGATTACATTTACTCCGTTTCTTCTAATTCTTAAAGTTCTACCAAAACATCATAGTGATAGTGGGGATTCTGTTGCCCCTTCTAGTGAGACTAGTGCATTTAGGTCCATAATTTCTTATTTATGGTCTGTCTGAAGACTTGGTCATTTTAATGGGGCTCTTTGAAGAAAAGTAAGGAGTGTGTTATACAGTGGTAGATATTATACCAGTTGTAAGTCCAAATTATTTCTACATCTCCTCCCTGTTATTGTGTAATAGATGTCTTTTAATGCATGGATGCACATATGAGATTCCATTGGCTTCATGAACTATGTTATGTGCTTCATTCCTTCATGAAGAAAATTAGATGATAGAAGTAAATTAGGAAGTTGTTTCAAATTGTATGCTCTGTCTGAACCATGAAATTATTTTTTGGGTTTCATGTCCCTTTAAGTAGCAAGTATGTGACATTAAATCCTGTATTGCTTATAATAATTATTTTACATACCTCTCAAAATGATCTTAGCAACTAATCCTTATCTCAAAATGTTTTCAAGATGTGCTAGAAAATCTCTGCCTTACTGGCTACAATGAGACGTATTTAAAATGTCTTATCTGATGACATCATTTTATTTTATCTCTTAGCATCAACAATATGTCTTTGAACACGTCTGTACAATTACTCAATGTACTTAAAGGGACAGTCTAGTCAAAATTAAACTTTCATGGTTTTGATAGGGCATGCAATTTTAAACAACTTTACTTTTATCATAAAATTTGCATTTTTTCTATTGGTATTCTTTGCTGCAAGCTAAACCTAGGTAGACTCAAACGGATTTCTAAACGGTTAAAAACCGCCTCCTATCTCAGTTCATTTTGACAGTTTTCAAAGTTAGACAGAGCTAGTTAATGTGTGCGCCATATATATATAACATTGTGCTCACTCCTGTGGAATTATTTAAGAGACAGCACTAATTGGCTAATATGAATGTCTGTCAGAGGACTGAGATAAGGGGGCAGTCTGCAGAGGCTTAGATACAAGGTAATCACACAGGTAAAAAGTGTATTAACATAACCATGTTGGCTGTACAAAACTGGGGAATGGGTAATAAAGGGATTCTCTATCTTTTTAAACAATACAAATTCTGAAGTAGGCTGTTCCTTTAATATTACCTTACTTAAACTATCATTGAATTATATAAATCCTCCATTTTAGGATTGCAAAGAAATACATATAATACATTGCTTGTAAGTACTTTAAACCTACTAAACACATTTCTAAAGATTATATATAATGATCTGTAATTATTAGCTTTGATTAGTTGCAAAAGAAAAATAAATCATACATTAATCAGTTATCACGTTCAGTATCCTTTCTAAGGCATTTATTCTTAGCAGATAGAAGCACGGTTTTTATTCAGACACACTACAAATCAACTGTATTGCAGTGATAGCTATAGCCCATGACAATTGTACCATGTTGGCAAATGGATATAGGCAGCAAAAATAATAACCTATAACTAGATATAAATCTTAGCATCGTTGACGCTTGTTTATATATTAGTCTTGGCCACATTTTTCTGTGTGTCCTCTACAAGATACAGATTAATCTTGATGAAGAAATAGTACACAGAGAGAAGAAAATCTTAAAAAAGGGACAGATACACTGAAGATAAGTAAGATGCAGAGTTATGGAATCATTCATTTGGAGATATTTTATTGTTGGGCAAATATATACAATGGGATTTATGGTATACTGTGCATTAGATGTTAGATTTCAACTATTATCCCATGATAGCTCCCTTTATTATCCCAAGATTAGCTTAAAGGGACATTAAACCCAAACATTTTCTTTCATGATTCAAACAGAGAATACAATTTTAAACAACATTCAAATTTACTTCTATTATCTCATTTGTTTCATTCTTTCGAAATCCTTTGTTAAAGAAATAGCAATGCACATGGGTGAGCCAATCACATAAGGCAAATATGTGCAACCACCAATCAGAAGCTACTGAGCCTATCTAGATATGCTTTTCAGGAAAGATTATCAAGAGAATGAAGCAAATTAGATAATAGAAATAAATTAGAAAGTTGTTAAAAATTGTATTCTCTATCTAAATCATTAAAGAAAAAATGTGGGTTTAATGTCCCTTTAACCTAATCTTATATATTTTTTTATGCAATGGTCCTAATATTATTATAATAATTATAATAATATTGATAACAAAAAATATTGAGTACAGCCAGACATCCAAATTATATGTATAGTTTAGTTTAGTAAAATTATTTGTGTGTTTATATAAATTTAGCTTTACTGATGAAGCGTAATGATTTGAATGCGTTTTTGTATAATTTAAATAGTGATAAATAATAATGCGTACGTGGTTACTACATTTATTTTCCAGCCCAATTTGCTTTCTCTCAAATGGAAAAATAGTGTTAATTTCCTGTTGACACTTTGTATAAAACACTGGTTTGTTAAGTTATAGTTAACTCCGAGCTAGGATTTACCAGTGCTATAAATAAAGGTATAAAAAGTATTAAAAACTTCATGCTGAAAGTACCTTTATTTGCCTGCAAGTTTATGCAGAGCTAAGTGCCTCTGACCACCCTCACTAAAATGCTATTTTCCCAATGAGGTGACGTTTCCACCTCTTAGTCAATAGCCGTGGTAGCCAATCGGCATTATTGGCTAGCACACTTGTGGCTTAGAGGTGGAAACCTCACCTAATTGGGAAAAAGGTGTTTCTCCAACATAGGTGTGTCCGGTCCACGGCGTCATCCTTACTTGTGGGATATTCTCTTCCCCAACAGGAAATGGCAAAGAGCCCAGCAAAGCTGGTCACATGATCCCTCCTAGGCTCCGCCTTCCCCAGTCATTCTCTTTGCCGTTGCACAGGCAACATCTCCACGGAGATGGCTCAGAGTTTTTTGGTGTTTAAATGTAGTTTTTATTCTTCTATCAAGAGTTTGTTATTTTAAAATAGTGCTGGTATGTACTATTTACTCTGAAACAGAAAAGAGATGAAGATTTCTGTTTGTAAGAGGAAAATGATTTTAGCAACCGTTACTAAAATCGATGGCTGTTTCCACACAGGACTGTTGAGAGGAATTAACTTCAGTTGGGGGAAACAGTGAGCAGACTTTGGCTGCTTGAGGTATGACACATTTCTAACAAGACTTGGTAATGCTGGAAGCTGTCATTTTCCCTATGGGATCCGGTAAGCCATTTTCATAATTTTCAATATAAGAATAAAAGGGCTTCACAAGGGCTTTAAAGACTGGTAGACATTTTTCTGGGCCAAAACGATTACTTTATAAGCATATTTAATGGTTTATAACTTTGGAGAGTTATTTTAATCTTGGGAATTTTATTAAAAAACGGCAGGCACTGTATTGGACACCTTTTTCACTGGGGGCCTTTTCTAGTCATAGGCAGAGCCTCATTTTCGTGCCACTAATGCGCAGTTGTTTTTGAGAAGCAAGGCATGCAGATACATGTGTGAGGAGCTCAGATCCACTGAAAAAGCTTATTGAAGGCGTCATTTGGTATCGTATTCCAGTCTGGGCTGGGTTTGGTCTCAGCAAAGCAGATACCAGGGACTGTATAGGGGTTAAATGTAAAAACGGCTCCGGTTCCGTTATTTTAAGAGTTAAAGCTTTCAAATTTGGTGTGCAATACTTTTAAGGCTTTATGACACTGTGGTGAAATTTTGGTGAATTTTGAACATTTACTTCATACTTTTGCGTATATTCAGTAAAAAAGTGTGTTCAGTTTAAAATTTAAAGAGACAGTAACGGTTTTATTTTAAAACGTTTTTTGTGCTTTGTTATCAAGTTTATGCCTATTAACATGTCTGAACTATCAGATAGACGATGTTCTGTATGTTCGGAAGCCAAGGTTCCTCTCCATTTAAATATATGTGATGAATGTGACAAACAAAGTAGGGACAATGATGCCACTGATAATAATGTTGCCCAAAATGATTCCTTAAGTGAGGGGAGTAAGCATGGTACTGCATCATCTCCTTCTATGTCTACACCAGTCTTGCCCACTCAGGAGGTCCCTAGTGAATCTAGTGCGCCAATCCTCCTTACTATGCAACAATTAACGGCTGTAATGGATAATTCTATTAAAAACATTTTAGCCAAAATGCCCACTTATCAGCGAAAGCGCGACTGCTCTGTTTTAGATACTGAAGAGCATGAGGACGCTGATGATAATGGTTCTGACATGCCCTTACACCAGTCTGAAGGGGCTAGGGAGGTTTTGTCTGAGGGAGAAATTTCAGATTCAGGAAAAATTTCTCAACAAGCTGAACCTGACGTTATTACATTTAAATTTAAATTGGAACATCTCCGCGCTCTGCTTAAGGAGGTGTTATCTACTCTGGATGATTGTGACAATTTGGTCATTCCAGAGAAATTATGTAAGATGGACAGGTTCCTAGAGGTCCCGGTGCCCCCCGAAGCTTTTCCTATACCCAAGCGGGTGGCGGACATTGTAAATAAAGAATGGGAAAGGCCCGGCATACCTTTTTGTTCCTCCCCCTATATTTAAGAAATTATTTCCTATGGTCGACCCCAGGAAGGACTTATGGCAGACAGTCCCCAAGGTCGAGGGGGCGGTTTCTACTCTAAACAAACGCACCACTATTCCTATAGAAGATAGTTGTGCTTTCAAAGATCCTATGGATAAAAAATTAGAGGGTTTGCTTAAAAAGATGTTTGTTCAGCAAGGTTACCTTCTACAACCAATTTCATGCATTGTTCCTGTCACTACAGCAGCGTGTTTCTGGTTCGAGGAACTAGAAAAGTCGCTCAATCAAGCATCCTCTTATGAGGAGGTTATGGACAGAGTTCAAGCACTTAAGTTGGCTAACTCTTTTACCTTAGACGCCACTTTGCAATTAGCTAGATTAGCGGCGAAAAATTCAGGTTTTGCTATTGTGGCGCGCAGAGCGCTTTGGCTGAAGTCTTGGTCAGCGGATGTGTCCTCCAAGAACAGATTGCTTAACATCCCTTTCAAGGGGAAAACGCTGTTTGGCCCTGACTTGAAAGAGATTATTTCAGACATCACTGGGGGAAAGGGCCACGCCCTTCCTCAGGATAGGTCTTTTAAGGCTAAAAATAAAACAAATTTTCGTCCCTTTCGCAGAAACGGACCAGCCTCGAATTCTACATCCTCTAAGCAAGAGGGTAATTCTTCTCAAACCAAGCCAGCCTGGAGACCGATGCAAGGCTGGAACAAAGGTAAGCAGGCCAAGAAGCCCGCTACCGCTACCAAGACAGCATGAGATGCTGGCCCCCGATCCGGGACCGGATCTGGTGGGGGGCAGACTCTCTCTCTTCGCTCAGGCTTGGGCAAGAGATGTTCAGGATCCTTGGGCGCTAGAAATAGTTTCTCAAGGTTATCTCCTGGAATTCAAGGAACTACCCCCAAGGGGAAGGTTCCACAGGTCTCAATTGTCTTCAGACCAAATAAAAAGACAGGCATTCTTACATTGTGTAGAAGACCTGTTAAAAATGGGAGTGATTCATCCTGTTCCATTAGGAGAACAAGGGATGGGGTTTTACTCCAATCTGTTCATAGTTCCCAAAAAAGAGGGAACATTCAGGCCAATTTTGGATCTCAAGATCCTAAACAAATTTCTCAAGGTCCCATCGTTCAAGATGGAAACCATTCGGACAATTCTTCCTACCATCCAGGAAGGTCAATTCATGACCACGGTGGATTTAAAGGATGCGTATCTACATATTCCTATCCACAAGGAACATCATCGGTTCCTAAGATTCGCCTTTCTGGACAAGCATTACCATCAAGCGTCGTCTCTACCGCAAGCAAAGGCTCATACGGACATTGTCCTAGCCTTTCTCAGATCTCACGGGTGGAAAGTGAACGTAGAAAAAAGTTCTCTATTCCCGTCAACAAGAGTTCCCTTCTTGGGAACAATAATAGACTCCTTGGAAATGAAGATTTTTCTGACAGAAGCCAGAAAATCAAAACTTCTAAGCTCTTGTCAAGTACTTCATTCTGTTCTTCTTCCTTCCATAGCGCAGTGCATGGAAGTAATAGGTTTGATGGTTGCGGCAATGGACATAGTTCCTTTTGCGCGAATTCATCTAAGACCATTACAACTGTGCATGCTCAGACAGTGGAATGGGGATTATACAGATTTGTCCCCGACGATCCAAGTAGATCAGAGGACCAGAGATTCACTCCGTTGGTGGCTGACCCTGGACAACCTGTCCCAAGGGATGAGCTTCAGAAGACCAGAGTGGGTCATTGTAACGACCGACGCCAGCCTGGTGGGCTGGGGCGCGGTCTGGAAACACCTGAAGGCTCAGGGTCTATGGTCTCGGGAAGAATCTCTTCTCCCGATAAACATTCTGGAACTGAGAGCGATATTCAATGCTCTCAAGGCTTGGCCTCAACTAGCAAAGGCCAAATTCATAAGGTTTCAATCAGACAACATGACGACTGTTGCATATATCAACCATCAGGGGGGAACAAGGAGTTCCCTGGCGATGGAAGAAGTGACCAAAGTAATTCAATGGGCGGAGCTTCACTCCTGCCACTTGTCTTCAATCCACATCCCAGGAGTGGAAAATTGGGAAGCGGATTTTCTGAGTCGTCAGACATTTCATCCGGGGGAGTGGGAACTCCATCCGGAAATCTTTGCCCAAATAACTCAATTATGGGGCATTCCAGACATGGATCTGATGGCGTCTCGTCAGAACTTCAAGGTTCCTTGCTACGGGTCCAGATCCAGGGATCCCAAGGCGACTCTAGTAGATGCACTAGTAGCGCCCTGGACCTTCAACCTAGCTTATGTGTTCCCACCGTTTCCTCTCATTCCCAGGCTGGTAGCCAGGATCAATCAAGAGAGGGCTTCGGTGATCTTGATAGCTCCTGCGTGGCCACGCAGAACTTGGTATGCAGACCTGGTGAATATGTCATCGGCTCCACCATGGAAGCTACCTTTGAGACGGGACCTTCTTGTTCAAGGTCCGTTCGAACATCCGAATCTGGCATCACTCCAACTGACTGCTTGGAGATTGAACGCTTGATTTTATCAAAGCGTGGGTTCTCAGATTCTGTCATTGATACTCTTATTCAGGCTAGAAAGCCTGTAACTAGGAAAATTTACCATAAAGTATGGAAGAAATATATCTGTTGGTGCGAATCGAAAGGATTCCCATGGAACAGGGTAAAAATTCCTAAGATTCTATCCTTTCTACAAGAGGGTTTGGAGAAAGGATTATCTGCAAGTTCTTTGAAGGGACAGATTTCTGCTTTATCTGTTTTACTTCACAAGAAGCTGGCGGCTGTGCCAGATGTTCAGGCTTTTGTTCAGGCTCTGGTTAGAATCAAGCCTGTTTACAAACCTTTGACTCCTCCTTGGAGTCTCAATTTAGTTCTTTCAGTTCTTCAAGGGGTTCCGTTTGAACCCTTACATTCCGTAGATATTAAGTTATTATCTTGGAAAGTTTTATTTTTGGTTGCAATTTCTTCTGCTAGAAGAGTTTCAGAGTTATCTGCTCTGCAGTGTTCTCCTCCTTATCTGGTGTTCCATGCAGATAAGGTGGTTTTGCGTACTAAACCTGGTTTTCTTCCGAAAGTTGTTTCTAATAAAAATATTAACCAGGAGATAGTTGTGCCTTCTTTGTGTCCGAATCCAGTTTCAAAGAAGGAACGTTTGTTGCACAATTTGGATGTAGTTCGTGCTCTAAAATTCTATTTAGAGGCTACAAAGGATTTCAGACAATCATCTTCCTTGTTTGTTGTTTATTCTGGTAAAAGGAGAGGTCAAAAAGCAACTTCTACCTCTCTCTCTTTTTGGCTTAAAAGCATCATCAGATTGGCTTATGAGACTGCCGGACGGCAGCCTCCTGAAAGAATCACAGCTCATTCCACTAGGGCTGTGGCTTCCACATGGGCCTTCAAGAACGAGGCTTCTGTTGATCAGATATGTAAGGCAGCGACTTGGTCTTCACTGCACACTTTTACCAAATTTTACAAATTTGATACTTTTGCTTCTTCTGAGGCTATTTTTGGGAGAAAGGTTTTGCAAGCCGTGGTGCCTTCCATCTAGGTGACCTGATTTGCTCCCTCCCATCATCCGTGTCCTAAAGCTTTGGTATTGGTTCCCACAAGTAAGGATGACGCCGTGGACCGGACACACCTATGTTGGAGAAAACAGAATTTATGTTTACCAGATAAATTTCTTTCTCCAACGGTGTGTCCGGTCCACGGCCCGCCCTGGTTTTTTAATCAGGTCTGATGATTTAATTTCTCTAACTACAGTCACCACGGTATCATATGATTTCTCCTATGCAAATATTCCTCCTTTACGTCGGTCGAATGACTGGGGAAGGCGGAGCCTAGGAGGGATCATGTGACCAGCTTTGCTGGGCTCTTTGCCATTTCCTGTTGGGGAAGAGAATATCCCACAAGTAAGGATGACGCCGTGGACCGGACACACCGTTGGAGAAAGTAATTTATCAGGTAAACATAAATTCTGTTTTTGCCGTGGGTGTTCAGCTCCATATAAACTTCTGGGCAAATAAAGATACTTTCAGCATGAAGTTTTTTTATATTTTAATGAATGAAATTTCCCTTTATTTATAGCACTGGTAAAATGTTCATTGTATTTTCTATTTATGTTTTTTTCTCTCTCTTTTTATATAGGTGCAGGTTATCACTCTGAATCAAAAGCTAAGGAGTACAAACATGTCTGTAAACGTGCATGTAAAAAGGTATGATCTTACTTAGAAAAGTATGCTACATACTCCTAATATTCCACAAACTGCTTTATTACAAAATCTCTTAAAGGGACAGTCAACACCAGAATTTGTGTTGTTTAAAAAGAAAGATAATCCTTTTATTACCCATTCCCCAGTTTTGCATAACTAACCATGTTATAGAAATACACTTTTTTTACCTCTGTGATTACCTTGTATCTATGCTTCTGCAGACTTCCCCCTTATTTCAGTTCTTTTCACCGACTTGCATTTTAGCCAATCGGTGCTCACTACAGGGTAACTTCACGTGCATGAACTCAATGTTATCTATATAAAACACACAAACTAATGCCCTCTAGTGGTCAAAATGCATTCAGATTAGAGGCAGTCTTAAAGGTCTAGGAAATTAGCATATGAACCTCCTAGGTTAAGCTTTCAACTAAGAATACCAAGAGAACAAAGTAAAATTGGTGCTAAAAGTAAATTGGAAAGTTGTTTAAAATTACATTCCCTATTTAAATCATGAAATGTTTTTTTGGACTTGACTGTCTCTTTAAATGGATCTTTAAATTATCAGCCACACTCAACAATATAGCATTTATTGGAGCTAATATTCTAACATTACTTACAAAAACTGTACAAAACATTTTAATAATGTTTCTCTGAAACTAATATAGTATTGGACTCTAAAAAAAATGTGTTTTCTGCCAAAAATATTCTATGATTTTGTTTTTATTGCTATTAAATATTTAATATTGTTCATTAAATGTACTTATTCACACATATTCTGGCATAGTAGATATGTCACCATGTGTAATTACATATGCAAGAGCATCATTTTTAGGTATGTGTTTTATATGTGACACATATTTTATTAAACCTATAATTATTTTTTCCTAATAAATGTATCTTTCATTAATTTAGTTAAAATACTATGGGCTAGATTACGAGTGGAGCGCTATTTACCTCTCCCACTTGCGTGCTAGCTCCGCTAGAAGTAAGATTTTTTGCGTTCGCCGGGTAGCACGCGTATTACAAGTTGCACAAGCACTAGCTTGCACAAAAAGCCAAACTTATAACATTGCGACCGCATTAACAGATTTCCCTGTGGACTTCAATGTGGAAAAAAAAAACTAACACCCAACAAGTCCCACAAACCTGATCACGTTTTCTCAAGTGCGCTAACCCCATATGAAATATGAATATTTATTTAACATTCCATTGTTCTTCACATAGCAGAATATGTTCTATTTTTAAATATTTTTTTGGTAAAATATATATCTATACTTATATGTGTGTGTATATTTTT
Source organism: Bombina bombina (assembly GCF_027579735.1). NCBI lineage: Eukaryota > Metazoa > Chordata > Amphibia > Anura > Bombinatoridae > Bombina > Bombina bombina. Next base: position 1,028,224,015 of record NC_069502.1, read on the forward strand.
ATGTATATTTTTTATATATATATATAAAAGAACATATTCCGCAATGTGAAAAACAGTGGAATGTGAAATATTTACATTACAATAAAAATAGATTTTTCATGTTTTCAGCTGCTTTAATGCAAAGGGCTCCAATACACTTATATATGCAGGCAACATAAAAAGACAGAAGCGCCACATGGCCCAATATTGTAGGAAAAAATGACAAATATTAATGTAGTAGATACAACTCACATTGGTGCAGCACCCCTAATGGTGCGGAAGGAGCTGACTGGGATCTATTACAGTCACCCAGCAGACTGACCTCCGGTATACAATCAGCAATCTGTGAGAGGTGTAAACACAAGAGAACGCCAATATGGTCTAGTATTGTTTGGGTGCATGAGATTAGATGTAGTAAAATTGCACTCACATTTCTGCCATGGGGGCGAGTCTGGTGTTCTATGGCCGATATATTGATGATCTGACTTTCTTGTTTAGGAGGTCCTTTGAAGAGGCAACATTGTTTACAGATTCTCTTAATACGAATGAATTTGGTTTAGAACTGACCAGTAATATTCAATCCACACATATATAGACTATCTTGATCTAACGCTGTCCTTTTCCCCTTCAGGCCACACCATGTCTGAGACCTTTTTCAAAAACGTTGATTGCAATAGTTTTGTTAGATTTCAACAGCAATCACTATTTTTGTTGGAAGAAAAATGTTCCCTATGTGCAGTTTAGGCGCATAAGGAGAAAATGCAGCACAAAAGAAAGTTATGAGTCTCAGTCATTTATCTTGAAGGATAGATTCCTTGAAAAGGGATATCCTCTAGACCTTATACAAAAGGGTTACCTTAGAGCCCTCAATTATGATAGACCAACATATTTCACAAAGAACAAAAATGCTAAACAGAAGTCAATTGGTGAAAAAAACACTCCATTGTTCATTACTGGATATAGTAGCCAACACCGTGAGATAAAGAGAATCATCTCTAAACATTGGTCTATTATATGTGATGATCCTTTTTTTAAAAACCAGATATCCTCTAAACCCAAAATAGTGTTCAGAAGAGCCCCCACGCTAAAGAACAAATTAGCACCTAGTAAGATAGTTAGAGATAAAATATTTCTAACTAAATCTACTATGGCCATCAATATCAAAAACAATAATAATAAAACTTTTTTGGGTAGCTTTGTACCTCAGTGTGGCTCATTTAGGTGTCACAAATCGAGATTTAATATGTGTAAGGTGGTCAAAAGTGGCACCAAGATCTTTCAGTCTAATAGCACAGTAGAACAATATGTAATTAAAAAACGCCTCACCTGAGCCGTGAACTAGTATGGCTGCAGAATAACGAAGCTCCGTATAACCTTTCCCCACAAAGCACACATGAAGGGTGAAATAACCAACTGAAGAGCCTAAAAGTCACCGGAACAGACCTAAGACCTAGAGAAGCATTACTTGCTACAACACTGAGACGGGGGAGGCTGTGACCGCAAGAAAACGATTCCAAACCCTGCGCTCATAGAAAATACCCGGCGCCATCTTTAAGTAACTGCGCCATCGCTATCTACAGAACGGCAGCTTGATCACCGCCACACAACAGGTTCGCATAACAGCCGCCCCTCCGGAATCCTACCTCGATATCATTAAGGTAACTGACCAGTACTGGTTGCCGACAGTGACTCCCGGTGGACCCACCGGAACGGAGAACTATACTTAGTGGGCCAACAGCTCACGAGCTGAGGAAACATCTTTGCTGAACAGACCGGGGTAAGCACTTCATCACCACAGACATCTAAGTCCCACATTACAAGCTAGGAGATGTAAAACACAACCCTATCTCATTTTTACGGACATAATACGGCTTCCAAGCATAAAGGGGCACATTACCAATAATCAGGCCTCGGTCTAAATTAACAGGCCTACCTTTACACCGGCTGCCGCCTTGTAAATATACCTTTTTCGGCCACACACTGCACGTGGGAAACTGTTGCATAACCTCCAACCCCATTAAAGCATGAAGAGGTGCTGACAAAGCACATTTATCACTTGATTAACAGCAACAACCACATCACAACTCACATAATACAGAGATGACGTCTAAGCGCACTACTAAAAGTGATAAAACGACCAAATCAACCACTACCTCTGTCTCAAAGCTTAATTCCTACTTTAAAACAGTAGACACAGCCAGCTCAGTACCTTCCAACAATATGCAATCAGATAGTGACATGCAAGAAGAAGAAGCTGATACCATTCTACCTGAATCTACCCTCCCTCTAACAAAAGCAGACCTGAGTTCGCTTCCTACAAAAGAGGACTTCACAATATTCATGAGCCAGGTCAGCCAGCTTATAAGAGACAGCTTATCTGAGGTCAAAAAAGACATTAGAGAACTAGGCAACAGAGTGCAACAATTAGAAGGACATGCTGAAGAGATCTCTGAACCAATCAATCTGCAAAGTCTGCAGATCCAACACCAAACTAACGAAATACGACAAATGCAGATGCAAATAGAAGATTTGGACAATCGTGGCAGACGCCAAAACCTAAGAATAAGGGGAATCCCAGAAAGCATAACAACTGACACGCTTTCACAATATGTTCAAGACCTCTTTAGCCACCTATTAGACAATAAAGAAGACACCAACATCTCCATAGACAGAATGCACAGAGCTTTAAAACCTAAACCACCACCTAAAACCCCACCAAGGGATGTTATCCTGCGTTGTCACAACTTCAAAGATAAAGAACTAATACTAGCCGCAGCTAGAAAGAAAGCACCCATATGCAAAGATGGGGACAAGATACAAATATTTGCTGACCTAAGCCCGCTAACCCTCTCTAAACGAAGAGAAGTCAAATTTCTTACATCACATCTACAAGATCACAATATCCCCTACCGGTGGGGTTTCCCCTTCTCCATAAGAGTCATCAAGGAAAACAAAGAATCTACCTACAAAGACCTCGAAGATTTGGACTCTTTCTGCACTCAATTAAACATCCCCTTACCAAGACAAATACCACAACCTCCGGACCAAGCAGAAGATATCTACATAACAACAAACTCCATACCAAAGATCCAACGCCAGAGATGGACTACAGTCAGCAGGAAAAGGAAAACAACGCTCTCAACAACCAGCGCCCCTCAGACCTCGACTTCAGTCCCAACCTGAGAGACTGAGAATAAACACAGAACTCTAATTGGATATACACAAATCCAGATGTCATTGGACAACTCTGTTTAAGCCCTGAATTGCAATATTACCTAGATACCTATAAAGCTGATGTGCTCTTCACGCCAACATTTAGTAAACATTCTCTCTTCATATACTATATAAGCATAAGCAAGGGGAAACGTTAGTAGTAATACTGTATTACTACCCATCCTCCATGTTTTCATTACTAAGACCGGGGATATTATCCCTGATCTTGAACCAGTTCTTGTTTGTTTTGTTAATGGTTTGTTTGTTTTTCTCCCTCTACCGTCTCCTTACTTCTTTCTCTTCCTCCTGCATACCCTCCCTTATTGCTCATCTGTCACTTCAAGAGAGGCTTGTGTTCTTACGACCTCTTAGGCTGCTCATTTTATTGACAGTTTCTTCTATTTCAGCTCCCCTGGGAGAACATAGAATCGACAGGTCATCACATGGCGGTGGTGGCGACTCCGGCACTCCTCTACGCACTCAAAGGTATATATTACATATCGGAAAAGCGGACACCCCAGACATACCTTGTCAGGACTCTACGGTAAGAGACATAGAACACCACACTTTAGCACACTACTCATACACCAGAAACACATATGGCAAATAGACCAATACTGATAACCTCCCAAAATGCTAAAGGTCTGAACTCTCCCACGAAGAGGTCAGTCGCCCTACAATGGTTCACCAAACAAAAAAGCTCCATCACATTCATACAAGAAACACACTTCCCCAGACTCAAGGAACCCAAATTTCATAACAGAAACTTCCCTCTTTGCTTCCTTAATTCCAATGATAAGAAAAAGAACGGAGTAGGGATTCTCATACACCATTCTCTCCCTTTCAAATTACTGCACACTAAACAAGACACAGAGGGCAGAATACTCATTCTGGTAGGCCTTATATACAACAGACCCGTCACTCTGGTCAATATATATGCCCCCAGCACAAATAGGACTAAATTCTATAACAAATTAAAAACCATGGTGCAAGAAGTAAACAGGGGTTGTCTTATCTTGGGAGGAGACTTAAACGTCACCTTGAACCCGGCTATAGACACAACATCAAATAACACTAAAACCTCACTAAGACCCCCACACTCCATCTTTAAGTGCATTAGGCATCTATGCCTGGTCGACACTTGGAGACTGCAACATCCGTCACAGCGGAACTTCACTTTCTACTCACACCCGTGGACAATGTACTCTAGGATAGACCATCTCTACATAGATCAGTCTCACCTCTCCCTACTGCATGACTCAGACATTATCCCAACGACTTGGTCTGATCACTCTCTGATAACAATAGAGTTAAATTGGCCAGACTCACCTACACTCCCATTTATATGGAGGCTAGACACCTATCTCCTTCACCACCCTCCAACCACACAGAAATTAAAGACAACTTTAACTGATTACTTCAACACTAACGCGATACCAGAAACACACCCTCTTTTTGTGTGGGAAGCTCATAAAACAGTATTTAGGGGCGAATGTATCAAACACAGAGCATACCTCAAAAAACAGTACGATACTCAACTAAATTCCCTGACAACAGAACTACACACGCTTGAACTCAGACATAAACAGAGACCACAAGAGAGAGACACTCTTAGCAAACTGACAAACATAAGAAAAGAGCTTAATACTCTACTTTTCTCTGAAGCCCAGAGGAAAACTTTACGACTCAGAAAGAAATACCTTTATGAAGGTAATCGGCCAGGCAGATTATTAGCCAACTCACTTAAAGACAGAGCCTACATGACACACATTCATAGCCTTAAGACCCCCCAAGGAGAAATTATCCAGGACAGTAAAGTAATAGCTGCACACTTCAGGGATTTTTACAGACGGCTTTATAATCTTGAGACCAATACCACCCCAAAGCATACACGACAGATGATAAATTATATCCAATCGGCCAACCTTACCAAATTAACACAAACACAAACACTAGATCTAGAAAAGCCCATTACTCTGACAGAAATCCTAAACGTTATTAAAGACCTCCCCACAGGGAAAAGCCCAGGACCAGACGGCTTAACCAACCTATACTACAAGACTTACAGAGAGATCATAGCTCCACATTTGTTAAAACACTTTACGGCCCTTGACGAAGGAAGCACCCTCACAAACGACTCTTTAGCAGCACACATCACAGTTATTTTAAAGCCAGACAAATCAAGCGATGACCCAGCCAACTACAGACCAATTTCACTTTTAAACGTCGATATAAAGATTTTAGGGAAAATTATAGCAAACCGCCTAAATTCAGTTCTCACCGACATTATTCACACTGACCAAGTAGGCTTCGTACCTGGCCGAGAGGCTAGAGACAATACCCTTAGAGCCCTAACACTAATAGAATTCTCCAAATATCAAAACATCGAATCAGTACTTATAGCTATAGATGCTGAAAAAGCTTTCGACCGAACTAATTGGCAATTTTTAAAATTACTCTTAAAAAACTTAAGATTCGGCCCCAAAACCATAAACAGAATATTCAGCCTATACTCCCACCCAAATGCTAAAGTAAAAGTTAACAAAATTCTATCAGATCCCTTCCCAATTCAGAATGGCACACGTCAGGGATGCCCGCTATCCCCGATCCTCTTCATCTTAATGATGGAAGTTTTTGCATCGCGAGTACGTATGAACCAACACATTAAAGGAATAGAGATTGACCAACAAAATTACAAAATAGCATTATACGCGGATGACGTGTTATTCACAGTCTCATCCCCATCATCGTCCATACCAGCAATCATGTCTGAGTTGGACGAGTTTGGTACATATACCAGCTTTCTGGTCAATAAACAGAAATCTGAGATCCTAAACATTAATTTGTCTGACACCAAATTTAAAGCCCTATCGTCGGTCTGCCCACTACGACTTAAAACAGACACAATCAAATATTTAGGAATCCACCTCTCACCGAACCAGACAACCCTATTTGACAAAAATTACAACACACTCTTCCTCAATACGCAGCGGGACCTTAAATCATGGACGAACAAACCAATTTCCTGGTGGGGTAGGATCCAAGCCATAAAAATGACAACATTGCCCAGGATCCTCTATATGCTACAAACCCTCCCGTTACACCTACCGCTTTCATACCTAAGTAAAGTCCAGAAAACCCTTAACACATTTGTGTGGAATAAATGCAAACCAAGAATCAATAAAAACACGTTGTACAGGCCCAACCTGAATGGCGGGCTGGGCCTACCTAAGATTGAGGAATATTACCAAGCAGTTACATTACAAAGGATCCTGGACTGGCACAAAATACATGAACATAAAGCTTGGGTTACAATAGACTCACATATTCTAAAAGCCCCCCAAGTTCATGCTCTCTGCTGGGTATCCAAAGACCTTAGACCTCCCCAATGCACTCACCTTGAAATTCACAAACAGCTTTTCAGATGCTGGGACCATATAATAGCCACTAAACACCACATATCCACATACAGATCACCCCTATTCCCAGTTGTCCTAAATGCAGAAATGATAGGGGGCCTAGACAAGGGATTTCAAAGACTAATTGAGTGGGACTATACCATCCCCCTATTCAAATTCACGGAAGCAGGGAAATTATTAGAAAGAGATAAACTAACGGAGATAGCTGAGGGGAGATTTTCCAAATGGCTAAAATATGCCCAATTACACCATTATATACACACATCGCCTTACAAAATAGATCTCCTAAGGAGACCCACTGCCTTTGAACATCTATGCCTCACTGGGATAATCCCAAGAGGGACACTCTCCTTATCACGTAAGATCCTCATAAGTACCACCTTAGACACATTACCATCATTCACTGCCAAGTGGAACACAGATCTTACAATAGACCTAGACATAGAAGACTGGAATAAAATATTTCGATCAGTTAAAAGATCCTCCTCTTCTACATCGATACTAGAACTAAACTTTAAACTACTCCTTAGATGGTACCTAACGCCATCGAGGATAGCCAATATATACCCCGGCACCTCAAGCTCATGCTGGAGAGGCTGTGGAGCCCTTGGTAGTGTCGTACATATGTGGTGGCATTGCCCTAAAATACGTCCTCTATGGGATGCAGCTGAAACCTACTATAAACAATGCCTCACAGCCAACTTTCAATTAACACCGAAAATAGCCTTGTTGAATGACTTACCAAAGATACCATGTCGCCTAAAGACGCTAGTCCTACAAATAGGCCTTAACAGTGCTAGAAAACTGATAGCTAAACATTGGAAAAAACCCATCACACTAAACAAACCTATGTGGGTCGAGGAAGTTGAGGAACAGTTCTCCCTAGAAAAATATGGCTACATGTGCCGTAACAAAACACAGACCATCTTAGATGCCAGCTTCTTATGGCGGGAGTACCTTTGAGACATTTCATCATTTTTTCCCATATACCATATACACGCTATACATACCTTACTATCAGCTACTGGATAGTCTTGCCGGGAACTGACAATCACGCTAGAGATCGGGGAGTGCCGGACCGCCAGGACGGCCCATGACCTTTTTCCTCAGGTGAGCGATATGTTTCTCTCTCTTTTATCAATTTTTAACGAGGGATCAGCAGGAAACTTTCTTAAGTTATATTTTTGTTGTTATGTTAGTCTTTATTTGTTTTTACTTGTTGATCGTTATTTTTGTCATGACCAACCCACATACTCAAGCATTATGCAGCAAGAATCCAATGAGCCTTCCACCTACAGACTTTCTCAGATGGTTGCACTAGCTATTGGACCATGAACGCCTTAAAAGAAAAGGCAAACCCAACTCACAACATTTCTGTTTACAACGCTGCATTGCCTTTTGATTGTTGAATTTTGCTTGATGTACAATATGTAAAAATAACAAATAAAAAAAAAAAAAAAAAAAAAAAAAAAAAAAAAAAACGCCTCACCTGCGAATCCACTTATGCGATATATTTAATACATTGTTTATGTGGGTCCCAATATGTAGGACGCACGAGCCGCAAAATAAAGACTCTGGAGCAAACATATTCGCAAAGTAAAAAGAAAATTGCTAAAACATAGTGTATCAAGACACTGCACTTAAGTTGATAAAGGAAGCTCAAAAACTCTATCCATTCTTCCCATTAAACATATATCTAGAAATAGTCATAACCCTATGCTTCTTCTTCGCCGTAGGGAGACCTACTGGATCCACAAATTACATACATTGGTTCCAGAGGGTCTCAGTGAATGTGTGGATGTAGCAGCCTTATATCTTTGATCAACTTAGATTGCTTTTTTAGATCTACTATAGTGCACACTTATTGTGCTTTTTACATTTTATTTATTCACACCATTGGTGATGTTATACACCATATCTAAAACTTATTACACTACATCTCACACTATTATATGACAGTATAGATATTCCCTATTAGTTCACCTAATCACTAGAATATAGGTTAAAACTTAATAATACACAGTGTATCACTTACAAAACTACACAATAGTAGCACTATCAATTATGAATTTTGCTAATAATCATTTTAACATGTTATTTAGATCACTGCCATTAGTGGTTTTAGATTCACTAGTGGCTATAGCTTTTATATGACAAGCACTGTTATCACTTATAGTTAGTTGATATAACTGATTTATATAATCACCAAGGTACATCACATAGTGGCACTATATTACCTGTTGCCAGCACTTTAGTAATATTCACTTTGGTGGAAATAGTTAGTAGTTTGTGGATACAGATTGACCTGTACACTCTGTTTACCGGTTATGAACATATCTAGATAGTACGTTCACTTCAACTATATCCAATATAATGGGATATCTCTCTTTTGACATATATCATTAATTTATGTTGTTTGATCTAAAATAGGATCAGATGTCCTCTTAAATTATAACACTGCTGAGCGACTCTAACATCTAGTTAAGCCACGGCCAGTATAGAGTACATTAATATATTACTATTTATCCATATCGCAAGTTACATTCACACTTACATCCTATTAGACATCTCATTATTTAGTCACTAACTAACTCTTGGCTCTACATCTCCCCTTTTTCCACACTAGGACATTGGACATTATTAAAGGGACAGTCAACACCAGAATTTTTGTTGTTTAAAAAGAAAGATACTCCCTTTTTCTTCTGTTATGTGTGATCAGTCCACGGGTCATCATTACTTCTGGGATATAACTCCTCCCCAACAGGAAATGCAAGAGGATTCACCCAGCAGAGCTGCATATAGCTCCTCCCCTCTACGTCAGTCCCAGTCATTCTCTTGCACCCAACGACTAGATAGGATGTGTGAGAGGACTATGGTGATTATACTTAGTTTTTATGACTTCAATCAAAAGTTTGTTATTTTAAAATAGCACCGGAGCGTGTTATTACTTCTCTGGCAGAGTTTGAGGAAGAATCTGTCAGAGTTTTTTACTATGATTTTAACCGGAGTAGTTAAGATCATATTGCTGTTCTCGGCCATCTGAGGGAGGTAAAGGCTTCAGATCAGGGGACAGCGGGCAGATGAATCTGCATTGAGGTATGTAGCAGTTTTTATTTTCTGAATGGAATTGATGAGAAAATCCTGCCATACCGTTAAAATGACATGTATGTATACACTTCAGTATTCTGGGGATGGTATTTCACCGGAACTACTCTGTTAAAGGTCACTAATCCTTTTTAATAACTATCTATCATGTTAAACGTTTTTGCTGGAATGTAGAATCGTTTACATTGCTGAGGTACTGTGTGAATAAATATTTGGGCATTATTTTCCACTTGGCAGTTTTTTTGCTTTAATTGTGACAGTTTCGTTTCTCTTCACTGCTGTGTGGGAGAGGGAGGGGCCGTTTTTGGCGCTCTTTGCTACGCATCAAAAAATACCAGTCAGTTACTTTTATATTTCCTGCATGATCCGGTTCATCTCTGATAGATCTCAGGGGTCTTCAAACTTCTTTGAAGGGAGGTAAATTCTCTCAGCAGAGCTGTGAGAATTCTTATAGTGACTGTGAATAAAAACGTTGCTTTGTATTTTTTATGTCAAATTTAATTATTGTTATTTTACTAATGGGAACAAACCTTTGCTAAAAGTTTTGTTGTTTTAAAGTTTGATGCTATAACTGTTTTTCAGTTCATTATTTCAACTGTCATTTAATCGTTAGTACCTCTTTGAGGCACAGTACGTTTTTTGCTAAAAAAGATTATAACCAAGTTGTAAGTTTTTGCTAGTGTGTTAAACATGTCTGACTCAGAGGAAGATATCTGTGTCATTTGTTCCAATGCCAAGGTGGAGCCCAATAGAAATTTATGTACTAACTGTATTGATGCTACTTTAAATAAAAGTCAATCTGTACAATGTGAACAAATTTCACCAAACAGCGAGGGGAGAGTTATGCCGACTAACTCGCCTCACGCGGCAGTACCTGCATCTCCCGCCCGGGAGGTGCGTGATATTTTGGCGCCTAGTACATCTGGGCGGCCATTACAGATAACATTATAAGATATGGCTACTGTTATGACTGAAGTTTTGTCTAAATTACCAGAACTAAGAGGCAAGCGTGATCACTCTGGGGTGAGAACAGAGTGCGCTGACAATGCTAGGGCCATGTCTGATACTGCGTCACAGCTCGCAGAGCATGAGGACGGAGAGCTTCATTCTGTGGGTGACGGTTCTGATCCAAACAGATTGGACTCAGATATTTCAAATTTTAAATTTAAATTGGAGAACCTCCGTGTATTACTAGGGGAGGTCTTAGCAGCTCTCAACGATTGTAACACCGTTGCAATACCAGAGAAACTGTGTAGGTTGGATAAATACTTTGCGGTACCGGCGAGTACTGACGTTTTTCCTATACCTAAGAGACTAACTGAAATTGTTACTAAGGAGTGGGATAGACCCGGTGTGCCGTTCTCACCCCCTCCAATATTTAGAAAGATGTTTCCAATAGACGCCACCACTCGGGACTTATGGCAAACGGTCCCCAAGGTGGAGGGAGCAGTTTCTACTTTAGCTAAGCGTACCACTATCCCGGTGGAGGATAGCTGTGCTTTCTCAGATCCAATGGATAAAAAATTAGAGGGTTACCTTAAGAAAATGTTTGTTCAACAAGGTTTTATATTACAACCCCTTGCATGTATCGCGCCGATTACGGCTGCGGCAGCATTTTGGATTGAGTCGCTTGAAGAGAACCTTAGTTCATCTACGCTAGACGACATTACGGACAGGCTTAGAGTCCTTAAACTAGCTAATTCCTTCATTTCGGAGGCCGTAGTACATTTAACCAAACTTACGGCTAAGAACTCAGGATTCGCCATACAGGCACGTAGGGCGCTGTGGCTAAAATCCTGGTCAGCTGATGTTACTTCTAAGTCCAAATTACTTAATATACCTTTCAAGGGGCAGTCTTTATTTGGGCCCGGTTTGAAAGAGATTATCGCTGACATTACAGGAGGTAAGGGCCACGCCCTACCTCAAGACAAAGCCAAAGCTAAGGCTAGACAGTCTAATTTTCGTCCCTTTCGGAACTTCAAAACAGGAGCAGCATCAACCTCCACTGCACCAAAACAGGAAGGAGCTGTTGCTCGTTACAGGCAAGGCTGGAAGCCTAACCAGTCCTGGAACAAGAGCAAGCAGGCCAGGAAACCTGCTGCTGCCCCAAAGACAGCATGAACCGAGAGCCCCCGATCCGGGACCGGATCTAGTGGGGGGCAGACTCTCTCTCTTCGCCCAGGCCTGGGCAAGAGATGTTCAGGATCCCTGGGCACTAGAGATCATATCTCAGGGATACCTTCTAGACTTCAAATTATCTCCCCCAAGAGGGAGATTTCATCTGTCAAGGTTGTCATCAAACCAGATAAAGAAAGAAGCGTTTCTACGCTGCGTACAAGATCTGTTAATAATGGGAGTGATCCATCCGGTTCCGCGGTCGGAACAAGGACAAGGGTTCTACTCAAACCTGTTTGTGGTTCCCAAAAAAGAGGGAACTTTCAGGCCAATCTTAGATTTAAAGATTCTAAACAAATTCCTAAGAGTTCCATCGTTCAAAATGGAAACTATTCGGACAATCTTACCCATGATCCAAGAGGGTCAGTACATGACCACTGTGGATTTAAAGGATGCTTACCTTCACATACCGATCCACAAAGATCATCACCGGTATCTAAGGTTTGCCTTCTTAGACAGGCACTACCAGTTTGTAGCTCTTCCATTCGGATTGGCTACGGCTCCAAGAATCTTCACAAAGGTTCTGGGTGCCCTTCTGGCGGTACTAAGACCGCGAGGGATTTCGGTAGCTCCATACCTAGACGACATTCTAATACAAGCTTCAAGCTTTCAAACTGCCAAGTCTCATACAGAGTTAGTTCTGGCATTTCTAAGGTCGCATGGATGGAAAGTGAACGAAAAGAAGAGTTCTCTTTTTCCTCTCACAAGAGTTCCATTCTTGGGGACTCTTATAGATTCTGTAGAAATGAAGATTTACCTGACAGAGGACAGGTTAACAAAGCTTCAAAATGCATGCCGTGTCCTTCATTCCATTCAACACCCGTCAGTAGCTCAATGCATGGAGGTGATCGGCTTAATGGTAGCGGCAATGGACATAGTACCTTTTGCACGCCTACACCTCAGACCTCTGCAATTATGCATGCTAAGTCAGTGGAATGGGGATTACTCAGATTTGTCCCCTACTCTGAATCTGAATCAAGAGACCAGAAATTCTCTTCTATGGTGGCTTCATCGGCCACACCTGTCCAGGGGGATGCCATTCAGCAGGCCAGACTGGACAATTGTAACAACAGACGCCAGCCTACTAGGTTGGGGCGCTGTCTGGAATTCTCTGAAGGCTCAGGGACTATGGAATCAGGAGGAGAGTCTCCTTCCAATAAACATTCTGGAATTGAGGGCAGTTCTCAATGCCCTTCTAGCTTGGCCCCAATTAACAACTCGGGGGTTCATCAGGTTTCAGTCGGACAACATCACGACTGTAGCTTACATCAACCATCAGGGAGGGACAAGAAGCTCCCTAGCAATGGTGGAAGTATCAAAGATAATTCGCTGGGCAGAGTCTCACTCTTGCCACCTGTCAGCAATCCACATCCCGGGAGTGGAGAACTGGGAGGCGGATTTCTTGAGTCGCCAGACTTTTCATCCGGGGGAGTGGGAACTTCATCCGGAGGTCTTTGCCCAAATACTTCGACGTTGGGGCAAACCAGAGATAGATCTCATGGCGTCTCGCCAGAACGCCAAACTTCCTCGCTACGGGTCCAGATCCAGGGATCCGGGAGCGGTTCTGATAGATGCTTTGACAGCACCTTGGAACTTCGGGATGGCTTATGTGTTTCCACCCTTTCCGCTGCTTCCTCGATTGATTGCCAAAATCAAGCAGGAGAGAGCATCAGTGATTCTAATAGCGCCTGCATGGCCACGCAGGACTTGGTATGCAGATCTAGTGGACATGTCATCCTGTCCGCCTTGGTCTCTACCTCTAAGACAGGACCTTCTGATACAGGGTCCATTCAAACATCAAAATCTAACTTCTCTGAAGCTGACTGCTTGGAAATTGAACGTTTGATTTTATCAAAACGTGGTTTTTCTGAGTCGGTTATTGATACCCTGATACAGGCTAGGAAGCCTGTTACCAGAAAGATTTACCATAAAATATGGCGTAAATACCTATACTGGTGCGAATCCAAACATTACTCCTGGAGTAAGGTTAGGATCTCTAGGATATTGTCTTTTCTACAAGAAGGGTTAGAAAAGGGTTTATCGGCTAGTTCATTAAAGGGACAGATTTCAGCTCTGTCCATCTTGTTACACAGGCGTCTGTCAGAAAATCCAGACGTCCAGGCTTTTTGTCAGGCTTTAGCTAGGATCAAGCCTGTGTTTAAAGCTGTTGCTCCGCCATGGAGTTTAAACTTAGTTCTTAACGTTTTACAGGGTGTTCCATTTGAACCCCTTCATTCCATTGATATAAAATTGTTATCTTGGAAAGTTCTGTTTTTAATGGCTATTTCCTCGGCTCGAAGAGTCTCTGAGTTATCAGCCTTACATTGTGATTCTCCTTATCTGATTTTTCACTCAGACAAGGTAGTTCTGCGTACTAAACCTGGGTTCTTACCTAAGGTGGTCACTAACAGGAATATCAATCAAGAGATTGTTGTTCCATCCTTGTGTCCAAATCCTTCTTCAAAGAAGGAACGTCTTCTACACAATCTGGATGTAGTTCGTGCCCTCAAGTTCTACTTGCAGGCAACTAAAGATTTTCGCCAAACTTCTTCCCTGTTTGTCGTTTATTCTGGACAGAGGAGAGGTCAAAAAGCTTCTGCTACCTCTCTCTCTTTTTGGCTTCGTAGCATAATACGTTTAGCCTATAAGACTGCTGGTCAGCAGCCTCCTGAAAGAATTACAGCTCACTCCACTAGAGCTGTGGCTTCCACTTGGGCCTTTAAGAATGAGGCCTCTGTTGAACAGATTTGCAAGGCTGCAACTTGGTCTTCGCTTCATACTTTTTCCAAATTTTACAAATTTGACACTTTTGCTTCTTCGGAGGCTATTTTTGGGAGAAAGGTTCTTCAGGCAGTGGTTCCTTCTATATAATGAGCCTGCCTATCCCTCCCGTCATCCGTGTACTTTTGCTTTGGTATTGGTATCCCAGAAGTAATGATGACCCGTGGACTGATCACACATAACAGAAGAAAACATAATTTATGCTTACCTGATAAATTCCTTTCTTCTGTTGTGTGATCAGTCCACGGCCCGCCCTGTTTTAAGGCAGGTAAATATCTTTTAAATTATACTCCAGTCACCACTTCACCCTTGGTTACTCCTTTCTCGTTGATTCTTGGTCGAATGACTGGGACTGACGTAGAGGGGAGGAGCTATATGCAGCTCTGCTGGGTGAATCCTCTTGCATTTCCTGTTGGGGAGGAGTTATATCCCAGAAGTAATGATGACCCGTGGACTGATCACACAACAGAAGAAAGGAATTTATCAGGTAAGCATAAATTATGTTATTACTCATTCCCCAGTTTTGCACAACCAACACAGTTATATTAATATACTTTTTACCTCTGTTATTATCTTGTATCTAAGCTTCTGCTGACTGCCCCCTTATTTCAGTTCTTTTGACAGACATACAGTTTAGCCAATCAGTGCTCACTCCTAGGTCACTTTACGTGCATGAGCTCAATGTTATCTATATAAAACATGTGA
The DNA here is from genome assembly GCF_027579735.1 of Bombina bombina. Lineage (NCBI taxonomy): Eukaryota > Metazoa > Chordata > Amphibia > Anura > Bombinatoridae > Bombina > Bombina bombina. The sequence goes on from NC_069502.1 coordinate 1,028,239,392, forward strand.
ACTAATGCCCTCTAGTGGTCAAAATGTATTCAGATTAGAGGCAGTCTTCAAGGTCTAAGAAATTAGCATATGAGCCTCCTAGTTTTAGCTTTCAACTAAGAATACCAAGAGAACAAAGCAAAATTGGTGATAAAAGTAAATTGGGAAGTTGTTTAAAATTGCATGCCCTATTTAAATCATGAAAGTTTTTTTTGGACTTGACTGTCCCTTTAATGAACTTTTGATATATTTAAGTGGTTGACGTATCACTGGTTAGATATGTGTGTGTATATGTATACACCTCAATGGCTCAGTCAGTTACGGCAATTTAGTCCTTATCTCACCCCCACACGACGCATCACCATAGTGACTACGGCTAGCCAATAGCCACTGCTAAACAGAGGTTAATGATGTCATATCCTAAGAACCAATCACTACACATAACGTAGTATTTTGGTAAACACCCCTTACACCCCTTTTTGCACGTAGTCTCTCTGTATACACCCTTCCCTGAATTTGTATTAACATGAAAAAGGTTGACTATGTGAAATGTGAATAACACTAATACTGTTCAAGGTAATACTCGATATACTCCCACTTGGGATCAAGTAAGAAATACTAATTAGAAAGGTCCGCGCTACATGTTATTTTTCTCCTACATTGGTGTGTCCGGTCCACGGCTTCATCCTTACTTGTGGGATATTCTCTTCCCCTACAGGAAATGGCAAAGAGAGCACACAGCAAAAGCTGTCAATATAGCCCCCCCTCTGGCTCCGCCCCCCAGTCATTCTCTTTGCCGCTCTGAACAAGTAGCATCTCCACGGGGATGGTAAAGAGTATGTGGTGTTAGTTGTAGTTTTATTTCTTCTATCAAGAGTTTGTTATTTTAAAATAGTGCCGGTTTGTACTATTTACTCTACAACAGAAAGTGATGAAGAGTTCTGTTAAAAGAGGAGTATGATTTTAGCACCAGTAACTAAAATCCATTGCTGTTCCCACGCAGGACTGTTGAAACCAGAGAACTTCAGTTGGGGGGAACAGTTTGCAGACTTATCTGCTTCAGGTATGACCAGTCTCTTTTCTAACAACACATAGTAATGCTAGAAGACTGTCAGTTTTCCCTTATGGGATCGGTAAGCCATTTTCTTAGACTCAGTAACAGATTAAAGGCTTATAAATTGGGCTCTATGCTGGTTGACACTATTGTGGGCTAAATCGATTTGCTTATATCATATTTTTATGACATTTGGAGTGTTTTGTGAACTTTGAAACACTTTTGGGAACGTTTTAATTACGCCTGGCAGTTGTTTAGACACCTAATCTAGTCAGAAAGGCCCCTTCACTCTGGTATGCAGAGGGAGGAGGCCTCCTTTTCGCGCCTCAGTTGCGCAGTTTCTTCTAAAGGCAGTGCATGCAGCTTCATGTGAGAGGGTCCTGTGGCTGAGAAACTGACTCAGGAAGGCTTATTTCTGTGGTGAATAACCCATAAGGAAGGTAAAAGCCGCAGCAAAGTCTGTGGCAGGGACTGTAGTGTGTTTAAACCGGTTAATTGAACTATTAGCTCCGGTTTGCTCATTTAAGGGTTTAGAGACTTGGTGTGCAATACTTTCAAAGCATTAAGACACTGGGGTGTAAATTTTATAAAGATCGGATATTTCCTTCATAGTTTTTTGAACATTCAGAAATAAAGTGTGTTCCTTTTATTATTTAAAGAGACAGTAACGGTTTTGTTTAAAATCGTTTTTATTGCATTAATAGCCTGCCTAAATTTGCCTAACATGTCTGTACCTTCAGATAGCATATGTTCTGTGTGTATGGAAGCCAAGGTGGTTCCCCCTTTAAATGTATGTGTAAATTGTGCCATGGCGTCCAAACAAAGTAAGGACAGTACTGTCACATTTAATAAAGTTGCCCAAGGTGATTCTTCAAATGAAGGTAGTGGGGATAGCTCATCATCCTCTCCTTCTGTGTCAACACCAGTTTTGCCCACGCAGGCGATACCTAGTACATCTAGCGCGCCAATGCTTGTTACTATGCAACAATTAACAGCAGTAATGGATAATTCTATAGCAAATCTTTTATCCAAACTGCCAGCATTTCCCAGAAAGCGTGATTGCCCAGTTTTAAATACAGAGGATGAGCAAGTTGGCGCTGACGATAATTTATCTGTTATGCCCTCACATCAATCTGAGTTGGCAGTGAGGGAGGGTCTGTCTGAGGGAGAAATTTCTGATTCAGGAAAAATTTCTCAGCAGGCAGAACCTGATATCGTGGCATTTAAATTTAAGCTAGAACATCTCCGCGCCCTGCTTAAGGAGGTGCTAGCTACTCTTGATGATTGTGATTCTTTGGTGATTCCAGAGAAGTTGTGCAAAATGGACAAATTCTTAGAGGTCCCAGTGCACGCTGATGCTTTTCCGATACCTAAGAGGGTGGTGGACATAGTGACTAAGGAGTGGGAGAAGCCAGGTGTACCTTTTGTTCCCCCTCCTATATTTAAGAAAATGTTCCCCATTGTCGACCCCAGAAGGGACGCATGGCAAACGGTCCCTAAGGTAGAGGGGGCAGTTTCAACGTTAGCCAAGCGCACAACTATTCCTATTGAGGACAGTTGTGCTTTCAAAGATCCTATGGATAAAAAATTGGAAGGATTGCTTAAAAAGATATTTGTTCAGCAAGGTTTCCTTCTTCAACCGATTTCGTGCATTATTCCTGTCACCACGGCGGCGTCTTTTTGGTTCAAGGAACTAGAAAATTCGCTCCAAAAGGAGACTCCATATGATGAAGTCATGGACAGAATTCACGCACTAAAGTTGGCTAATTCCTTTATTTTGGATGCCGCTTTTCAATTGGCAAAATTAGCGGTGAAAAATTCAGGTTTTGCAATAGTGGCGCGCAGGGCGCTTTGGCTAAAATCTTGGTCGGCGGATGTGTCGTCCAAAACAAAATTGCTTAATATTCCTTTCAAAGGTAAGACCCTTTTCGGACCAGAATTGAAGGAGATTATTTCAGACATCACTGGGGAAAAGGGCCATGCCCTCCCACAGGATAGGCCTTTCAAGACTAAGAACAAGTCTAATTTTCGTTCCTTTCGCAATTTCAGGAATGGACCAGCTCCTAACTCTGCAGCCTCTAGACAAGAGGGTAACGCTTCCCATTGCAAGGCTGGAACAAGGGTAAACAGGCCAAGAAGCCTGCTGCTGCTACCAAGAGAGCATGAAGGGGTAGCCCCCGATCCGGTACCGGATCTAGTAGGGGGCAGACTTTCTCTCTTTGCTCAGGCCTGGACAAGAGATGTTCCGGATCCCTGGGCACTAGAAATAGTCTCTCAGGGGTATCTTCTAGAGTTCAAGGAACTCCCTCCAAGGGGAAGGTTCCACATGTCTCGCTTATCTTCAGACCAGATAAAGAGACAGGCATTCTTACATTGCGTAGGAGACCTATTAAAGATGGGAGTGATACACCCAGTTCCAACAGCGGAACAAGGTCTGGGTTTTTACTCAAACCTGTTTGTAGTTCCCAAAAAAGAGGGAACTTTCAGGCCAATTCTGGATTTAAAAATTCTAAACAAATTCCTCAGAGTTCCATCATTCAAAATGGAAACCATTCGGACGATTTTACCAACAATCCAGGAGGGTCAATATATGACTACCGTGGACTTAAAGGATGCGTACCTGCATATTCCTATCCACAAAGATCATCATCAGTTCCTGAGGTTCGCCTTTCTGGACAAACATTACCAGTTCGTGGTTCTTCCATTCGGTTTAGCCACTGCTCCCAGAATTTTCACAAAGGTGCTAGGGTCCCTTCTAGCGGTTCTAAGGCCGAGGGGCATTGCTGTAGCACCTTATCTAGACGACATTCTAATCCAAGCGTCGTCCCTTTCCAAAGCAAGGGCTCATACAGACATTGTTTTAGCCTTTCTCAGGTCTCACGGGTGGAAGGTGAACATAGAAAAGAGTTCCCTGTCCCCGTCCACAAGGGTTCCTTTTCTAGGAACAATAATAGATTCTGTAGAAATGAAGATTTTTCTGACAGAGGTCAGAAAGTTAAAACTTCTAAACGCTTGTCAAGTTCTTCAATCTATTCCTCAGCCTTCCATAGCTCAGTGCATGGAGGTAATAGGATTAATGGTTGCAGCAATGGACGTGGTTCCTTTTGCTTGAATTCATCTAAGACCATTGCAACTGTGCATGCTCAAACAGTGGAATGGGGATTATGCAGACTTGTCTCCCCAGATTCAAGTAGACCAGGTAACCAGAGACTCACTCCGCTGGTGGTTGACTCAGGATCACCTGTCTCAGGGAATGAGTTTCCGCAGACCAGAGTGGGTCATTGTCACGACCGACGCCAGTCTCTTAGGCTGGGACGCGGTCTGGGACTCCCTGAAAGCTCAGGGTCTATGGTCTCGGGAAGAGTCTCTTCTCCCGATAAACATTTTGGAACTGAGAGCGATATTCAATGCGCTCCTGGCTTGGCCTCAACTAGCGAAGGCCAGATTCATAAGATTTCAGTCGGACAACATGACGACTGTAGCGTACATCAATCATCAGGGGGGAACAAAGAGTTCCTTGGCGATGAGAGAGGTATCCAAGATTATCAAATGGGCGGAGGATCACTCCTGCCATCTATATCAATTCACATCCCAGGAGTAGACAATTGGGAGGCGGATTATTTGAGTCGTCAGACTTTCCATCCCGGGGAGTGAGAACTCCACCCGGAGGTCTTTGCCCAGTTAACTCAACTATGGGGCATTCCAGATATGGATCTGATGGCGTCTCATCAGAACTCCAAGGTTCCTCGCTACGGGTCCAGATCCAGGGATCCCAAGGCGACACTAGTGGATGCATTGGTGGCGCCTTGGTCGTTCAATCTAGCTTATGTGTTTCCTCCATTCCCTCTCCTTCCCAGGCTTGTAGCCAGGATCAAACAGGAGAAGGCCTCGGTGATTCTAATAGCTCCTGCATGGCCACGCAGGACTTGGTATGCAGACCTGGTGAATATGTCATCGGCTCCACCATGGAAGCTACCTTTGAGACAGGATCTTCTAGTACAAGGTCCATTCGAACATCCAAATCTAGTCTTTCTGCAACTGACTGCTTGGAAATTTAACGCTTGATTCTATCTAACCGTGGGTTTTCAGATTCAGTTATAGATACTCTGGTTCAAGCCAGAAAACCTGTGACTAGGAAAATTTACCATAAGATATGGCAAAAATATATCCGTTGGTGCGAATCCAAGGGATTCTCTTGGAGTAAAATTAAAATTCCTAGGATACTTTCCTTTCTCCAAGAGGGTTTGGATAAAGGTTTATCAGCTAGTTCACTAAAAGGACAGATATCTGCTCTGTCTGTTTTGTTGCACAAACGTCTGGCAGCCGTGCCAGATATACAGGCGTTTGTACAGGCGTTAGTCAGAATCAAGCCTGTCTACAGACCCATGACTCCTCCATGGAGTCTAAACTTAGTTCTTTCAGTTCTTCAAGGGGTTCCGTTTGAACCCTTACATTCCATAGATATTAAGTTACTATCTTGGAAAGTTCTGTTTTTGGTTGCTATTTCTTCTGCTAGAAGAGTTCCTGAATTATCTGCTTTGCAGTGTACTTCACCCTATCTGGTATTCCATACAGATAAGGTAGTTTTACGTACCAAGCCTGGTTTTCTTCCAAAAGTTGTTTCCAACAGGAATATTAACCAGGAAATAGTTGTTCCTTCTCTGTGTCCGAATCCAGTTTCGAAGAAGGAACGTTTGTTACACAACCTAGATGTGGTCCGTGCTTTAAAATTCTATTTAGAAGCAACAAAGGATTTCAGACAGACATCATCCTTGTTTGTCGTTTATTCTGGTAAGAGGAGAGGGCAGAAAGCTACTGCTACCTCTCTTTCCTTTTGGTTGAAAAGCATCATCCGATTGGCTTATGAGACTGCTGGACGGCAGCCTCCTGAACGAATTACAGCTCACTCTACTAGAGCTGTGGCTTCCACATGGGCCTTCAAGAACGAGGCTTCTATTGATCAGATCTGTAAGGCAGCGACTTGGTCTTCTCTGCATACTTTTGCCAAATTTTACAAATTCGATACTTATGCTTCTTCGGAGGCTGTTTTTGGGAGAAAGGTTTTGCAAGTTGTGGTGCCTTCTGTTTAGGTAACCTGACTTGTTCCCTCCCTTCATCCGTGTCCTAAAGCTTTGGTATTGGTTCCCACAAGTAAGGATGAAGCCGTGGACCGGACACACCAATATAGGAGAAAACAGAATTTATGTTTACCTGATAAATTTCTTTCTCCTACGGTGTGTCCGGTCCACGGCCCGCCCTGGCTTTTAGTCAGGTTTAAAATTTTTATTTCTGTACACTACAGTCACCACGGCACCCTATAGTTTCTCCTTTTTCTCCTAACCGTCGGTCGAATGACTGGGGGGCGGAGCCAGAGGGGGGGCTATATGGACAGTTTTTGCTGTGTGCTCTCTTTGCCATTTCCTGTAGGGGAAGAGAATATCCCACAAGTAAGGATGAAGCCGTGGACCGGACACACCGTAGGAGAAAGAAATTTATCAGGTAAACATAAATTCTGTTTTGACGGAATCACAAGTAAGCAATATGTCATTCATAAACATACATTATAGAAGTTCGGTGTTACCCGCCGATCGTTAGGTGCAAACATATTATATATTTTTAACAGATCACACTAGTTGGAATCTGACAGTTTATGCATGAACATAGTTTTTTTGTGATTTAGTAAGAAGTTGCAGTATTCCACATCCATTGTTATGACACTAGGGGACTGAAGTGTTAAAATCAAGTGGGCACATTGCAAAATAATCATGCTTAACAATTTTTAATTTTAATTTTTTATTTTATGTGGTTATAGGTGTTACAATTGGTCAGAATGATTACTTTTTTCAATGCATACAGGGAGTGCAGAATTATTAGGCAAATGAGTATTTTGACCACATCATCCTCTTTATGCATGTTGTCTTACTCCAAGCTGTATAGGCTCGAAAGCCTACTACCAATTAAGCATATTAGGTGATGTGCATCTCTGTAATGAGAAGGGGTGTGGTCTAATGACATCAACACCCTATATCAGGTTTAAAATTTTTATTTCTGTACACTACAGTCACCACGGCACCCTATAGTTTCTCCTTTTTCTCCTAACCGTCGGTCGAATGACTGGGGGGCGGAGCCAGAGGGGGGGCTATATGGACAGTTTTTGCTGTGTGCTCTCTTTGCCATTTCCTGTAGGGGAAGAGAATATCCCACAAGTAAGGATGAAGCCGTGGACCGGACACACCGTAGGAGAAAGAAATTTATCAGGTAAACATAAATTCTGTTTTGACGGAATCACAAGTAAGCAATATGTCATTCATAAACATACATTATAGAAGTTCGGTGTTACCCGCCGATCGTTAGGTGCAAACATATTATATATTTTTAACAGATCACACTAGTTGGAATCTGACAGTTTATGCATGAACATAGTTTTTTTGTGATTTAGTAAGAAGTTGCAGTATTCCACATCCATTGTTATGACACTAGGGGACTGAAGTGTTAAAATCAAGTGGGCACATTGCAAAATAATCATGCTTAACAATTTTTAATTTTAATTTTTTATTTTATGTGGTTATAGGTGTTACAATTGGTCAGAATGATTACTTTTTTCAATGCATACAGGGAGTGCAGAATTATTAGGCAAATGAGTATTTTGACCACATCATCCTCTTTATGCATGTTGTCTTACTCCAAGCTGTATAGGCTCGAAAGCCTACTACCAATTAAGCATATTAGGTGATGTGCATCTCTGTAATGAGAAGGGGTGTGGTCTAATGACATCAACACCCTATATCAGGTGTGCATAATTATTAGGCAACTTCCTTTCCTTTGGCAAAATGGGTCAAAAGAAGGACTTGACAGGCTCAGAAAAGTCAAAAATAGTGAGATATCTTGCAGAGGGATGCAGCACTCTTAAAATTGCAAAGCTTCTGAAGCGTGATCATCGAACAATCAAGCGTTTCATTCAAAATAGTCAACAGGGTCGCAAGAAGCGTGTGGAAAAACCAAGGCGCAAAATAACTGCCCATGAACTGAGAAAAGTCAAGCGTGCAGCGGCCAAGATGCCACTTGTCACCAGTTTGGCCATATTTCAGAGCTGCAACATCACTGGAGTGCCCAAAAGCACAAGGTGTGCAATACTCAGAGACATGGCCAAGGTAAGAAAGGCTGAAAGACGACCACCACTGAACAAGACACACAAGCTGAAACGTCAAGACTGGGCCAAGAAATATCTCAAGACTGATTTTTCTAAGGTTTTATGGACTGATGAAATGAGAGTGAGTCTTGATGGGCCAGATGTATGGGCCCGTGGCTGGATTGGTAAAGGGCAGAGAGCTCCAGTCCGACTCAGACGCCAGCAAGGTGGAGGTGGAGTACTGGTTTGGGCTGGTATCATCAAAGATGAGCTTGTGGGGCCTTTTCGGGTTGAGGATGGAGTCAAGCTCAACTCCCAGGCCTACTGCCAGTTTCTGGAAGACACCTTCTTCAAACAGTGGTACAGGAAGAAGTCTGCATCCTTCAAGAAAAACATGATTTTCATGCAGGACAATGCTCCATCACACGCGTCCAAGTACTCCACAGCGTGGCTGGCAAGAAAGGGTATAAAAGAAGAAAATCTAATGACATGGCCTCCTTGTTCACCTGATCTGAACCCCATTGAGAACCTGTGGTCCATCATCAAATGTGAGATTTACAAGGAGGGAAAACAGTACACCTCTGAACAGTGTCTGGGAGGCTGTGGTTGCTGCTGCACGCAATGTTGATGGTGAACAGATCAAAACACTGACAGAATCCATGGATGGCAGGCTTTTGAGTGTCCTTGCAAAGAAAGGTGGCTATATTGGTCACTGATTTGTTTTTGTTTTGTTTTTGAATGTCAGAAATGTATATTTGTGAATGTTGAGATGTTATATTGGTTTCACTGGTAAAAATAAATAATTGAAATGGGTATATATTTGTTTTTTGTTAAGTGGCCTAATAATTATGCACAGTAATAGTCACCTGCACACACAGATATCCCCCTAAAATAGCTATAACTAAAAACAAACTAAAATCTACTTCCAAAACTATTCAGCTTTGATATTAATTAGTTTTTTTGGGTTCATTGAGAACATGGTTGTTGTTCAATAATAAAATTAATCCTCAAAAATACAACTTGCCTAATAATTCTGCACTCCCTGTATATCTATGTAACTATGTATTTGTGATTTAGCTAAACAATATTGGTAAATATGGCTTGTTCACATCATTCCTTAATACATGTTTAATTGGGTTACACCCACCTCAGGTGTTGCCTATTGTATAGGATAATTTATATGGGATATATTGCAAGTGTTTTATAGCCATTGTATTAAGCCTGATGAAACAGCCACTGGTTGGCTGAGAAACGTGTTGCTAGTTTTTTATACGTTTTAATAAAGTAAGTTTGTTACACTTACCACCTGCTGCCGTACATGTTATTATCATATCTACCATCTGGTCCTCTGACTGCTGAGAGTTCCTGCTACACCTGGTATCAGTCTACTGGGTGACTGTTTGATCCAAGTTTGCTTCTAATGCACCAAGGAAGGTGCTCTTCTAAATGTGAGTGCAGTTTTCCTACATCTAATCTCACGCACCCAAACAATACTAGGTCATATTGGCGTTCTCTTGTGTTTACACCTCTCACAGATTGCTGATTGTATACCGGAGGTCAGTCTGCTGGGTGACTGTAATAGATCCCAGTCTGCTCCTTCCGCACCATTAGGGGTGCTGCACCAATGTGAGTGTATCTACTACATTAATATTTGTAATTTTTTCCTACAATATTGGGCCATGTGGCGCTTCTGTCTTTTTATATTGTCTGCAGATTGTTGATCCAGGATCGTGACCTTGATCCTTACACCATTAGCTGCCTTGACCTGAGATTTTCCATTGCCTTTGTGACCTAATCATCTTTGGATGGGACTTTACTAATATTAATACTGATATATGTACAGTATCTCACAAAAGTGAGTACACTCTTCACATTTTTGTAAATATGTTATTATATCTTTTCATGTGATTACACTGAATAAATGACACTTTGCTATAATGTAAAGTAGTAAATGTACAGCCTGTATAACAGTGTAAATTTTCTGTCCCCTCAAAATAACTCAACACACAGCCATTAATGTCTAAACCATTGGCAACAAAAATGAGTACACCCCTAAGTGGAAATGTCCAAATTGGGTCCAAAGTGTCAATATTTTGGAAGGCCACCATTATTTTCCAGCACTGCCTTAACCCTCTTGGGCATGGAGTTCACCAGAGCTTCACAGGTTGCCACTGGAGTTCTCTTCCACTCCTCCATGACAACATCACGGAGCTGGTCGATGTTATAGACCTTGCGCTCCCCCACCTTCCGTTTTGAGGATGCCCCACAGATGCTCAATAGAGTTTAGGTCTGGAGACATGCTTGGCCAGTCCATCACCCTTACCCTCAGCTTCTTTAGCAAGGCAGTGGTAGTCTTGGAGGTGTGTTTGGAGTCGTTATCATGTTGGAATACTGCCCTGCGGCCCAGTCTCCGAAGGGAGGGGGATCATGCTCTGCTTCAGTATGTGTCAGTACATATTGACATTCATGGTTCCCTCAATGAACTGTAGCTCCCCATTGCCAGCAGCACTCATGCAGGCTCAGACCATGACACTCCCACCACCATGCTTGACTGTAGGCAAGACACACTTGTCTTTGTATTCCTCACCTGATTGCTGCCACTCACGCTTGACACCATCTGAACCAAATAAGTTTATCTTGGTCTCATCGGACCACAGGACATGGTTCCAGTAATCCATGTCCTTAGTCTGCTTGTCTTCAGCAAACTGTTTGTGGGCTTTCTTGTGCATCATCTTTAGAAGAGGCTTCCTTCTCGGACGACAGCCATGCAATTTGATGCAGTGTGCGGCGTATGGTCTGAGCACTGACAGGCTGACCCCCCACCCCTTCAACCTCTGCAGCAATGCTGGCAGCACTCATACGTCTATTTCCAAAAAATAACCTCTGGATATGACGCTGAGCAAGTGCACTCAACTTTTTTGGTTGACCATGGCGAGGCCTATTCTGAGAAGAACCTGGATATGACGCTGAGCAAGTGCACTCAACTTTTTTGGTCGATCATGGCGAGGCCTATTCTGAGAAGAACCTGTCCTGTGAAACCGCTGTATGGTCTTGCCCACCGTGCTGCAGCTCAGTTACAGGGTCTTGGCAATATTCTTGTAGTCTAGGCCTTCTTTATGTAGAGCAACAATTCTTTTTTTCAGATCTTGAGTGAGTTATTGGCCATGAGGTGCCATGTTTAGCTTCCAGTGACCAGTATGAGAGAGTGTGAGAGCGATAACACCAAATTTAACACACCTGCTCCCCATTCACATCTGAGACCTTGTAACGCTAACGAGTCACATGACACCGGAAAGGGAAAATGGCTAATTGGGCCCAATATGGAGATTTCCACTTAGGGGTGTACTCACTTTTTTTGCCAATGGTTTAGACATTAATGGCTGTTGAGTTATTTTGAGGGGACAGCAAATATATACTGTTATACAGGCTGTACTCTCACTACTTTACATTGTAGCAAAGTGTCATTTCTTCAGTGTTGTCGCATGAAAAGATATCGTAAAATATTTTCAAAAATGTAATCTTTTGTGAGATACTGTATGTGTTTGTTGGTTCTACAATTATAGTCACACCTGACTGTATATTATATTATATAGATCATTATATTTTATTGTTACTAATACAGTCACCATTATCATTGTAATATATATATATATATATATATATATATATATATATATATATTACATAGCTCTTTAGCATTTATATTTAGTTGTGGTTGACTGAGGGTGCCCCCTATAAATATTTTTCACACTTATATATACTTCTGTTTCTATATATGTATACATACAGTATCTCACAAAAGTGAATACACCCCTCACATTTTTGTAAATATTTTATTATATCTTTTCATGTGACAACACTGAGGAAATGAAGAAATGTTACACAGTGTACAGCCTGTATAACAGTGTAAATTTGCTGTCCCCTCAAAATATCTCAACACACAGCCATTAATGTCTAAACCGTTGGCAACAAAAGTGAGTACACCCCTAAGTGGAAATGTCCAAATTGGGCCCAATTAGCCATTTTCCTTCCCCGGTGTCATGTGACTTGTTAGTGTTACAAGGTCTCAGGTGTGAATGGAGAGCAGGTGTGTTAAATTTGGTGTTATCGCTCTCACAATCTCTCATATTGGTCACTGGAAGTTCAACATGGCACCTCATGGCAAAGAACTCTCTGATGATCTGAAAAAAAGAATTGTTGCTATAAGAAGATTGCCAAGACCCTGAAACTGAGCTTCAGCTTGGTGGGCAAGACCATACAGCGTTTTCACAGGACAGATTCCACTCAGAACAAGCCTCGCCATGGTCGACCAAAGAAGTTAAGTGCACGTGCTCAGCGTCATATCCAGAGGTTGTCTTTGGGAAATAGACGTGTGAGTGCTGCCAGCATTGCTGCAGAGGTTGAAGGGGTGGGGGGTCAGCCTGTCAGTGCTCAGACCATACGCCGGCCGCAAACTGCATCAAATTGGTCTGCATGGCTGTCGTCCCAGAAGGAAGCTTCTTGTAAAGATGATGCACAAGAAAGTCTGCAAACAGTTTGCTGAAGACAAGCAGACTAAGGACATGTATTACTGGAACCATGTCCTGTGGTCCAATGAGACCAAGATAAACTTATTTGTTTCAGATAGTGTCAAGCATGTGTGGCGGCAACCAGGTGAGGAGTACATAGACAAGTGTGTCTTGCCTACAGTCAAGCATGGTGGTGGGAGTGTCATGGTCTGGGCCTGCATGAGTGCTGCTGGCACTGGGGAGATGCAGTTCATTGAGGGAACCATGAATGCCAACATGTACTGTGACATACTGAAGCAAAGCATGATCCCCTCCCTTCGGAGACTGGGCCGCAGGGCAGTATTTCAACATAACGACCCCAAACACACCTCCAAGACTACCACTGCCTTGCTAAAGAAGCTGAGGGTAAAGGTGATGGACTGGCAAAGCGTGTTTTCAGACATAAACCCTATTGAGCATCTGTGGGGCATCCTCAAACAGAATGTGGGGGAGCACAAAGTCTCTAACATCCACCAGCTCCATAATGGAGGAGTGGAAGAGGACTTCAGTGGCAACCTGTGAAGCTCTGGTGAACTGCATGCCCAAGAGGGTTAAAGCAGTGCTGGAAAATAATGGTGGCCACACAAAATATTGACACTTTGGGCCCAATTTGGACATTTCTAAATAGGGGTGTACTCTCTTTTGTATACACCAATAAATACATCTGTAAACTCATGTATATATGTGTATATGTGTGTGTGTATATGTGTATATATATATATATATATATATATATATTTATTTAGACGAGTATATGTATGCATCTCTATGTTAAAGGCCTTTGCATGCCTTTTTTATAGACCTGATATCTTTGAGCCCTTGTAATTTCTTTCCTACGATATGGTGAGTCTACGGCTTAAGTAATTACTGTTGGTAATATCACTTCTGGCCAGCAGGAGGAGGCAAAGAGCACCACAGTTGAAACTGTTAAGTATCACTCCCTTACCCACAACCCCCAGTCATTCTCTTTGCCTTCGGTGCATGGAGGAGGTGAAGTTTAGGTATCTGAAGTTTCATTTTGATTTAATCTACAAGCAAGTTTGGGGTATAGCCGTATTCCACGTCATTCCTTGCAGTTGGGTAGTGGTGGCTTTAAAGCAGTTTGGAACTCGTAAAGAGGCACTTGCTGTATTTTTCTAACAATTGCTGCATTAGTTTAGAAAGCCAGAGTTGACTACTCTGTTCTTTCTTTTTCAAAGGTTTCTGTAAAGAACTGTGTCTTCTCATACCTTGTAACTGTCTACATGCTGGACAGCGGAGCAGGTAAGTGCTTTTTCTTCAAGTTAGGGAGACCATGCACTTAACAAATTTAAAAAACACTGCTTTTTTATTGGGACATAGATAATCCTGTTGTATGGGTTATACTGGGGCATGAAGCAGGCACTTTAGCATGTGTGAGACTAACATTTAAACTCTTTTAAAAAGAAAGGGTAAAATGTTTTTATTAGTAGAAACAATTAAAGAAACCCACAGCTGATTCCAAATCAGCATGAAGGGTTTGCCCCCGATCCAGGATCGGATCAGGTGGGAGGCAGACTTTCTCAGTTTTCTCAAGCCTTGATACGAGATGTCCCAGATCCCTGAACTGTGGACATAGTATCCCATTGATAAAATACCAAATATAAAAAATGGTAATAGCGTGCGCCTGGGGCAAAAAATAAAAATCAAATTCCAAAAATGGCAGATAATGAACTCGAAATGATTAATTAATCCTCATACGGTGTTGAATAGTGCAGTTACCAAGAAAACAATAATAATAGTTGAGGTGTGCCACTGGGTGAAGTAACCAATGTGAAAAGTGTAAATTTTGTAATATGTGTGAAATAACCCTAAATATAAATCCAATATTGGTTTGTTAGAAATATATATATGAACCTTTGTACAAGGCGGCCCAAAATACGGTTACTGGATCAGCAACAATAATCAAGCGGCTAAAATCATACAAAATATAACATATATGATATAAACTCTAAAAAATATATGAAGAAAAAAGCTTATCGTGATATGAGTCCCAAAAGTGGTGATAAAAGTTGGTAGCTGGAATCGTCAGTGTTTCTGAAATACAATGCTAGGAATCTTTATCATCTCAGTGGAAGTGTTCAAAAGAAAATGTTCAAAGTGCAATCGGCAGCTGGTCTTGGCGGTGTCTGATCAGGACCCAATATCTAGAAATGATGCAAGAGGACTGTTTTCTCATTACCAGCTTGCAGCGTTGATTACACACAGAGAGCAGCTGCACGCTGTCTCTTCCCACAGCACAGCTACAGAGGATTTGGACTCTATCTATTGAGGAGAGCCCACAGCCGTCCGCTCAGGATTTCGGATGTCATCCGGCACAGCGTACTGACTGCTGCAAAAACGTCAGCCTGCCTATTCGCACCACTTTCAATAAGGGTGCCAATACTCTTGTGAGTATATCTCTATTTGTCTTCACTTTCACTGTGATTCCCGCATACGAAACCTACTTGCACAATGAGGCGCTGTCTTTTTTTGCATCATTCATAGTATCCCATTGTTACAAATTGGAATTCAAGACTTTTCCTCCCAGAGGCAGATTCCTTCTCTCAAGATTATCTGCAGACCAGATAGAGAGAGAGACGTTCTTGAAATGTATACAACATCTTTCCTCCCTGGGATTGATAGTTCCAGTTCCAGTGCAGGAACAGGGTCTCAGGTTTTACTCCAACCTATTTGTGGTTCCCAAAAAAAGAGTGAACTTTCCATTCCATTCTAGACTTGAAGTGTCTAAACGAGTTTCCCAAAGTTCCATCCTACAAGATGGAGACTATACACTCCATTCTTCCTTTAGTACAAGAGGGTCAGTTCATGACAACCATAGACCTAAAGGATGCATATTTTCATGTTCCTATTTACAGGGACCATCACAGATTCCTGAGATTTGTCTTTCTGGACAAACATTTCCAGTTCATGGCCCTTCCATTTGGTCTAGTCACGGCTCCCAGAAATTTTTCAAAGGTTCTGGGGGCTCTTTTGGCAGTGATCCATTCTCATGGAATTGCTGTGGCACCCTACCTGGATGACATATTGATTCAGGCGCCATCTTTTCAACAAGGAAAATCTCCCACAGAGATATTGTTGTCTTTTCTTCGTTCCCACGGATGGAATGTGAATCTGGAAAAAGCTCCCTTTCACCTGCTACAAGAGTAGTGTTCTTAGGGACCATAATAGATTCTTTGTTGATGAAGTTTTTTCTGATAGAGGTCAGAAAAACAAAATCATTTCCTCTTGCCTCTCTCTTCAAGCTACTGCTCATCCTTCAGTGGCTCAATGTATGGAGGTAATCGGTCTGATGGTGGCTTTCATGGAAATCATTCCTTTTGCTCAATTCCATTTGAGAGCTCTCCAGTTGTGCATGTCAGACAATGGAATGGCAACCATGCAGATCTATCTCATAGAATAGAGTTGGATCAGTCATCAAGGGATTCTCTCCCGTGCTGGATTTCTCAGGAACATCTGTCTTAGGGCACATGCTTTCGGAGACCTTCCTGGGTGATCATGACCAGGGACGCCAGCCTGCTGGGATAGGAAGCAGTCTGGAAAGCTCAGAGCCTTTGGACTCAGGAGGAGTCTGCTCTTCCCATCAACATCTTGGAGTTGAGGGTGAATTACAATGCTCTATTGGCTTGGCCTCAGTTGTCCTCACCCCAGTTTATCAGGTTCCAGTCGGACAACATAACCTTTGTGGCTTGTATCAATCACCAGGGAGGAACTCAGAGTTCTTTAGCTATGAAGGAGATTACTCAGATTCTTTAGTGGGCAGAGACCCACAATTGCTGTCTATCTGCCATCCACATTCCAGGAGTAGACAACTGGGAAGCGTTTTTTCTGAGCAGACAGACTTTTCATCCCGAGGAGTGTTTTCCAGCTTAGTCCTCAAATGGGGGGTGCCGGAATTAGATCTGATGGCGTCCCGTCAGAACGCCAAGCTTCCAAGGTACGGTTAAAGGTCAAGAGATCCACAGGCCGCTCTGATAGATGCTCTGGTGGTTCCTTGGGTTTTCAGGTTCGCATACCTGTTTCCTCCGTTTGCTGTCCTTCCACGAGTCATTGCTTGTATCAAACAGGAAAGGGCATTGGGGATTCTTATAAACCCTGCGTGGCCTTGCAGGATCTGGTTTGCAGAACTAGTGGAAATGTCATCTCTTCCACCTTGGAGACTACCTCTGAGGAAGGACCTCCTGATTCCGGGTCCCTTCCTTCATCCAAATCTCGTATCTCTGAAGCTGACTGCTTGGAGATTGAGCGCTTAATTCTGTCTAAGTGTGGTTTTTCTGAGTCGGTCATTGAGACCATGATTCAGGCTTGCAAGCCTGTTACTAGAAAGATTTACCATAAGATATGGCATACATATCTTCATTGGTGTGAATCCAAGGGCTACTCTTGTAGTAGAATTATAATTCCTAGAATTTTTTCTTTTCTTCAGGAAGGCCTGGAGAAGGGATTGTCAGTCACTACCCTGAAGGGTCAGATTTCTGCTTTATCAGTGTTACTACATAAACGTTTGGCGGATGTGCCAGATGTGCAATATTTTTGTCAGGCCTTGGTCAAAATCAGGCCTGTCTTTAAGTCTGTTGCTCCTCCGTGGAGCATTAACTTTGTTCTTAAAGTTTTACAGCTGGCTCTGTTTGAGCCGTTGCATTTCATAGACATTAAGTTGTTATCTTGGAAGGTTTTGTTTCTTTTAGCTATCTCTTCTGCTCGAAGAGTCTTGGAACTCTTAGCTCTGCAGTGTGATTCCCCTTTTCTTATTTTTCATGCCGATAAGGTGGTTATTTGTACTAAGTTAGGTTTCCTTCCTAAGGTTGTTTCTAATAGAAATGTCAATCATGAAATTGTTGTTCCCTCTCTGTGTCCCAATCCTTCTTCCTCTGCCCTCTTTTTGAACTGTTTCTCTGGGAAACATAAAGGTCAGAAAGCTACTACTACTACTCTTTCTTTTTGGTTATGAAGTATAATTTGTTTGGCTTATGAGACTGCTGGACAGCAGCCTCCTGAAAGAATTACGACTCATTCCACAAGAGCTGTTTCCTCTTCTTGGGTTTTCAAAAATGAAGCTTCTGTGGAAGAAATTTGCAAGGCTGCAACTTGGTCTTCTCTACATATTTTTTCCAAATTTTCCAAATTTGCTATTTTTGCTTCGGCTGAGACTTCTTTTGGGAGAAAGGTTCTTCAAGCGGTGGTGCCTTCTGTTTAGCACTGCCTGTCTTGTCCCTCCCTATTTATCAGTGTCCTCTAGCTTGGGTATTGGTTTCCAACAGTAATTATTCAAGCTGTGGACTCGCCATATCTTAGGAAAGATATGGTAAGTCCACTTACCTGATAAATTTCTTTCTTTCCGGATATGGCGAGTCCATGGCCCCACCCTTTATTTTAAGACAGTTGTTCTTTTGACTATAACCTCAGGCACCTCCACACCTTGTGTTTCTCCTTTTTTCTCCATTTCCCTTCGGTCCAATGACTGGGGGTTTTGAGTAAGGGAGTGATACTTAACAGTTTTAAGTGTGGTGCTCTTTGCCTCCTCCTGCTGGCAAGGAGTGATATTCCCAACAGTAATTACTCAAGCCGTGGACTCACCATATCCGGAAATAAATAAATTTATCAGGTAAGCATACATTTTAGTTTTTTTTTTTTTAAGCAATATTTTTTAAAATATGTTTTTATTAGTGTTGTTATGAGTGTAACTGTACTTTAAATAAATTGTTAATGTATTTTTTGTGTATCTTTTTTGTTGCATGTAACAATTAACCAGCGCTCTAATGTTACGCTATCCCAATTCATGTTAAATTCAATGCGCTCAAGCTAATGCGTTTACTTTAAACCTTTAACCCCTTAAGGACCAGCGTCATACCCTGCACGAAGCTGGTCATTATGACCCTGTACGTTGCTGCAGTCCTTGGCTTCTCTCTGCTCAATCTTGCTCAAAATAGCGAGATTGCGCTATTTCTGTATGCCCCACGAGTGGGGCACTGCAGAAATAGATTTGCAGAGTTACAGATGCAGACCAGCTCCATCTAGTGGTTGCTTTTAGCACACATTTGTAAAATGGCTGTTTTACTTTCACTTTCTTTCACTTTTTGTTGTTATCTCAGTAGCAGCCAATCAATCTATAGAATCTATAAAGCAGAGCCCAAGCAGGAGATGTGAAGAGGAGGGAAAGATATTTCCCCATAGGGACATCTGCAGTCTGAAACTTAGGGTATGTAATCATTATGGAACACCCCACACAATCTCCTGCTCTCTGAGAAACGGCTCAAATACATAGCAGATGCAGTTAACCCCATGGCTGCCATAAAGGCTAAAGCTGCAGTCCCCTCTGCTGGGTTAACTGCATCTACAATGTATTTGATATCAGCAAGGCACAGCATTTCTGAAAGGAGCAGCCCCCCACCCCTACTGTTATATGCCTGTGTTGGATTCCTGGACAGGAGCAGGGCTCATTTTCAGTCAAGATAAAATGTATAAAAAAGAAGAAAAGAAATTATATATATATATATATATATATATATGTATATATATATATATATATATATATATATATATATTTATATATATATATACAGTATATATATATTTGCATACGAAGAGAGAAGCGCTCTACCAGGAACGAACAACAGCTCATCAGCTAGTTCTATGACGATTTACCACCTGGAAGCAGCCTCTTTTAGACCAGTGTGCTTTTCACAGAGGAAAACTTTCCTGAAGTATATCAGTCTGATCCCACCAAATAATGTCAGTCAAGCCCCGAAATACCAGGCAATTCTCCTCTAAACAAGGAACATGACAAGCCCAGACGATCGTTTCGGCCTCCTATGGGCCTCGTCAGTGAGGTGCAGCCACATTCCTGTAAGCACACTGGGCAAGGAGTCCTCATCTGGTTTCCCCCATCACCCATAGGGAGACTTCCCCAGGGTCATATACATATATATATGTATATATATATATATATATATATATATATATATATATATATATATATATATATACATATACATATATATACATACACATATGTAGTTTGTATTTCTTTCCTAAGATATGGTGAGTCCACGGGATCATCAATTACTGTTTGGAATATGATTCCTGGCCAGCAGGGAGAGGCAAAGAGCACCACAGAAAAGCTGTTAAGTATCACTTCCCTTCCCACAACCCCCAGACATTCTCTTTGCCTGCGGTACAAGGAAGAGGTGAAGATTTTGTTGTGTGAATTTATTTCACTTCAATCAAGATTTTATTATTTTGAAAGCAGAGTAGGTTTGCTCTGATCTTTCCTTTCATAAGGGGGTATAGCCGTGCTCCACGTTAGTCTCTTCAGTAGAGCAGTGGTGGCTTTAAAGCAGTTAGGAACTTGTAAGGTGAAGCCCTTGTTGCGTTTTTCTAACATTGTTGCTTCCCTGTTATAGAAAGCCTGAGTAGGTTTACTCTGTCTTTTCTACAGGTCTATGTGAGGAGCAGCATCCTCTCATACCTTGTGAGCTGTCTGCATGCCGGACGACTAGATGCACTTTTTGTTGTTGTTGTTAATGGGTCATAGAATCCTTAGTAGAGGATTTACTTTGAGGCATGATGCAGGCACTGAGATGCATGTGGCAAGGAGATAGTTAACTCCCTACAGGAATGGAAGGGGTTCATTTCTTAATGATTATTTATAAGTAGTCCTAAAGCCCATGTACACGGGCCATTTTTTGCAATACAGCGGTCCCACCCCTTGCTCTCTCTCCCCTCTCTTTTACTCTCTCTCTCTCTCTCTCTCCCCTCTCTTTTACTCTCTCTCTCTCCCCCTCTCTTTTACTCTCTCTCTCTCTCTCCCCCCTCTCTTTTGCTCTCTCTCTCCCCCCTCTCTTTTGCTCTCTCTCTCCCCCCTCTCTTTTGCTCTCTCTCTCCCCCCTCTCTTTTGCTCTCTCTCAACCTCTTTTGCTGTCTCTCTCCCTCTCTTTTGCGCTCTCTCCCCCCTCTCTTTTGCGCTCTCTCCCCCCCTCTCTTTTGCACTCTCTCCCCCCTCTCTTTTGCGCTCTCTCCCCCCCTCTCTTTTGCGCTCTCTCCCCCCCTCTCTTTTGCGCTCTCTCCACCCCCTCTCTTTTGCGCTCTCTCCACCCCCTCTCTTTTGCGCTCTCTCCCCCCCTCTCTTTTGCGCTCTCTCCCACCTCTCTTTTGCGCTCTCTCCCCCCTCTCTTTTGCGCTCTCTCCCCCCTCTCTTTTGCGCTCTCTCCCCCCTCTCTTTTGCGCTCTCTCCCCCCTCTCTTTTGCGCTCTCTCCCCCCTCTCTTTTGCGCTCTCCCCCCCTCTCTTTTGCGCTCTCTCCCCCCTCTCTTTTGCGCTCTCTCTCCCCCCTCTCTTTTGCGCTTTACCCCCTCTCTTTTGCGCTCTATCCCCCCTCTCTTTTGCGCTCTCTCCCCCCTCTCTTTTGCGCTCTCTCCCCCCCTCTCTTTTGCACTCTCTCCCCCCTCTCTTTTGCGCTCTCTCCCCCCCTCTCTTTTGCGCTCTCTCCCCCCCTCTCTTTTGCGCTCTCTCCCCCCCTCTCTTTTGCGCTCTCTCCACCCCCTCTCTTTTGCGCTCTCTCCCCCCCTCTCTTTTGCGCTCTCTCCCCCCCCTCTCTTTTGCGCTCTCTCCCCCCTCTCTTTTGCGCTCTCTCCCCCCTCTCTTTTGCGCTCTCTCCCCCCTCTCTTTTGCGCTCTCTCCCCCCTCTCTTTTGCGCTCTCTCCCCCCTCTCTTTTGCGCTCTCCCCCCCCTCTCTTTTGCGCTCTCTCCCCCCTCTCTTTTGCGCTCTCTCTCCCCCCTCTCTTTTGCGCTTTACCCCCTCTCATTTGCGCTCTATCCCCCCTCTCTTTTGCGCTCTCTCCCCCCTCTCTTTTGCGCTCTCTCCCCCCTCTCTTTTGCGCTCTCTATCCCCCTCTTTAGAGCTCTCTGTCTCTCGGCAGCCCCAGCATCTGGCCACGCCCACTCCACAACCGCCCGGTCACGCCCACTCAGCACCACCCTGTCACGCCCACTCTGCACCCGTCCGGCCACGCCCTCTCCACCACACGACGCCAGGTGTGTTTGTCCTTGCGCGCAGTCTCTACTGCGCATGACAGCTTCGGACAAACACACTTGGCCTTTTATTATATAGGATAGGGTGACAGTTTGTCTTTATACATAGCTCAGAGGTATATTGGTTTAGAGGCACAGACAGTGACTAAGGAATTAGCGTCACAATATCTGTTTATTATTTAGCTCTAGCGTACATTAGAGCTCAGAGAGATTGAAATCTTTGCTGTGCGCCCTTTATTTTCAGACTGCGCAGGTTATGGGGATGAGAGAACTTTTAGAAGTGGTTGCCATTTATTTTTGTGAAGGAATACTTAACTCTAGAACGAAGTGGGAATAGAAATGAAGCGCAATGTTGAAAAAAATTTTGCGCTTCATTTCTTTACTGCTGCTGTGTCCCTGCCTTAATTTTCTTGCTGCGAAGAGATACGATAGCCATTTTGGGCTCTCCAGGTCCGATAATAAGTTCTCCCTAGTTCTTAGTAAAGCTGGAACGCTGAGAACAAGTGTCATCTATGGCTTTATTAGTTAAGGGATACTTAAACGAAAGTCTTATTCCTTATATGGTGTAATCCGTCCTGGAGAGTCTCTATTAGGATGTACTTGTTCCTTTGAACCGCCTCTAGGCGGAGTAAAGAATTTTGCGGTTTGGCTTTAAAGGGACACTGAACCCATTTTTTTTCTTTCGTGATTCAGATAGAGTATGCAATTTTAAGCAACTTTCCAATTTACACCTATTATTTGAAAAATGTATTTGAAAAATAATGCATCTAAGTGTTTTTGTTTTTTTTGTTCAGTACTCTGGACAGCACTTTTTTTTATTGGTGGATGAATTTATCCACCAATCAGCAAGAACAACCCAGGTTGTTCACAAAAAATGGGCCGGCATCTAAACTTACATTCTTGCATTTCAAATAAAGATAACAAGAGAATGAAGAAAATGTGATAATAGGAGTAAATTAGAAAGTTGCTTAAAATTGCATGCTCTATCTGAATCACGAAAGAAAAAATGTGGGTTCAGTGTCCCTTTAAAGTGACAGTTTGTCTTTATAATAATATTATTTTGGAGTGTTAAAATATTATATGGTCCTTCATGACTCCTTTAGTTTTCATTTTAGATGACAACCTTGTGTTTTTACATTAAAGATTAAGTGGTGAATTCACCTGTCCTCTCAGAGTTTTAAATGGAATTCTGTTTGGGTTCTTAGACACTTATATTGTTTTTTTCTTAGTATGCAATTTATGTGTTGTTCCGCGCTGAATCTCTTGAGTTAGAGCGTTGCTTCTGACTTATTGTCTTCTAGGATGATGGTGTTTAGGCAATGCCACAGCTTTCTCCTTATACGTCCCAGCCTCTTTGGCATCACATGCAGTGCTCTGTGGTTCCTCGGTATCTCCTGGAGGAGTGTATTTTCCTACAGATTTTGTAGTTCAGGTATCCTCTGCGGTATCTGCGGCCTTATATGTTTTTCCTACAGGGAAAAGACAAGAGGACATTTAAAGTTTGGATAGTAAGGTTTCTGTTCCACATTTGCTACGCTGGTCGTTCTCTCTCCTAGGTATCGTGAGGAAGGTTCGCAGGTAGTTTCTGATGGTGAAATCTCATATTTGGACAGTATAATTCCTTCATCTTTCGTTGAAGTCATCCCCTTCAGTTGTATGCTTGTACACCTTGTGTAATGTTATAGGAGGTTTTAGCTATCTGGACGACTTCGATATCCCTGTCGTTGTCAACACTTGGAAGTTTTGTAAACTTGATCATTTCTATGATGTCCCTTCCTTTGAGGAAATGTTCTAGACGTGCTATGGAAATTTTCACAGGTGTGGGAGAATGCTAGAGATACCTTTCTCCCTGTCTCCCGTCTTTTAAATGATTTTCCTGTTGATGACTCCATTTAAATTCACGGTGCAGTAGGTAGAAGGGAGCTTTTCTACTAGGGCTTAGAGGAATTTGATCCATGCTCCTTTACGGATCTAGGATTAAGAAGCTGGAGGTTTAAATGTTAATTGTGAGCAATGTCTTGTCTTCTTAGACTTACTGTACTATCCGCCGGGCATTGTGGCAGAAGCTTGATCAGCTAAGATGCCTACTTGTAGTTTAGTGGTACAACCTAGGATTTATTGTTCTGCAGTCGCAGGTTCAATACTTTGTTTACTCCAAATTCACGCTTCTGGCGTCTCCTTTTAAGGATAAGACTTTGTCTGGTCTAGCAAAATTATCTTCCGACTTAAGGGTGAAAAGAGTGTTTTCTACTACTTGTCAAGAGAGTAAGACTAAAGAAAGTTTATTTTTCCTCTTACTGCAGGGTCAGTGATGCCTTTTTGAATCCAGTCTCAGATTTCCTCCCATGGGCAGATTTCTCTTTCTAGAGTATCTGCGATCCAAGTATGTCGAGAGGCATTCCTTGAAAGGGTTTCAGGATCTCTGGGAATTCTTCCCTGGGAAGTGTTTGTTCCAGTCCCAGTTTGGGAACTGGATCTAGGTATTTTCCTCAAGTAAACTCAGATGCTGACCTTCAAAGTAGTATTCTTTCTCTTTTGATCAAGAGGGCCTGTTCATAACGACCATAGACTTGATTTTAGGTTTTATTGTTCCCTTGATTCGGGATCTTCTCATGTTTCTGAGTTTTTAGTCTTGGGGTATGGCAAGGGTTTTTTTCTGGACAATATATGGTTTAGGGGTCATCCTTCAAGCAAACTCTCTTTTAAGAGATCTGGGACAATCCTCTTTTCCAGGGAAATTAATCTGGAAAGGAGTTCCCTTGTTTCATCCACATGGGTGGTTTATTTAGGGCTACCCCCTCTATACCCTGTATGAACCAAATTCTGTTTGATCTCGGAAGATGTGCAGGGTCTGAAATGGTCAGTACCTGGATGGGAGACCACCAGGGAACACCCGGTGCGGTGTGCTTAGACCTTAATAGATTCTCTTTCTAGGAGAAGATGTACAACAGAGTTCAGATAATCAAGGATTTATTCCTTTTTCCTCTCTGTAGTTTTATGTCCAGCCAACAGCAAACTCTAGTGACCAGTGGATAGCTTAGCCATCTTGCAACCAGGAGGATGGGTTATAGCTGCAGTTGAATTTTCTTCACTTTTCAGTGACTCCATGTATGGAGGGATTTAGTCTGATGGCATCTCATAGACACCATTCCCTATACTATTTCTATAAAATGGAGATCTTTCTTAAAGGATAGATTTAGATCTGTCGACAAGAGACTTTCTCCCGTACTATTTTCTCAGGAGGATCTATCTCAGGGCGCGTGCTTCTGGAGATATTACTGGGGACGTGACCATGGTTGCCAACCTGCTGGGCTGGTAAGCTGTCTGGGTCTTGTTTAAGTTTATGAACTCGGAAGTGTCTGCTCTCCTCCTTAACATCCTGGAGTTGAGAGTAATTTGCAATGCCCTGATGGCTTGGCCTCAGTCGTCCATAGCTTGGTTCGAGTTGGACAATGTCACCTCAATGGTTTATATCAACCACCAGGGAGGAACTTGGGGTTCCTTTGCCATATAGGAGGTGACTTCGATTGTACAGTGGGCGGAAGTTCACTATTGCTGTCTGTCATCCACTTTCCAGGGGTGGACATTTGGGAATCGGACTTCTGAGCAATATTTTATTCCGGGGAGTGAGCTCTCCATCCGGAGGTGTTCTCTAGGTAAACCCTTACATGAAAGGTTCCGGAGTAGGCTTCTGAGGGTGTTTTGATGGAATGCCAAGTTTCCAAGGTACGGGTCATGGCCAAGTGATCCGCAGACCGCCCTGCTAGATGTTCTGGCATTTTTCTGGGTTTTCAGTCTTGCATACCTGTTTCTTCTGTTTGCTCTCTTCCAGGAGTCATTACTCATATTCTTTACAAGAGTGGCGTGGCCTTGCAGGATCTGGTATGCAGACCTAGTGGTAATGTTGTCTCTCCAACTTGGATACTGCCTCTGAGGAAGGATCTTCTGAGCAGGGTCTCTTCCTTCATCTAAATCACATTTCTCTGAAGCTGATTACTTGTAGATTGATTGCTTATTTTTGCCTAAGTGTGGGTTTTTCTGAGTTGGTCATTGAGACTATGACTCAGGCTCGCATGCCAGTTTCTGGAAAGATTTTCCATAAGATATGGCGTAAATACCTTTATGGGTGTGAATCTAAGGGTCACTCTTGTAGTGGAGTCAGGGTTCCTAGAATTTTGTCCTTTCTCCAGGGTGGATAGCCCTCTGGAGAAGGGTTTGTAAGCCAGTACCCTTAAGGGTCAGATTTCTGCTTTTGTCTATTTTACTACGTAAGCATCTGGCGGATGTGCCAGATGTACAATATTGTTGTCAGTCCCTGGTCAGAATCAGGCCTGTGTTTAAGTAGGTTGCTCCCCCTTGGAGCTTTACCCTTGTTCTTAAGATTTGCAGGACTCTGTTTGAGCCTTTCCTTTCCATGGATATTAGGTTGCTATCCTGGCAAGTTTTGTTTCTTATTGCTATTTCTTCTGCTTGGAGAGTCTTGGAGCTCTCAGCTTTGCAGTGTGATTCTCTTTGTCTTCATGCCGATAAGACGTTAGGTTTTCTTCCTAATTGGTTTCGGATAGAGATTTTAATCAGGAAATTGTTGTTCCTTCTCTATGCCCTTTTCCTTCTTCTCATAAAGAACTTTTGTTGTACAACTTGGATCTTCGAAAGTCTTCTTCTTCCATTTCGACTGGGCCCAGCAGGTCTCCCAAACAGGGGGGCCCAACAAGGCAGGGGGTTGTGACAGTGCACATGGTGTTGTTGGCTCTAGGTGGGAGAAAATCTCCCGAGTGAGAGTGAGTCCCTGCACCTGGTAATAAATGTATTATGTAAAGTATGCATGTCACATTGCTCATGGAAAAACAGATATACATCATGCCACCTGGTATTTGTTCTTTAATCAACAACCCCCCCCGCTCCCAAAACAAAAGCCCCAGTCAATTTAGTTACCTGTCTATCTTCAGGATAATTTCAAAAGTGAAACCAACTAGTTTTTACACCTTCAGATTATAAATGTGTTTTACAGAGACAATATGCAAATCATTTGTCGGTTGTCCCACGTTATGATGATGATCAAAGACTATAAAAGACTCAAGTAAAATGGTGATCCTTGTATAAAGACTACATGTTATATTTATTAATTAATTTTAGATTCTTGTTAATACACCACCACTGCAAGATCTTACTGCACTATATTACCCATACTGTGATGCACATCATAAAGGAACCTGATCCCAAATTACTAACTACACAAATCATAAATGCTCACCTGCAGATAGGTTTCTATGTATTGCTGATCTGGATATTAACTGACCAAAAATAATATGCTAGTATACTGGGGATACTCACTATTGACTGGTGATGACCTGTTTCAGTGATATTATCGTAGTGGGATGCTGGATGAGGTTGGAGGTAAAGGATGTTGCTTGCTGAATTATTCTGGATTGGGAACAGAGCTTGGGGTGTAGGCTAAATCAGTGTGTACATCTCTGGAGTGCTAATTCAGGGGATACAGCTCAGGAGACACCGGGTGGGATTTTTACAAGCAAAGATACCACAGGCAAAATCACTGATTTCAAATGCCCAATAAAGGTAAATTAGTTATTCGTAAACAATCTAATACACTCCAGCAGGTAAAATTGATCATTGGGAACAAATTTAAGGGGACAAAATGTAGTGTGTGCTGTCCCTTTAAGGAAAGTAGTGAAAATGGGGTGTATTATTTTGTATTATCTGGTTCATAAATTCACTTTATTTGTGGAGTGTTTATAAAAGTGTTGGTGTAGAATTTGGACTTAGAAAAGAGTACAGAGGAGTTGCAAATACATTGCTGGACTATTACGCAGCTGCAGATTCAGAATTGAGCAAACACTTGTGATGTTTTTAAATAAAATGTGACCAGTGGCCTTGATGTGCTGACTCAGAGGGGTGAAAATGGAATGGAGATGTAATGTGATCAGGGGTCTGAGTTTTGGGGTATTAGCAGCACTAGGACTTTACAATATATGAGATCCTGCATATAAGACGCACAGTACCAGGGGCTCCACAAGCAGATAATGATGGCTGTAACTAGCAGCGTGTGCTTCTGCGGCTCGTGCCTTTATAGCATCACGTGCCTCTTGGTCCCACTGTCTGCACCTCTCATGCAGTTATCTATGGATGTCATATATATAATAATGTTACATGTATACTTTCTATACATTATTTTATTTACATTTTAATATAGATCATACAACTATTTTTATACTTTTTAAGGATATTTATTAGCATATTCAATATTAACACTTTTTACCAAAGCAAACCTGTAATTATTTATTATTTTTGTACCAGTCTAATTAACAAAATTAGATCAGAACATTTTATAATCATATGTTAATAAAATCTATTTGTCATTGGTGTTGACAGAAGATCATTTAGAAAGACAATCGTGTTTTGGCATTCTGTAAGTGTTATAGATGATGGCACAATACATTTTTGTGATTTCAAGCAATATATCCTGTGATACTGGGCTGGCACTAATGATCTCAGACAATAAGCACTGTGATATTACTGTGACACTGGCACGAATTATCTCAGACAATAAGCACTGTGATATTACTGTGACACTGACACCAATTATCTCAGACAATAAGCACTGTGATATTGCTGTGACACTGGCACCAAGTATCTCAGACAATAAGCACTGTGATATTTCTGTGACACGGGCACCAGTTAGCTCATACAATAAGCACTG
This sequence comes from Bombina bombina, assembly GCF_027579735.1. NCBI lineage: Eukaryota > Metazoa > Chordata > Amphibia > Anura > Bombinatoridae > Bombina > Bombina bombina. Next base: position 1,028,267,866 of record NC_069502.1, read on the forward strand.
TGATATTACTGTGACACTGGCACCAGTTAGTTCATACAATAAGCTCTGTGATATTACTGGGGCACTGGCACCAATTAGCTCATACAATAAGCACTGTGATATTACTGGGACACTGGCACCAATTAGCTCAGACAATAAGCACTGTGATGTTACTGTGACACTGGCACCAAGTATCTCAGACAACAAGCACTGTGATATTACTGTCACAGTAATATCACAGTCCTTATTGTCTGAGCTAATTGGTGCCAGTGTCCCATTAATAACACAGTGCTTATTATCTGTCTCAGATAATTTGTGCCAGTGTCACAGTAATATCACAATGCTTATTGTCTGAGCTAATTGGTGCCAGTGTCACAGTAATATCACAGTGCTTATTGTCTGTCCAGGGGCGAAGCTACAGGGGGTGCTGAGGTCGCAATTGTGACTGGGCCCCCAAGGGTGGGGGCCCAGCTTTAAAAAAAATAAACGTTGACCTGCCACTGCCTGCACTGATATCATGTGAGTGTGACATGATGCTTCACTAGTGTCTCTGACTACAGGGGTTAGTCTTTCTGTTTTACCTATTGGTGTTAATGTGTGTGTGTGTGTGTATGCATGTATGTGACTGTGTGTGTATTTATGCATGTATCTGTGTGTGTTTGTTTGTGGAACCAGCAAATTACAAACCTTGTTACTACAGCATGGGGGGAGGGGGTAAACAGTGTCACTATACAGTACCACTATATACAGTATGGGGGGGCTGGACTATGTCACAGACTACTGTGGTCACTTTATAAAGTACTGGGGCGGGACTAGTGGGTCTGATGATCATGTCTGCAGGATGAAGAGGGTGTTGGGTGAAAGAACTAAATAGAAAAAAACCCCACAGGAATCTCACTCTGAGCTGAAGAAAATGTGTGCAAATTTTCTTAAATTTTCGCAAAAATTATGTCCACTACTCAGGAAAAAAACAGAGGAACCAAATGAATCCAGCCGATTACTAACCAAGGGAGATGCTGAATCCCAGAAGGCTACATTTGGTGCCCTGCATAATCGTATTCAAAATGGAAAGGCTGCCATAGACCTTGCTGAGGCAGTTTCACCCAAAAGAGGTCTACTATCCAGTCCTGATGTCCTTATATCTTTCATCAAGTATTTTATGTTCTTCTACAACTTTGTCTTCTCGGTCCTGGGCTTGGCTGTCTTTGGCATTGGTGTCTGGGGGCTTGTAGATAAGCAGTCACTGATGCCTGAACAGATCAGTAACCTAGGCACAGATCCTATGCTCTTCTTTGTTCTTATGGGATTGGTTGTTAGTGTGCTATCCATGTCAGGGTGTGCTGGTTTCCTGAGAGAGAATTCCTGCCTCCTTAAATTGTTTTCTGCAGGAATCGGCACCCTGCTTATCACACAACTGCTATCTGCAGCCATCATCTTCTCCTTCAGAGAACAGATTAGAAATTCTGCTCAGAACTTCTTGCTAGTAGCTGTGAGCAGATACCAAGATGATTCTGACCTGAGGTTTATTATGGATGAACTTCAGCTAGGAATGGAGTGCTGTGGAGTTCAGTCATACCAGGACTGGGAATTTAATCTGTATTTCAATTGCAGCTCCCCAGGAGTTCTTGCCTGTGGGGTTCCATACTCCTGCTGTATCGACCCACTAGAAAATGGCACTGTGCCAAATTCTCAGTGTGGGTATGGAGTCCTAGAGATGGGAGAGATCCTGGCAGGAAGCCGAATCTACCTTGGAGGATGTGTACCTCAACTGTCTCTCTGGCTACAACATGGGATGTGGGATATTACTACAGGATTGCTTTTGGTTACCACTGTTGAGGTTATCTGTATTCTGTGTGCCAGGAGGATGCTGGAAAATATCAAGATGATTAAATCCTACTGGTAGGACTTCATTCACCATGTTAAACCTTGAATTTGTTGGCTGCAGAGTTGAATGTTTTTTTACAGCTCATCGGTAAATGAAGGACACTAACAGCACTGTAGAAACTGAGAAAAAGCTTGCCCCCTTGAAAGTTTTATAGAGATATGAAGTATTCTATGTAAACCTTCACCACCTAATGACTTGTCTTATCTACTGCTTTCTTTAAAAGGTGGCAAGGTGATTCTCAGAACTTCAGGACTATCAGTGTTCAATGACAGCATGTCAGTTTGTATCACCAGCTTCAGAATGTATATATCCATTATAGCACTAGTGATTCTTAACATATAGAAGGTAAAACAGCCTTTGGAGCTTGGAATCCAGTGACTATAAACAGTGTTATTTCTTCTAATATACCAACAGACAAAGCTCACATGGCCATTCATATGGAAAAGCTTTTCCAGACTAGTGACAAAATAAGATTATTTTTTTTTTTTTGGCTTAAATGAATAATAAAATGCAAGCGGTAAACATAACAGGTTTGCAACTATTACATTTAAATACAATGATCATATGAAAGTACTGGGGCGGGTAGGGTCAGCAAAATCCAAAAAGTTTATAGAAGACCTTAATTGTTCAGTGAATGGATTGAAGTTCAGTTTAAATATGAGCGAGGTAGGAGTAGAGTATTTGGATACTTATGTTTATAAGGATAAAGGTTTCTTGGAGACTGACCTGTACACAAAAAAAACTGATAAGAATAATTTGTTACAGTATGGCAGTTGCCACCCAGAAAGTGTGTTCAGAGCAATACCCAAGAGTCAGTTCACTAGAGTGAAGAGGATTGTCTCAGATGTTAGCAAGTGCAAACAGAGACAGGGAGAAATGGCCAATAAGTTCATCACTAGGAACTACCCAGAAAAACTAATAACAGAACAGCTTGTGAATGTTGAGGAGGGTTTAGGACAGAGCCAACAACAGACGGACAAAAGAAATGAGAACAATATGATATTTGTAACACAGCATAATAGATTGAGTGGAAAAATTGCAGGTATCCTAAAAAAACATTGGCACATCATTAGGGAATGCAACCCACAGGTGGAAGAATTAAAAAAAGAACCAATGATTGCGTACAAGAGAAATAAAAGAATTAGGGATTGGATCATACACACAGACATAGGCCCTGGAAAGAGAAGTATACAATCAACAATTGGTAGTAGCAATAATGGCTGCTATCCATGTTTAAACTGTAGCCATTGCAGCTCAATGATAAAAGGCAAATACTTCTACCATCCTACGAGTGGTAGGAAGTTTACAATAAACAAACATTTTACATGCAGAGCAACATATGCTATTTACATGATTAAATGTCCGTGTGGATTTATTTATATTGGCGAGACCTGCAGAGAGGTAAGGGGGAGGATAACGGAACACAAATCTAACATAAGGTGTAATAATAAAGAAGCACCAGTATCCTCTCACTTCCTCTCTGCAGGTCACAACATGTCATCTTAGATTCTTAGTTATAGACCAGGTGATGAAACCAAGGAGGGGGGGCGATAGAGAGCATCTCCTAAAAGTTAGGGAGATGTTCTGGATTCACAAACTGGATTGCCTTATCCCCAAGGGCCTCAATAAAGACTTTGATTGGAGTCTATTTTACTAAAGGAAATCACACATGGATAAGGTTAGGATTGTTTGTATATTTTTGGTTGATCATGGGCGCATAAAAATGGCTTGTGAATAGCAGGGTCTTATAATGGTAAAATAAGGGATAAATGAATCAATTAAAGTGAAAGAATTCTTCTCAATAAAAAATACATTCTGCAAAGGAATAAATCTTGATTGATGTAAACATACTCTGTAGACTGTGTAGACATTGTGGATGTTTGGATTTTATGCTCCTCTTTTAATATTGTATATAGGTTTTATGTTTATATTTTAAATGATATGTATACTGTTCACCGATTCTATTGAAAAACAAAGAGACATCAAAAGTAAAAAAGAATGTACTATATTTTACAACCAACAGGTGTCACTATTGCATGTTGCAATACATGTTTTTTCACACAATGGGTTAATGAACAGTTGATGAATAATTAACAGGTGAGGGTATAAAAAGCATGAACCTGTATAATTAAGATGTACATGACAAGAGCCACATTGGCTTGAAACGTTGTATGTTTGGACCCAGGATAAGAAAATAAAGGTCTTTTAATTGATATGGTGGCTGGAGTTTTTTGAAGTTTGCAGGTAGGGTCAGGCCAGCCATCTCATCAGCAGATTACAGACTGTGTCACTGACTCACTATATACATTACTGGTGGGTTAAATAGTGTCACTATATACAGTAATAGGGGGTCAGACCATCTTTTGTTTCGGCTGAGCCTTCTTTGAGGAGAAAGGTTCTTCAAGCGGTGGTGCCTTCTGTTTAGGTTACCTGTCTTGTCCCTCCCTAATCATCTGTGTCCTCTAGCTTGGGTATTGATTCCCAACAGTAATTGATGATCCCGTGGACTCACCATATCTTAGGAAAGAAAACAAAATTTATGCTTACCTGATAAATTTCTTTCCGGATATGGTGAGTCCACGGCCCAGCCCTTTATTTTAAGACAGTCCTTTTTTTACTGAAACCTCAGGCACCTCAGCACCTTGTGTTGCTTCTTTTTCTCCATTACCTTCAGTCGAATGACTGGGGGTTGTGGGAAGGGAATTGATACTTAACAACTTTGCTGTGTGCTCTTTGCCGCCTCCTGCTGGCTAGGAGTGATGTTCCCAACAGTAATTGATGATCCTGTGGACTCACCATATGCGTAAAGAATCAGGTATGCATACATTTGAGTTTTTTATGCTGCCATAGTGTATTGGACATTGAGAAACACAAACATTAAGATTCTGTAGTGTTAAATAAACTTTTTATTGAAAAATTAATGTGTAATAGTAATTTTTAAGAAAATTGACCCCCCCCCCCCATATCGCCCAGCCCTAGTAAATATATAACAAAAAAGGCTCTATTTATGTTTAAATGTAGTGATGGCAAAAATGCTAAAAATGCTCTGGTCTTTTGTGGAAGTTTTTGTCTGAAGTGCCCGGTCCTTAACCCCTCAAGGGCTAACGACGGCTTTGAGCCGTCGCAGAGTTTCCCCCTCAGGTGCTAACGACGGCTCAGAGTCATCGCTGGCACTATCCCACCTTGAGGGAGATATGGGGGCTCCCACCAGCTCCTACCCCAGCGATCGGGCCTATATAGTGACAGGCATCGCCGGGGCTTCATATTTTGCACGGTGACGTCACGCGCAATGACAATTACAAGTATAGGGAAAGGGGGCATGCTGCTTAGAAGCCTGTATCTCAGGCATCTAAGCAGCTACAGACCCCCAAGACCCACCGTTGAAAAGGTAATCGCCTAACCTTTCCAACTATGTAAGTCTTGGGGATCTGAAAAAAAAAGTTTAAAAATTATATATATTTAAAAAACAAAAAAAAAACCTACTCAAAGGGGTCAATATGTGGGCTACTTCCAACGTGTGTAAATAGCCTTGATAAAGCACTTTTCACTTGCACGCAATAGTAAGCGAGCCACTCGTAATCTAGCCCTAAGTGGGGCGGTTCTTTGTAAATAAGGTACCTCAGTAGGATGAAACATTTTACATTTTGTAAGTGAGCTATCTTAGTTTTTGAGCTCTAATGATTCTTATGCTTACTGTAGTGATACTTGTTAGAAATAGTCTGAAGGTACAAACACAAAAAGACATTTAAGAGAAAAAAAGTCTTGTGGAGATATTTGAGGAGTATTTTTTTAAAAATATTTTTTATTGTTTTGTCTTCTCATTGTAATGGTCATAAAAAGAAATATACTAGAACATGCTTTTTCTTCTGTTATGTGTGATCAGTCCACGGGTCATCATTACTTCTGGGATATAACTCCTCCCCAACAGGAAATGCAAGAGGATTCACCCAGCAGAGCTGCATATAGCTCCTCCCCTCTACGTCACTCCCAGTCATTCTCTTGCACCCAACGACTAGATAGGATGTGTGAGAGGACTATGGTGATTATACTTAGTTTTTATAACTTCAATCAAAAGTTTGTTATTTTACAATAGCACCGGAGCGTGTTATTGCCTCTCTGGCAGAGTTTGAAGAAGAATCTACCAGAGTTTTTACTATGATTTTAACCGGAGTAGTTAAGATCATATTGCTGTTTCTCGGCCATCTGAGGGAGGTAAAAGCTTCAGATCAGGGGACAGCGGGCAGATGAATCTGCATTGAGGTATGTAGCAGTTTTTATTTTCTGAATGGAATTGATGAGAAAATCCTGCCATACCGTTATAATGACATGTATGTATACTCTACACTTCAGTATTCTGGGGATGGTATTTCACTGGAATTACTCTGTTAAAAGTACATTAAACCTTTGAATAGGTATTTATTATGTTAAACGTTTTTGCTGGAATGTAGAATCGTTTGCATTTTCTGAGGTACTGAGTGAATAAATGTTTGGGCATTATTTTTCCACTTGGCAGTTGCTTGTTTTAAATTGTGACAGTTTCGTTTCTCTCTCACTGCTGTGTGTGAGGGGGAGGGGCCGTTTTTTGGCGCTCTTTGCTACGCATCAAAAATTTCCAGTCAGTTACTCTTGTATTTCCTGCATGATCCGGTTCATCTCTAACAGAACTCAGGGGTCTTCAAACTTCTTTGGAGGGAGGTAGATTCTCTCAGCAGAGCTGTGAGACTTATATATTGACTGTGATTAAAAAACGTTGCTCTGTAATTTTTATGTTTCAAATTTAATTATTGTTACTTTACTAAGGGGAACAAACCTTTGCTAAAAGTTGTGTTGTTTTTAAGGATTGATGCTATAACTGTTTTTCAGTTCATTATTTCAACTGTCATTTAATCGTTTAGTGCTTCTTTGAGGCACAGTACGTTTTTGTTAAATAAGATTGTAACCAAGTTGCAAGTTTATTGCTAGTGTGTTAAACATGTCTGATTCAGAGGAAGATACCTGTGTCATTTGTTCCAATGCCAAGGTGGAGCCCAATAGAAATTTATGTACTAACTGTATTGATGCTACTTTAAATAAAAGCCAATCTGTACAAATTGAACAAATTTCACCAAACAGCGAGGGGAGAGTTATGCCGACTAACTCGCCTCACGTGTCAGTACCTGCATCTCCCGCCCGGGAGGTGCGTGATATTGTGGCGCCTAGTACATCTGGGCGGCCATTACAGATAACATTACAAGATATGGCTACTGTTATGACTGAAGTTTTGGCTAAATTACCAGAACTAAGAGGCAAGCGTGATCACTCTGGGGTGAGAACAGAGTGCGCTGATAATACTAGGGCCATGTCTGATACTGCGTCACAGCTTGCAGAGCATGAGGACGGAGAGCTTCATTCTGTGGGTGACGGTTCTGATCCAAACAGATTGGATTCAGATATTTCAAATTTTAAATTTAAATTGGAGAACCTCCGTGTATTACTAGGGGAGGTTTTAGCGGCTCTTAATGATTGTAACACTGTTGCAATACCAGAGAAATTGTGTAGGTTGGATAAATACTTTGCGGTACCGGCGAGTACTGACGTTTTTCCTATACCTAAGAGACTAACTGAAATTGTTATTAAGGAGTGGGATAGACCCGGTGTGCCGTTCTCACCCCCTCCAATATTTAGAAAGATGTTTCCAATAGACGCCACCACACGGGACTTATGGCAAACGGTCCCTAAGGTGGAGGGAGCAGTTTCTACTTTAGCTAAGCGTACCACTATCCCGGTGGAGGATAGCTGTGCTTTTTCAGATCCAATGGATAAAAAATTAGAGGGTTACCTTAAGAAAATGTTTGTTCAACAAGGTTTTATATTGCAACCCCTTGCATGCATCGCGCCGATTACGGCTGCGGCAGCATTTTGGATTGAGTCTCTGGAAGAGAACCTTAGTTCAGCTAAGCTGGACGACATTACGGACAGGCTTAGAGTCCTTAAACTAGCTAATTCATTCATTTCGGAGGCCGTAGTACATTTAACCAAACTTACGGCTAAGAACTCAGGATTCGCCATTCAGGCACGTAGGGCGCTGTGGCTAAAATCCTGGTCAGCTGATGTAACTTCTAAGTCCAAATTACTTAATATACCTTTCAAGGGGCAAACTTTATTTGGGCCCGGTTTGAAAGAAATTATCGCTGACATTACAGGAGGTAAGGGCCACGCCCTGCCTCAAGACAAAGCCAAGGCTAAGGCTAGACAGTCTAATTTTCGTCCCTTTCGGAATTTCAAAGCAGGAGCAGCACCAACTTCCACTGCACCAAAACAGGAAGGAGCTGTTGCTCGTTACAGACAAGGCTGGAAACCTAACCAGTCCTGGAACAAGGGCAAGCAGACCAGGAAACCTGCTGCTGCCCCAAAGACAGCATGAACCGAGGGCCCCCGATCCGGGACCGGATCTAGTGGGGGGCAGACTCTCTCTCTTCGCCCAGGCTTGGGCAAGAGATATTCAGGATCCCTGGGCGCTAGAGATCATATCTCAGGGATACCTCCTAGACTTCAAATTCTCTCCCCCAAGAGGGAGATTTCATCTGTCAAGGTTGTCAACAAACCAGATAAAGAAAGAAGCGTTTCTACGCTGTGTACAAGATCTGTTATTAATGGGAGTGATCCATCCGGTTCCGCGGTCGGAACAAGGACAAGGGTTTTACTCAAACCTGTTTGTGGTTCCCAAAAAAGAGGGAACTTTCAGGCCAATCTTGGATTTAAAGATCCTAAACAAATTCCTAAGAGTTCCATCGTTCAAAATGGAAACTATTCGGACAATCTTACCCATGATCCAAAAGGGTCAGTACATGACCACAGTGGACTTAAAGGATGCTTACCTTCACATACCGATTCACAAAGATCATTACCGGTATCTAAGGTTTGCCTTCTTAGACAGGCATTACCAGTTTGTAGCTCTTCCATTCGGATTGGCTACGGCTCCAAGAATCTTCACAAAGGTTCTGGGTGCCCTTCTGGCGGTACTAAGACCGCGAGGAATTTCGGTAGCTCCGTACCTAGACGACATTATGATACAAGCTTCAAGCTTTCAAACTGCCAAGTCTCATACAGAGTTAGTTCTGGCATTTCTAAGGTCGCATGGATGGAAAGTGAACGAAAAGAAAAGTTCTCTCTTTCCTCTCACAAGAGTTCCATTCTTGGGGACTCTTATAGATTCTGTAGAAATGAAGATTTATCTGACAGAAGACAGATTAACAAAGCTTCTAAATGCATGCCGTGTCCTTCATTCCATTCAACTCCCGTCAGTAGCTAAATGCATGGAGGTGATCGGCTTAATGGTAGCAGCAATGGACATAGTACCCTTTGCACGTCTACATCTCAGACCGCTGCAATTGTGCATTCTGAGTCAGTGGAATGGGGATTACTCAGACTTGTCCCCTACTCTGAATCTGGATCAAGAGACCAGAAACTCTCTTCTATGGTGGCTTTCTCGGCCACATCTGTCCAGGGGGATGCCATTCAGCAGGCCGGACTGGACAATTGTAACAACAGACGCCAGCCTACTAGGTTGGGGCGCTGTCTGGAATTCTCTGAAGGCTCAGGGACAATGGAATCAGGAGGAAAGTCTCCTGCCAATAAACATTCTGGAATTGAGAGCAGTTCTCAATGCCCTTCTGGCTTGGCCCCAGTTAAAAACTCGGGGGTTCATCAGGTTTCAGTCGGACAACATCACGACTGTAGCTTACATCAACCATCAAGGAGGGACAAGAAGCTCCCTAGCAATGATGGAAGTATCAAACATAATTCGCTGGGCAGAGTCCCACTCTTGCCACCTGTCAGCAATCCACATCCCGGGAGTGGAGAACTGGGAGGCGGATTTCTTGAGTCGCCAGACTTTTCATCCGGGGGAGTGGGAACTTCATCCGGAGGTCTTTGCCCAAATACTTCGACGTTGGGGCAAACCAGAGATAGATCTCATGGCGTCTCGCCAGAACGCCAAACTTCCTCGCTACGGGTCCAGATCCAGGGATCCGGGAGCGGTTCTGATAGATGCTTTGACAGCACCTTGGAACTTCGGGATGGCTTATGTGTTTCCACCCTTCCCGCTGCTTCCTCGATTGATTGCCAAAATCAAACAGGAGAGAGCATCAGTGATTCTAATAGCGCCTGCATGGCCACGCAGGACTTGGTATGCAGATCTAGTGGACATGTCATCCTGTCCGCCTTGGTCTCTACCTCTAAGACAGGACCTTCTGATACAGGGTCCATTCAAACATCAAAATCTAACTTCTCTGAAGCTGACTGCTTGGAAATTGAACGCTTGATTTTATCAAAACGTGGTTTTTCTGAGTCGGTTATTGATACCCTGATACAGGCTAGGAAGCCTGTTACCAGAAGGATTTACCACAAGATATGGCGTAAATACCTATACTGGTGCGAATCCAAAGGTTACTCCTGGAGTAAGGTTAGGATTCCTAGGATATTGTCCTTTCTACAAGAAGGTTTAGAAAAGGGTTTATCGGCTAGCTCATTAAAGGGACAGATCTCAGCTCTGTCCATCTTGTTACACAGGCGTCTGTCAGAAAATCCAGACGTCCAGGCCTTTTGTCAGGCTTTAGCTAGGATCAAGCCTGTGTTTAAAACTGTTGCTCCGCCATGGAGTTTAAACCTTGTTCTTAACGTTCTACAAGGAGTTCCGTTTGAACCCCTTCATTCCATTGATATAAAGTTGTTATCTTGGAAAGTGTTATTTTTAATGGCTATTTCTTCGGCTCGGAGAGTCTCTGAGTTATCAGCTTTACATTGTGATTCTCCTTATTTGATTTTTCATTCAGATAAGGTAGTTCTGCGTACAAAACCTGGGTTCTTACCTAAGGTAGTCACTAACAGGAACATCAATCAAGAGATCGTGGTGCCTTCCCTGTGCCCGAATCCTTCTTCAAAGAAGGAACGTCTTCTACACAATCTGGATGTAGTTCGTGCCCTCAAGTTCTACTTGCAGGCAACTAAGGATTTTCGACAAACGTCTTCCCTGTTTGTCGTGTACTCTGGTCAGAGGAGAGGTCATAAGGCTTCGGCTACCTCTCTCTCCTTCTGGCTTCGTAGCATAATTCGTTTAGCCTATGAGACTGCTGGACAGCAGCCTCCTGAAAGAATTACAGCTCATTCTACTAGAGCTGTGGCTTCCACTTGGGCCTTTAAGAATGAGGCCTCTGTTGAACAGATTTGCAAGGCTGCAACTTGGTCTTCGCTTCATACTTTTTCCAAATTTTACAAATTTGACACTTTTGCTTCTTCGGAGGCTATTTTTGGGAGAAAGGTTCTTCAGGCAGTGGTTCCTTCTGTATAATGAGCCTGCCTATCCCTCCCGTCATCCGTGTACTTTTGCTTTGGTATTGGTATCCCAGAAGTAATGATGACCCGTGGACTGATCACACATAACAGAAGAAAACATAATTTATGCTTACCTGATAAATTCCTTTCTTCTGTTGTGTGATCAGTCCACGGCCCGCCCTGTTTTTTAAGGCAGGTAAATATCTTTTAAATTATACTCCAGTCACCACTTCACCCTTGGTTTCTCCTTTCTCGTTGATTCTTGGTCGAATGACTGGGAGTGACGTAGAGGGGAGGAGCTATATGCAGCTCTGCTGGGTGAATCCTCTTGCATTTCCTGTTGGGGAGGAGTTATATCCCAGAAGTAATGATGACCCGTGGACTGATCACACAACAGAAGAAAGGAATTTATCAGGTAAGCATAAATTATGTTTTTCATCCATTAGCGCGTGAAGGGTCTAGACCTAATATGTGTTCCTTATTATTTACTGTTACATACCAGGAAAGCATCTTGCAATGGGTTCCACATCTATAAACTTGTAAGAAGTACATGAAACTTTTAAATAATCGTCATTTGTAAACAGATGTAAATAGCTGCCAAGTTTTGCCCACAGCTTTCTTCTTGTCCAGTTAGTTGCTTTCTTGTATGACAGTTTAGCAGTGCACGTTTAATATTTTTCAGTTAGCTATTTCAAATTGCACATGCACAAAGCAGCGTGTGCAAGTAGGAAAATGTATTCACAAGTCGATTGTGATTGGAGAAACTTAACATATCAAAATATACACTCAATAGGTGGGTGGAGCTTGATGGTCATTTTTGGCTCCTAACAAACATTGAATATTTCTATTTTTTCATGTACTTCTTACAAGCTTATAGATGTGGGACCAGTTGCAGGATGCTTTTCTGGTATGTAGCAATACGTAATTAAAATTATTTATTGGGTCTAGACCAGTGATGGCGAACCTTGGCACTCCTGATGTTTCAGAATTTCCCATGATGCTTGACTGGACTTCATAGGGCCTAAGCATGATGGCAAATGTAGTTCTGAAACATCAGGAGTGCCAAGGTTCACCATCACTGGTTTTGACTGTCCCTTTTAACCTGTATACTTGTACATTCCTTTGATGTCCACCATTAATCCAAAAAGGCTAAGCTAGAAAATGAATTATGAGAATTAATAAGCCAATCAATGTTTATGAGTGAAAGTAACTAATAGATTATTGTAAACAGCTATTTAACAACCACAGTTTTTGAGAAAATCACTTGGTGGTTTAAAAATAAGTTCATCTATGTTCTTTTATTTTCTCTTGTTAAGTGTGTTCAGTCCACGGGTCATCCATTACTTATGGGATATATTCTCCTCCCCAACAGGAAGTTGCAAGAGGATCACCCAAGCAGAGCTGCTATATAGCTCCTCCCCTCACATGTCATATCCAGTCATTCTCTTGCAAGTCTCAACAAAGAAGGAGGTCGCGAGAGGAGATAGGAGTTTTTTACCTAATTATTCTTCAATCAAAAGTTTATTATTTTAAAATGGCACCGGAGTATGCTGTTTTTTTCTCTCAGGCAGTATTTAGAAGAAGAATCTGCCTGCGTTTTCTATGATCTTAGCAGACGTAACTAAGATCCACTGGCTGTTCTCGCACATTCTGAGGAGTGGGGTAACTTCAGAAAAGGGAATAGCATGCGGGGTCCCCCGCAAATGAGGTATGTGCAGTAATATTTTCTAGGAATGGAATTGACTAAGAAAACACTGCTGTTACCCATATGATGTAAGTACAGCCTTTAATTCAGTAGTAGCGACTGGTATCAGGCTGATAAAGGTATGCGCAGTTGGGTTATTTTCTAGGGACTAGAATTTGACTGAGAAAATACTGTTAATACTGAAATAAATGTATGAGCCTTAACTGCAGTAGAAGCGACTGGTAGCAGGCTTAGTGATAACTTTGCATAACACTGGAAAGTTGTTTTTAAAACGTTTACTGGCATGTTATTCGTTTTGTGAGGTACTTTGGTGATAAATCTTTTTGGGCATGATTTTTTTCCATATGGCCAACGTGTATTTCTGCATAGAAACCGTTGTAACAGGTCTCCCACTGTTGTAATATGACTGGGAGGGGCCTTTTTTTAGCACCTTGTTGCGCAGTTAAAATTCTTGCACAGTCTTCCTGCTTCTTCCTCCTTGATCCAGGACGTCTACAGAGAGCTCAGGGGTCTTCAAAATTCATTTTTGAGGGAGGTAATCAGTCACAGCAGACCTGTGACAGTGTGTTTGACTGTGATAAAAGCGTTAAATCTTAAATTGATTATCCGTTTTTGGGTATTGAGGGGTTAATCATCCGTTTGCTAGTGGGTGCAATCCTCTGCTAAATTCATACAATTACTGTTAAAATTGTTGGCTATAACTGAATTAGTTCATTGTTATTTCAACTGTGACAGTTTTTTTGTGTTTTTAAAAGCGCTGCAGCGTTTTTTCAATTGCTTGTAAATTTATTGACAGATTTTTTCCAAGCTTGCTAGCCTTCATTGCTAGTCTGTTTAAACATGTCTGATACAGATTAATCTACTTGTTCATTATGTTTAAAAGCCAATGTGGAGCCCAATAGAAATATGTGTACCAATTGTATTGATGTTACTTTAAATAAAAGTCAGTCTTTACCGGTAAAGAAATTATCACCAGACAACGAGGGGGAAGTTATGCCGCCTAACTCTCCTCACGTGTCAGTACCTTCGCCTCCCGCTCAGGAGGTGCGTGAGATTGTGGCGCCAAGTACATCAAGGCCCTTACAAATCACTTTGCATGATATGGCTAATGTTATGAAAGAAGTATTATCTAATTTGCCTGAGTTAAGAGGCAAGCGCGATAGCTCTGGGTTTAGGACAGAGCGCGCCGATGACACGAGAGCCATGTCCGATACTGCGTAACAATTTGCAGAACATGAGGACGGAGAGCTTCATTCTGTGGGTGACGGATCTGATCCGAGGAGACCGGATTCAGAAATTTTAAATTTAAGCTTGAGAACCTCCGTGTATTACTAGGGGAGGTGTTAGCGGCTCTGAACGATTGCGACACGGTTGCAATGCCAGAGAAATTATGTAGGCTGGATAAATACTATGCGGTACCGGTGTGTACTGACGTTTTTCCTATACCTAAAAGGCTTACAGAGATTATTAGCAAGGAGTGGGATAGACCCGGTGTGCCCTTTTCCCCTCCTCCGATATTTAGAAAAATGTTCCCAATAGACGCCACCACACGAGACTTATGGCAGACGGTCCCTAAGGTGGAGGGAGCAGTTTCTACTTTAGCCAAGCGTACCACTATCCCGTGGAGGATAGTTGTGCTTTCTCAGATCCAATGGATAAAAAATTAGAAGGTTACCTTAAGAAAATGTTTGTTCAACAAGGTTTTATATTACAGCCCCTTGCATGCATTGCGCCCGTCACTGCTGCAGCGGCATTCTGGTTTGAGTCTCTGGAAGAGGCTATTCGCACAGCACCATTGGATGAGATTATGAACAAGCTTAAAGCCCTTAAGCTAGCTAATGCATTTATTTCGGATGCCGTTGTGCATTTAACCAAACTAACGGCTAAGAACTCCGGATTCGCCATCCAGGCGCGCAGAGCGCTATGGCTTAAATCCTGGTCAGCAGATGTAACTTCTAAATCTAAATTGCTTAATATTCCTTTCAAAGGGCAAACTTTATTCGGGCCCGGCTTGAAAGAAATTATTGCTGACATTACTGGTGGTAAGGGTCACACCCTTCCTCGGGACAGGGCCAAATCAAAGGCCAAACAGTCTAATTTTCGTGCCTTTCGTAATTTCAAGGCAGGAGCAGCATCAACTTCCTCCGCTCCAAAACAGGAAGGGACTGCTACTCGTTACAGACAGGGTTGGAAAGGCAACCAGTCCTGAAACAAGGGCAAGCAGGCCAGAAAACCTACTTCTGCCCCTAAGACAGCATGAAGAAAGGGCCCCCTATCCGGAAACGGATCTAGTGGGGGGCAGACTTTCTCTCTTCGCCCAGGCCTGGGCAAGAGATGTCCAGGATCCCTGGGCGTTGGAGATCATATCTCAGGGATACCTTCTGGACTTCAAAACTTCTCCTCCACAAGGGAGATTTCATCTGTCAAGGTTATCAACAAACCTAATAAAGAAAGAGGCATTTCTACGATGTGTACAAGACCTCTCGCGGACGGAACAAGGGCAAGGTTTTTACTCAAATCTGTTTGTGGTTCCCAAAAAAGAGGGAACCTTCAGGCCAATCTTGGACCTGAAGATCTTAAACAAATTCCTAAGGGTTCCATCGTTCAAAATGGAAACTATTCGAACCATCCTACCCATGATCCAAGAGGGTCAGTATATGACCACAGTGGACTTAAAGGATGCCTACCTTCACATACCGATTCACAAGGATCATTATCGGTACCTAAGGTTTGCCTTTCTAGACAGGCATTACCAGTTTGTAGCTCTTCCCTTCGGGTTGGCTACGGCCCCGAGAATTTTTACAAAGGTTCTGGGCTCACTTCTGGCGGTACTAAGACCACGAGGCATAGCGGTGGCTCCGTACCTAGACGACATCCTGATACAAGCGTCAACTTTTCAAAATGCAAAGTCTCATACAGAGATAGTTCCAGCATTTCTAAGGTCGCATGGGTGGAAAGTGAACATGGAAAAGAGTTCTCTGTTCCCACTCACAAGGGTTCCCTTTCTAGGGACTCTTATAGATTCTGTAGAGATGAAGATTTACCTGACAGAGTCCAGGTTATCAAAAATCCTAAATGCTTGCCGTGTCCTTCATTCCATTCCAAGCCCATCAGTAGCTCAGTGCATGGAAGTAATTGGCTTAATGGTCGCTGCAATGGACATAGTGCCATTTGCGCGCCTACATCTCAGACCGCTGCAACTATGCATGCTAAGTCAGTGGAATGGGGATTACTCAGATCTGTTCCCTTTACTAAATCTGGACCAGGAGGCCAGAGATTCTCTTCTCTGGTGCTTGTTGCGGGTTCATCTGTCCAAAGGAATGACTTTTCGCAGACCAGATTGGACGATTGTAACAACAGATGCCAGCCTACTAGGCTGGGGTGCAGTCTGGAACTCCCTGAAGGCTCAGGGATCGTGGACTCAGGAGGAGAAACTCCTCCCAATAAACATTCTGGAATTAAGAGCAATATTCAATGCTCTTCTAGCTTGGCCTCAGTTAGCAACACTGAGGTTCATAAGATTTCAGTCGGACAACATCACGACTGTGGCTTACATCAATCATCAAGGGGGAAGCAGGAGTTCCCTAGCGATGTTGGAAGTCTCGAAGATAATTCGCTGGGCAGAGTCGCACTCTTGTCACCTGTCAGCGATCTACATCCCAGGCGTGGAGAACTGGGAGGCGGACTTTCTAAGTCGTCAGACCTTTCATCCGGGGGAGTGGGAACTTCACCCGGAGGTGTTTGCTCAACTGATCCTTCGTTGGGGCGAACCGGAGCTGGATCTCATGGCATCTCGCCAGAACGCCAAGCTTCCTTGTTACGGATCCAGGTCCAGGGACCCGGGAGCGGTGCTGGTAGATGCACTAGCAGCCCTTGTGTTTTCAACATGGCTTATGTGTTTCCACCATTTCCGTTGCTACCTCGACTGATTGCCAGGATCAAACAGGAGAGAGCATCGGTGATTCTGATAGCGCCTGCGTGGCCACGCAGGACCTGGTATGCAGACCTAGTGGACATGTCGTCCTGTCCACCATGGTCTCTGCCTCTGAGGCAGGACCTTCTAATTCAGGGTCCTTTCAACCATCCAAGCCTAATTTCTCTGAGGCTGACTGCATGGAGATTGAACGCTTGAGTCGGTTATTGATACGTTAATACAGGCTCGGAAACCTGTTACCAGAAAAATTTACCATAAGATATGGCGTAAATATTTATATTGGTGTGAATCCAAGAGTTACTCATGGAGTAAGGTTAGGATTCCTAGGATATTGGCTTTTCTACAAGAAGGTTTAGAAAAGGGTTTATCCGCTAGTTCGTTAAAGGGACAGATTTCTGCTCTGTCTATTCTTTTACACAAACGTCTGGCAGAGAATCCAGACGTCCAGGCTTTTTGTCAGGCTTTGGCTAGGATTAAGCCTGTGTTTAAAACTGTTGCTCCTCCGTGGAGCTTAAACTTGGTTCTTAAAGTTCTTCAGAGTGTTCCGTTTGAACCCCTTCATTCCATTGATATTAAGCTTTTATCTTGGAAAGTTCTGTTTTTGATGGCTATTTCCTCGGCTCGAAGAGTCTCTGAGTTATCTGCCTTACATTGCGATTCTCCTTATCTGATTTTTCATTCAGACAAGGTAGTTCTGCGTACTAAACCTGGGTTTTTACCTAAGGTTGTTTCTAACAGGAATATCAATCAAGAGATTGTTGTTCCTTCATTATGTCCTAATCCTTCTTCAAAGAAGGAACGTCTTTTGCATAATCTGGACGTAGTCCGTGCCCTGAAGTTCTACTTACAGGCAACTAAAGATTTTCGGCAAACTTCTTCTCTTTTTGTCGTTTATTCTGGTCAGAGGAGAGGTCAAAAGGCTTCGTCCACCTCTCTCTCTTTTTAGCTTCGTAGCATAATACGTTTAGCCTATGAGACTGCTGGACAGCAGCCTCCTGAAAGAATTACAGCTCATTCCACTAGAGCTGTGGCTTCCACCTGGGCCTTTAAGAATGAGGCCTCTGTTGAACAGATTTGCAAGGCTGCAACTTGGTCTTCACTCCATACCTTTTCAAAATTTTACAAATTTGACACTTTTGCTTCTTCGGAGGCTGGTTTTGGGAGAAAGGTTCTACAGGCAGTGGTTCCTTCTGTTTAATGTTCCTGCCTTGTCCCTCCCATCATCCGTGTACTTTAGCTTTGGTATTGGTATCCCAGAAGTAATGGATGACCCGTGGACTGAACACACTTAACAAGAGAAAACATAATTTATGCTTACCTGATAAATTTATTTCTCTTGTAGTGTGTTCAGTCCACGGCCCGCCCTGTCTTTTTTGAGGCAGTTCTAAATTTTAATTAAAACTCCAGTCACCACTGCACCCTATAGTTTTTCCTTTCTCGTCTTGTTTCGGTCGAATGACTGGATATGACATGTGAGGGGAGGAGCTATATAGCAGCTCTGCTTGGGTGATCCTCTTGCAACTTCCTGTTGGGGAGGAGAATATATCCCATAAGTAATGGATGACCCGTGGACTGAACACACTACAAGAGAAATAAATTTATCAGGTAAGCATAAATTATGTTTTTTCTGTCACAACAACTGATCTATTGCTGGAGATTTCAATGTGTATTTAAGGTGGTGGTGGTGGTGTTGTATGTGACTATACTCAGGTGGTAGGTGAAGTCTCACATTGGCTTCTCTCCAAAACTCTACCTCAGCCCTACTGTTGAATCTGCCACCTATATTTCTTCACATCTGAACTGTGATTGTATTCTATTAGCTACCAGTAACACACACAACAGAGAACTTGATCTCCTTTGACTACCATTAGCACACAAAGTAGTGTTTTTACACTCCCATGATTTTAACCCAGCATACACATAGCAGTGGAAACACCCTTAAAGACAGCCCGAAACACACAAGGCAGAGATTTTGTTTTTCTATACTTGGTTGCCAGTTACATATAGAGCAGTGTGCCTTTAATAGCCAAAAAATGTATTCAACAGGAAGTAGCATAATATAGAACAACGTTTTAAATACTAAAACTAATTCAGAGAATGAGATCCAAACCTGCATGGAAGTAGCCCTTGTGTTTTCAACATGGCTTATGTGTTTCCACCATTTCCGTTGCTACCTCGACTGATTGCCAGGATCAAACAGGAGAGAGCATCGGTGATTCTGATAGCGCCTGCGTGGCCACGCAGGACCTGGTATGCAGACCTAGTGGACATGTCGTCCTGTCCACCATGGTCTCTGCCTCTGAGGCAGGACCTTCTAATTCAGGGTCCTTTCAACCATCCAAGCCTAATTTCTCTGAGGCTGACTGCATGGAGATTGAACGCTTGAGTCGGTTATTGATACGTTAATACAGGCTCGGAAACCTGTTACCAGAAAAATTTACCATAAGATATGGCGTAAATATTTATATTGGTGTGAATCCAAGAGTTACTCATGGAGTAAGGTTAGGATTCCTAGGATATTGGCTTTTCTACAAGAAGGTTTAGAAAAGGGTTTATCCGCTAGTTCGTTAAAGGGACAGATTTCTGCTCTGTCTATTCTTTTACACAAACGTCTGGCAGAGAATCCAGACGTCCAGGCTTTTTGTCAGGCTTTGGCTAGGATTAAGCCTGTGTTTAAAACTGTTGCTCCTCCGTGGAGCTTAAACTTGGTTCTTAAAGTTCTTCAGAGTGTTCCGTTTGAACCCCTTCATTCCATTGATATTAAGCTTTTATCTTGGAAAGTTCTGTTTTTGATGGCTATTTCCTCGGCTCGAAGAGTCTCTGAGTTATCTGCCTTACATTGCGATTCTCCTTATATGATTTTTCATTCAGACAAGGTAGTTCTGCGTACTAAACCTGGGTTTTTACCTAAGGTTGTTTCTAACAGGAATATCAATCAAGAGATTGTTGTTCCTTCATTATGTCCTAATCCTTCTTCAAAGAAGGAACGTCTTTTGCATAATCTGGACGTAGTCCGTGCCCTGAAGTTCTACTTACAGGCAACTAAAGATTTTCGGCAAACTTCTTCTCTTTTTGTCGTTTATTCTGGTCAGAGGAGAGGTCAAAAGGCTTCGTCCACCTCTCTCTCTTTTTAGCTTCGTAGCATAATACGTTTAGCCTATGAGACTGCTGGACAGCAGCCTCCTGAAAGAATTACAGCTCATTCCACTAGAGCTGTGGCTTCCACCTGGGCCTTTAAGAATGAGGCCTCTGTTGAACAGATTTGCAAGGCTGCAACTTGGTCTTCACTCCATACCTTTTCAAAATTTTACAAATTTGACACTTTTGCTTCTTCGGAGGCTGGTTTTGGGAGAAAGGTTCTACAGGCAGTGGTTCCTTCTGTTTAATGTTCCTGCCTTGTCCCTCCCATCATCCGTGTACTTTAGCTTTGGTATTGGTATCCCAGAAGTAATGGATGACCCGTGGACTGAACACACTTAACAAGAGAAAACATAATTTATGCTTACCTGATAAATTTATTTCTCTTGTAGTGTGTTCAGTCCACGGCCCGCCCTGTCTTTTTTGAGGCAGTTCTAAATTTTAATTAAAACTCCAGTCACCACTGCACCCTATAGTTTTTCCTTTCTCGTCTTGTTTCGGTCGAATGACTGGATATGACATGTGAGGGGAGGAGCTATATAGCAGCTCTGCTTGGGTGATCCTCTTGCAACTTCCTGTTGGGGAGGAGAATATATCCCATAAGTAATGGATGACCCGTGGACTGAACACACTACAAGAGAAATAAATTTATCAGGTAAGCATAAATTATGTTTTTTCTGTCACAACAACTGATCTATTGCTGGAGATTTCAATGTGTATTTAAGGTGGTGGTGGTGGTGTTGTATGTGACTATACTCAGGTGGTAGGTGAAGTCTCACATTGGCTTCTCTCCAAAACTCTACCTCAGCCCTACTGTTGAATCTGCCACCTATATTTCTTCACATCTGAACTGTGATTGTATTCTATTAGCTACCAGTAACACACACAACAGAGAACTTGATCTCCTTTGACTACCATTAGCACACAAAGTAGTGTTTTTACACTCCCATGATTTTAACCCAGCATACACATAGCAGTGGAAACACCCTTAAAGACAGCCCGAAACACACAAGGCAGAGATTTTGTTTTTCTATACTTGGTTGCCAGTTACATATAGAGCAGTGTGCCTTTAATAGCCAAAAAATGTATTCAACAGGAAGTAGCATAATATAGAACAACGTTTTAAATACTAAAACTAATTCAGAGAATGAGATCCAAACCTTTACCTTCAGTTATTATTTACATTTGTTTTACTTTTTACTGGAAAGGGGTTGTGTATTGAGATAAAACAAAAAAACCCCACTTGTTTATGGTGATGCTTCTTATATTTACAAGGCACTGAAGAATGCATGAGTTTTTGGTCATTCATTTACTCTTGTAATTTAAATTGCACACACATGCTTATATATTACACACTAGAAAAGTATGTGGTTCTCTTCCCTGCAAGGAACACGTTTTCAGTAAACTAATCAGATAAACTCAATTTCCACAGTTCTCGTTGTTTCACAACTGAATGTTCATTACATAACCTGTATGTGTGTTAGTCTGTTCTGCCTAACTTGGCATGGAAGAAAACATCCTTTCACTTATGTGGAATAACTAAAGCACATGGCAGCACATTTCATTTTAGGGGAAATGATTACTGTTGGCCAACGAATGAGCTGTGCCAAGTTCTAAATATTTTTTTTTGTTTCAGGAGCCAGCAAACATTTTAGTTTGGCGAATAAAAAGACAGTTATGGCACAGTAGACACCAAGGAGAATATTTATGTGAAGCAAGGGAATGATTTTGTAATGAGTAACTGCATTTAACAAGACTGGCCTTTCTTTTGTTAAGGCAATATTTCCTGTTCGTACTCACAAATGTATGAGTAGCTTGACCTTCACACAGTGGTATGCTGCAAACACATCTTTACCAATTGTGTGATAACTTAAATGTGAATCATATCCTTAAATCAAAATGTTAACATGCCAGGCTTTCATTAATCCCATCGCACTTAGAGGACCAGTTTCCATATTGTTTCATTTTTATTTGGGAATAATAGAGTTGGTTTTACTAGTTCATTTTGCTTTATGAGTTTGTATTTTGAGTTTGTAGTCATTTTACTTTTTGTTGACCACCAATTTTCTTTTGATATTTTCTATGATCTTCACATACTCTTACTGATAACTATAGGGGACCTTCTTTCTTTATTAATCTAAAGAACATGTTTGTCAAGTGAGGTGTTCTGTCCTAAATCTTTGCATGTGTGTTATACAGGCAGCACTGACAGTATTACAAAATATGCCACATACTGTAAATCCTTTTGCTAACTATTTATTATAACAAAGCCTTTTATTTTAAGTTTCTATAAAATGGTGATGATATACTGTATCATTTTAGATACATTTTCCTGTTTTAAAATGGCAAAGAATAGGAAAAAAGTGATAAACATACTGGTTCTATTTTCTTCATAAATGGAAAGAGTCCACAGCTGCATTTATTACTTTTGGGAATTTAGAACCTGGCCACCAGGTGGAGGCAAAGACACCCCAGCCAAAGGCTTAAATATCCCTCCCACTTTCCCCATCCCCCAGTCATTCTTTGCCTTTTGTCCCAGGAGGTTGGCAGAGAAGTGCCAGAAGTTTTGACAGTCTCTTATGGAGGGTAGTACTTTTCAGAATGGGACTGGAGTTTTAAGTAGTCCTGTCAGCCTCTCAGTGAGAGCCTAAATGAAAGTTAGAGTCCGGAGATGCTGGGAGAGTCTTTCTGCAAAACCATCCCGACTCATGTTAACAGCTCCACCAGCAGTCAGCGTTGATGAGTTTTGCTGCCTGCTTTCTTCTCTCAAGTCCATGTCAGAAGCGATGCTACTATCTGTCACACTTGAAGGGCCATGTTCCTGTTCCACTGCGTAGATTCCGGTAAGATCGTTTCATTTTACTTTCATCATACTGTAATACAACTGTTTATCCAAGAGGGGCTACAACCTTTCGGTGATAACTTTAACACAGGGTCTCAGTGAGGCTCCTTTGTATCTTGGAATCAAGGGTTAATATCTCCACAGGGGGGTCTTTAATCATGTTTATGTGATTCTGTCTGCTAATGTGTAGTGATACTTAGGCTCATGGCTTTTTCGGAACATGACAGCCTATGGCCAGTGACGCGGCCTTTAATGTTTGGAGCGCTTCTTCATGGACTGAACGGTACAGCTTGTGACTGGGCGTGGTTACGATTTTGCTCTCCATTTCCGCATTCCTGAATGTGTGGCGACGGAATAATTCTGGTTCGCTGGTGTCTGGGTCCTAGGAGGTGGTGAGTGCCCCAGCCATTGGGGGTGTAAGGTGCCGTTTATATTTTTCTTATTGGTCAATTCTTTCAATACCCAGTTATGGAGGATTCTGATTTTTTTGGAGACGGATGTCTCTGATTCACATTCTACTTCTTGTGAAGAATATGAATTGGCCCGGGTGATACATGCCCATCAGTTATATTCTGAATGCCATAGTTTAGAAAGAGAGAATACACTTATAGCACTCTGGGGTCACATAAAGTAAATATGTGTTTAAGGGTAACTTATCACTAACTTCACGTTAGAGAATGACAAAATGAGAAATAGCAAAGATGCTATTAAAACATAACTTTTATTGGGGTACAGTAAAATTAGGAAGCAGCTACAGACCCCCAAGACCCATTGTTGGAAAGGTAATCGACTAACCTTTCCAACAGTGTAAGTCTTGGGGGTCTGAAAAAAATAAAAAATAAAAAAAAAAAGTTTTCAAAAATTGCAAAAATAATAATAATAAAAAAAAATATTAGCACCCAGGTGGGAAATGGCTTAGCAGCCAAAGGGTTAAAGATTCTCAAATGTTGTTATCCTAATGTGTAATGTTTGTTGTGACAGGAAGTATATATACCTCACCTAAAGGTATGCATTGTGACTGTAATGTTACATCAGCCTGTGTGCATCTGTTCCGTAACATCTTATGTTTATTCAACATTTATTGATGATACTAAATTTAGTGTTAGTGTCAAATAAGATTATTTCTTTCATGTAATTAGCAAGAGTCCATGAGCTAGTGACGTATGGGATATACATTCCTACCAGGAGGGGCAAAGTTTCCCAAACCTCAAAATGCCTATAAATACACCCCTCACCACACCCACAAATCAGTTTTACAAACTTTGCCTTCTGTGGAGGTGGTGAAGTAAGTTTGTGCTAGATTCTACGTTGATATGCGCTCCGCAGCAGGTTGGAGCCCGGTTTTCCTCTCAATGTGCAGTGAATGTCAGAGGGATGTGAGGAGAGTATTGCCTATTTGAATGCAATGATCTCCTTCTACGGGGTCTATTTCATAGGTTCTCTGTTATCGGTCGTAGAGATTCATCTCTTACCTCCCTTTTCAGATCGACGATATACTCTTATATTTACCATTACCTCTACTGATTCTCGTTTCAGTACTGGTTTGGCTTTCTACAAACATGTAGATGAGTGTCCTGGGGTAAGTAAATCTTATTTTCTGTGACACTCTAAGCTATGGTTGGGCACTTTTATATAAAGTTCTAAATATATGTGTTTAAACATTTATTTGCCTTGATTCAGGATGTTCAACGTTCCTTATTTTCAGACAGTCAGTTTCATATTTGGGATAATGCATATGAATAATTCAATTTTTTCTTACCTTAAAATTTGACTTTTTTTCCTGTGGGCTGTTAGGCTCGCGGGGGCTGAAAATGCTTCATTTTATTGCGTCATTCTTGGCGCAAAAATTTTCTTGTCATTTCCGGCGTCATACATTGCGCCAAAAAATTTTGGCGTTACCGGATGTGGCGCCATTTTTGGCGCCAAAAGCATTTAGGCACCAAATAATGTGGGCGGCTTTTTTGGCGCTAAAAAATTTGAGCGTCATTGTTGTCTCCACAATATTTAAGTCTCATTTTTTATTGCTTCTGGTTGCTAGAAGCTTGTTCATTGGCATTTTTTTCCCATTCCTGAAACTGTCATTTAACCCCTTAATGACCGAGGACGTGCAGGGTACGTCCTCAAAAAAAAGGCAGTTAATGCCTGAGAACGTACCCTGCACGTCCTCGGTTTGGAAAGCAGTTGGAAGCGATCCTGCTCGCTTCCAGCTGCTTTCCGGTTATTGCAGTGATGCCTCGATATCAAGGCATCCTGCAATAACCATTTGTAGCCATCCGGTGCAAAGAGAGCCACTCTGTGGCCCTCTCTGCACCGGACATTAACGGCTACGTTCGTTGGTGGGTGGGAGCCGGTGTGGGAGGTGGGTGGCGGCCATCGATGGCCTTTGTGATGCGGAGGGGGGCGGGATCGGGGGCGGGGACGACCGGGGGGACGCGCACGGACGCGCGCGCGTGCACGGGGAGGCCGGGCGGGCGCGTGCACGGGGAGGGAGCGGGTGGGAACCACTACGCTACAGAAAATGTTTTTGTGAGAACTGGGGATCAAAGGGGTTAATATGGTTATTTTGGTGATCGGTTTGGCTGGTGGGGTATTGGACTGTGGGGGGGAAGCTACACTACAGAAACTAATAGTTAAACATTAAAAAAAAAACATTTCTCCAACATAGGTGTGTCCGGTCCACGGCGTCATCCTTACTTGTGGGATATTCTCTTCCCCAACAGGAAATGGCAAAGAGCCCAGCAAAGCTGGTCACATGATCCCTCCTAGGCTCCGCCTACCCCAGTCATTCTCTTTGCCGTTGTACAGGCAACATCTCCACGGAGATGGCTTAGAGTTTTTTAGTGTTTAACTGTAGTTTTTATTATTCAATCAAGAGTTTGTTATTTTAAAATAGTGCTGGTATGTACTATTTACTCTGAAACAGAAAAGAGATGAAGATTTCTGTTTGTATGAGGAAAATGATTTTAGCAACCGTTACTAAAATCCATGGCTGTTCCACACAGGACTGTTGAGAGGAATTAACTTCAGTTGGGGGAACAGTGAGCAGTCTTTTGCTGCTTGAGGTATGACACATTCTAACAAGACGATGTAATGCTGGAAGCTGTCATTTTCCCTATGGGATCCGGTAAGCCATGTTTATTAAGATAGTAAATAAGGGCTTCACAAGGGCTTATTAAGACTGTAGACTTTTTCTGGGCTAAATCGATTCATATATTACACATATTTAGCCTTGAGGAATCATTTAATCTGGGTATTTTGGTAAAATTATATCGGCAGGCACTGTTTTAGACACCTTATTCTTTAGGGGCTTTCCCTAATCATAGGCAGAGCCTCATTTTCGCGCCGGTATTGCGCACTTGTTTTTGAGAGGCATGACATGCAGTCGCATGTGTGAGGAGCTCTGATACATAGAAAAGACTTTCTGAAGGCGTCATTTGGTATCGTATTCCCCTTTGGGCTTGGTTGGGTCTCAGCAAAGCAGATACCAGGGACTGTAAAGGGGTTAAAGTTAAAAACGGCTCCGGTTCCGTTATTTTAAGGGTTAAAGCTTCCAAATTTGGTGTGCAATACTTTTAAGGCTTTAAGACACTGTGGTGAAATTTTGGTGAATTTTGAACAATTCCTTCATACTTTTTCGCAATTGCAGTAATAAAGTGTGTTCAGTTTAAAATTTAAAGTGACAGTAACGGTTTTATTTTAAAACGTTTTTTGTACTTTGTTATCAAGTTTATGCCTGTTTAACATGTCTGAACTACCAGATAGACTGTGTTCTGAATGTGGGGAAGCCAGGGTTCCTTCTCATTTAAATAAATGTGATTTATGTGACAATGAAAATGATGCCCAAGATGATTCCTCAAGTGAGGGGAGTAAGCATGGTACTGCATCATTCCCTCCTTCGTCTACACGAGTCTTGCCCACTCAGGAGGCCCCTAGTACATCTAGCGCGCCAATACTCCTTACTATGCAACAATTAACGGCTGTAATGGATAATTCTATCAAAAACATTTTAGCCAAAATGCCCACTTATCAGCGTAAGCGCAACTGCTCTGTTTTAGATACTGAAGAGCATGATGACGCTGATGATAATGGTTCTGAAATGCCCCTACACCAGTCTGATGGGGCCAGGGAGGTTTTGTCTGAGGGAGAAATTTCAGATTCAGGGAAAATTTCTCAACAAGCTGAACCCGATGTGATTACATTTAAATTTAAGTTGGAACATCTCCGCGCTCTGCTTAAGGAGGTATTATCCACTCTGGATGATTGTGAGAATTTGATCATCCCAGAGAAACTATGTAAAATGGACAAGTTCCTAGAGGTCCCGGGGCTCCCAGAAGCTTTTCCTATACCCAAGCGGGTGGCGGACATTGTAAATAAAGAATGGGAAAGGCCCGGTATACCTTTCGTCCCTCCCCCCATATTTAAAAAATTGTTTCCTATGGTCGACCCCAGAAAGGACTTATGGCAGACAGTCCCCAAGGTCGAGGGAGCGGTTTCTACTTTAAACAAACGCACCACTATACCCATAGAAGATAGTTGTGCTTTCAAAGATCCTATGGATAAAAAATTAGAAGGTTTACTTAAAAAGATGTTTGTTCAGCAGGGTTACCTTCTACAACCAATTTCATGCATTGTCCCTGTCACTACAGCCGCGTGTTTCTGGTTCGATGAGCTAGTAAAGGCGGTCGATAGTGATTCTCCTCCTTATGAGGAGATTATGGACAGAATCCGTGCTCTCAAATTGGCTAATTCTTTCACCCTAGACGCCACTTTGCAATTGGCTAGGTTAGCGGCTAAGAATTCTGGGTTTGCTATTGTGGCGCGCAGAGCGCTTTGGTTGAAATCTTGGTCAGCTGATGCGTCTTCCAAGAACAAACTACTTAACATTCCTTTCAAGGGGAAAACGCTGTTTGGCCCTGACTTGAAAGAGATTATCTCTGATATCACTGGGGGCAAGGGCCACGCCCTTCCTCAGGATCGGTCTTTCAAGGCCAAAAATAAACCTAATTTTCGTCCCTTTCGTAGAAACGGACCAGCCCAAAGTGCTACGTCCTCTAAGCAAGAGGGTAATACTTCTCAAGCCAAGCCAGCTTGGAGACCAATGCAAGGCTGGAACAAGGGAAAGCAGGCCAAGAAACCTGCCACTGCTACCAAGACAGCATGAAATGTTGGCCCCCGATCCGGGACCGGATCTGGTGGGGGGCAGACTCTCTCTCTTCGCTCAGGCTTGGGCAAGAGATGTTCTGGATCCTTGGGCACTAGAAATAGTCTCCCAAGGTTATCTTCTGGAATTCAAGGGGCTTCCCCCAAGGGGGAGGTTCCACAGGTCTCAGTTGTCTTCAGACCACATAAAAAGACAGGCATTCTTACATTGTGTAGAAGACCTGTTAAAAATGGGAGTGATTCATCCTGTTCCATTAGGAGAACAAGGGATGGGGTTCTACTCCAATCTGTTCATAGTTCCCAAAAAAGAGGGAACGTTCAGACCAATCTTAGATCTCAAGATCTTAAACAAGTTTCTCAAGGTTCCATCGTTCAAAATGGAAACCATTCGAACAATTCTTCCTTCCATCCAGGAAGGTCAATTCATGACCACGGTGGATTTAAAGGATGCGTATCTACATATTCCTATCCACAAGGAACATCATCGGTTCCTAAGGTTCGCATTCCTGGACAAGCATTACCAGTTCGTGGCGCTTCCTTTCGGATTAGCCACTGCTCCAAGGATTTTCACAAAGGTACTAGGGTCCCTTCTAGCGGTGCTAAGACCAAGGGGCATTGCAGTAGTACCTTACTTGGACGACATTCTGATTCAAGCGTTGTCCCTTCCTCAAGCAAAGGCTCACACGGACATAGTCCTGGCCTTTCTCAGATCTCACGGATGGAAAGTGAACGTGGAAAAGAGTTCTCTATCTCCGTCGACAAGAGTTCCCTTCTTGGGAACAATAATAGACTCCTTAGAAATGAGGATTTTTCTGACAGAGGCC
The DNA here is from genome assembly GCF_027579735.1 of Bombina bombina. Lineage (NCBI taxonomy): Eukaryota > Metazoa > Chordata > Amphibia > Anura > Bombinatoridae > Bombina > Bombina bombina. The sequence goes on from NC_069502.1 coordinate 1,028,296,645, forward strand.
AGAAAAACAAAACTTCTAAACTCTTGTCGGATACTTCATTCCGTTCCTCTTCCTTCCATAGCGCAGTGCATGGAAGTGATAGGTTTGATGGTAGCGGCAATGGACATAGTTCCTTTTGCGCGCATTCATCTAAGACCATTACAACTGTGTATGCTCAGTCAGTGGAATGGGGACTATACAGACTTGTCTCCGAAGATACAAGTAAATCAGAGGACCAGAGACTCACTCCGTTGGTGGCTGTCCCTGGACAACCTGTCACAAGGGATGACCTTCCGCAGACCAGAGTGGGTCATTGTCACGACCGACGCCAGTCTGATGGGCTGGGGCGCGGTCTGGGGATCCCTGAAAGCTCAGGGTCTTTGGTCTCGGGAAGAATCTCTTCTACCGATAAATATTCTGGAACTGAGAGCGATATTCAATGCTCTCAAGGCTTGGCCTCAGCTAGCGAGGGCCAAGTTCATACGGTTTCAATCAGACAACATGACGACTGTTGCGTACATCAACCATCAGGGGGGAACAAGGAGTTCCCTGGCGATGGAAGAAGTGACCAAAATCATTCAATGGGCGGAGACTCGCTCCTGCCACCTGTCTGCAATCCACATCCCAGGAGTGGAAAATTGGGAAGCGGATTTTCTGAGTCGTCAGACATTGCATCCGGGGGAGTGGGAACTCCATCCGGAAATCTTTGCCCAAATCACTCAACTGTGGGGCATTCCAGACATGGATCTGATGGCCTCTCGTCAGAACTTCAAGGTTCCTTGCTACGGGTCCAGATCCAGGGATCCCAAGGCGACTCTAGTAGATGCACTAGTAGCACCTTGGACCTTCAAACTAGCTTATGTATTCCCGCCGTTTCCTCTCATCCCCAGGCTGGTAGCCAGGATCAATCAGGAGAGGGCGTCGGTGATCTTGATAGCTCCTGCGTGGCCACGCAGGACTTGGTATGCAGATCTGGTGAATATGTCATCGGCTCCACCATGGAAGCTACCTTTGAGACGAGACCTTCTTGTTCAAGGTCCGTTCGAACATCCGAATCTGGTCTCACTCCAGCTGACTGCTTGGAGATTGAACGCTTGATCTTATCAAAGCGAGGGTTCTCAGATTCTGTTATTGATACTCTTGTTCAGGCTAGAAAGCCTGTAACTAGAAAGATTTACCACAAAATTTGGAAAAAATATATCTGTTGGTGTGAATCTAAAGGATTCCCTTGGGACAAGGTTAAGATTCCTAAGATTCTATCCTTCCTTCAAGAAGGATTGGAAAAAGGATTATCTGCAAGTTCCTTGAAGGGACAGATTTCTGCCTTGTCTGTGTTACTTCACAAAAAGCTGGCAGCTGTGCCAGATGTTCAAGCCTTTGTTCAGGCTCTGGTTAGAATCAAGCCTGTTTACAAACCTTTGACTCCTCCTTGGAGTCTCAACTTAGTTCTTTCAGTTCTTCAGGGGGTTCCGTTTGAACCCTTACATTCCGTTGATATTAAGTTATTATCTTGGAAAGTTTTGTTTTTGGTTGCAATTTCTTCTGCTAGAAGAGTTTCAGAATTATCTGCTCTGCAGTGTTCTCCTCCTTATCTGGTGTTCCATGCAGATAAGGTGGTTTTACGTACTAAACCTGGTTTTCTTCCAAAAGTTGTTTCTAACAAAAACATTAACCAGGAGATAGTCGTGCCTTCTCTGTGTCCGAAACCAGTTTCGAAGAAGGAACGTTTGTTGCACAATTTGGATGTTGTTCGCGCTCTAAAATTCTATTTAGATGCTACAAAGGATTTTAGACAAACATCTTCCTTGTTTGTTGTTTATTCTGGTAAAAGGAGAGGTCAAAAAGCAACTTCTACCTCTCTCTCTTTTTGGATTAAAAGCATCATCAGATTGGCTTACGAGACTGCCGGACGGCAGCCTCCTGAAAGAATCACAGCTCATTCCACTAGGGCTGTGGCTTCCACATGGGCCTTCAAGAACGAGGCTTCTGTTGATCAGATATGTAGGGCAGCGACTTGGTCTTCACTGCACACTTTTACCAAATTTTACAAGTTTGATACTTTTGCTTCTTCTGAGGCTATTTTTGGGAGAAAGGTTTTGCAAGCCGTGGTGCCTTCCATTTAGGTGACCTGATTTGCTCCCTCCCTTCATCCGTGTCCTAAAGCTTTGGTATTGGTTCCCACAAGTAAGGATGACGCCGTGGACCGGACACACCTATGTTGGAGAAAACAGAATTTATGTTTACCTGATAAATTACTTTCTCCAACGGTGTGTCCGGTCCACGGCCCGCCCTGGTTTTTTAATCAGGTCTGATAATTTATTTTCTTTAACTACAGTCACCACGGTATCATATGGTTTCTCCTATGCAAATATTCCTCCTTAACGTCGGTCGAATGACTGGGGTAGGCGGAGCCTAGGAGGGATCATGTGACCAGCTTTGCTGGGCTCTTTGCCATTTCCTGTTGGGGAAGAGAATATCCCACAAGTAAGGATGACGCCGTGGACCGGACACACCGTTGGAGAAAGTAATTTATCAGGTAAACATAAATTCTGTTTTTTATTTGCAAACTGGGTACTGGCAGACAGCTGCCAGTACCCAAGATGGCCCCAATAAGGCAGAGGGGGAGGGTTAGGGAGCTATTTTGGGGGGATCAGGGAGGTTGGGGGCTAAGGGGGGACCCTACATAGCAGCATATGTAAATATGCTTAAAAAAAAATTTTTTTTTTTTTTTTTTTATACCTTTTATTTTAGTACTGGCAGACTTTCTGCCAGTACTTAAGATGGCGGGGACAATTGTGGGGTGGGGGAGGGAAGAGTGCTGTTTGGGAGGGATCAGGGGGTGGGATGTGTCAGGTGGGAGTCTGATCTCTACACTAAAGCTAAAATTAACCCTGCAAGCTCCCTACAAACTACCTAATTAACCCCTTCACTGCTGGCCATAATACACATGTGATGCGCAGCAGCATTTAGCGGCCTTATAATTACCAAAAAGCAACGCCAAAGCCATATATGTCTGCTATTTATGAACAAAGGGGATCCCAGAGAAGCATTTAAAACCATTTGTGCCATAATTGCACAAGCTGTTTGTAAATAATTTTAGTGAAAAACCTAAAGTTTGAAAAAGTGAACAATTTTTTTTTATTTGATTGCTTTTGGCGGTGAAATGGTGGCATGAAATATACCAAAATGGGCCTAGATCAATACTTGGGGTTGTCTACTACACTACACTAGAGCTAAAATTAACCCTAGAAGCTCCCTACATGCTCCCTAATTAACCCATTCACTGCTGGGCATAATACACGGTTGGTGCGCAGTGGCATTTAGCAGCCTTCTAATTACCAAAAAGCAAAGCCAAAGCCATATATGTCTGCTATTTATGAACAAAGGGGATCCCAGAGAAGCATTTACAACCATTTATTCCATAATTTCATGAGTTGTTTGTAAATAATTTCAGTGAGAAACCTAAAGTTTGTGAAAAAATATGTGAAAAAGTAAAATAATTTTTTTATTTGATCGCATTCGGCGGTGAAATGGTGCCATGAAATATACCAAAATGGGCCTAGATCAATACTTTGGGATGTCTTCTAAAAAAAAATATATACATGTCAATGGATATTCAGAGATTCCTGAAAGATATTAGTATCCCAATGTAACTAGCGGTAATTTTGAAAAAAAGTGGTTTGGAAATGGCAAAGTGCTACTTGTACTTATAGCCCTATAACTTGCAAAAAAAGTAAAGAACATGTAAACATTGGGTATTTCTAAACTCAGGACAAAATTTAGAAACTATTTAGCATGGGTGTTTTTTGGTGGTTGTAGATGTGTAACAGATTTTGGGGGTCAAAGTTAGAAAAAGTGTGTTTTTTTTCCATTTTTTCCTCATATTTTATAATATTTTTTATAGTAAATTATAAGATATGATGAAAATAATGGTATATTTTGAAAGTCCATTTAATGGCGAGAAAAACAGTATATAATATGTGTGGGTACAGTAAATGAGTAAGAGGAAAATTACAGCTAAACACAAACACCGCAAAAATGTAAAAATAGCCTTGGTCCCAAACGGACAGAAAATGGAAAAGTGCTGTGGTCATTAAGGGGTTAAGGAATTTGATCAATTTTGCTTTATATGTTGTTTTTTCTATTACATATTGCAAGATGTCTCAGATTGACTCTGAATCAGAAGCCACTTCTGGAAAAACGCTTAACTGAGTTTCAGTTCTACCAAAGCTAAGTTCATTTATTTTAAATGTTATAAATGTTTATCTTTAGCTATGGTTTGTAATAAGTTATGATGTTATACTTTTACATGCGGAATCCATTAGTATTTATGCTTTATTTATTTCCTTTCTTACAAAAAATATTTAGAAGATTTATAAGAAATATTTTTCTGATTCTATTTTAAAGGCTTTGTCTGACTTCGTGCCTTGTAATAAAATTTTTAGGTCTTTTTTCACTTCTTTTTTAATTATTGAAGTTTCAAATGACCAACAACATACTGATTTATCCTTCTCTGATGATGTTTTTTTTTTTCTCTTTCAGAAATTTTCTTCATCAGATATTGACACTAACAAATCTACTTTTTTTATTATTTTTCTATTATTAAAGTACATTTGTTCTTTGTTGAAAAGGTGTTGATTATTTTGGATATTAAGGTAACTAGTTCTTTAAGACTAGCTGACATTATTTTTGCCTATTTATTTCTTCTGTGTTTTCAGAGGTTTTCTTTCCAATTCCCCATACTAGGGAATGGAATAGGCTGAGAATTTTCTTTTCAAAGGTTTTAAACTATATTCTTTGCCAGCAGTTAGCCCCAATAAATTGGAGAACCCTCCAAAATGAGTTTATCTCTAATTCTTCTAATTATGCTATTGTTTCTATAGCAAAATAGTATTTATTTTCCTTTAGATAGTTGTATCTTATTTATGGAAAATTATTTAGTTTCAGGTACTTTTCTTGGTCCTGTGATTTATTTGGATATTGCAATTCCTTCATTTTCTCTGTTTACTTTAAGATCAAGTATCAGATTATGATTTATTTTAGCATTGTTAAAGGGACAACATTTACTAGACTAGGTGCTGTTGCATTTGTCTTGTTGTTTTGCATTTATTGATTATGCAAGTCCACTGTATTGGCTGGTCCTTTAAACTGGACTATCATGCTAATAATTTCATTTGTGTCTTCATTTTATTGAATATTTTCGCAAATGAGGGTTAATCTATTTCTTTAGCTTTTTTAGCTAGAAGAATTTTGTGATTTTTAAAAAAAAATAAAAAAAAATCCATATTTCTTTTGTTCTAAGATAATCAATTATTTGTTTTATAATTGGATTCAATTCTTAACTGTTACTCTGGGCTTCAAGATTGAGTTCTAAGACTAAAACTTTAAGCTTATACTGGTTTGGTTGTTCTTATTAAGTAACATGTCTATAATTGGAGTTCAAAATCAGCTCCCTAATATTGCGATGTACGTGCCGTATTCCAGCTTGGCTGGTAAGGGGCAGGTTAAGGCTTCTTTGAAATTTATTTTGTCCAAATTTCTTTGATTTTATTCCAGTAAGGATAACACTTTCTTTAACTGTGTTTCTGTCCTATATATTTTGGGTACTGTTGAAGCATGGCTGGGCACCCATGGGGTTCAAGCGCTGCTCAGACCTGGAATCTTCTGGGGTATTTCTTCCAGTTCCATTTTTAGGAACCGGGTTTGGAGTTTTATTCAAACTATTTTGCCTTTTTATGGTCATTGATAGCATTATTTGTTTTTATTAGATACAATAAATGCATATTTTCATTTTTCTGTTTTAATTCAGATTATTTTCTGAGGATGCGGAATCTCATATGATTTACTTACTCTTCAGGACATAGTTAGAGGATCTTTTTTTCAAAAGCTCTTGATTCCTCACACAAGGGTCACCTTTTTTAGGTTTCCAGATAGTTTGTGTCACTGTCCTTGTCTCTATCAGACAAGGGATAATTTTATTGGGTTCCGTCTATCGGTTCCTTTAGTCTCTATTATTTCCTTCAGTTGCTATATATGCATAGAAGTTTTAGGTCTTATGGCCACAGCATTGGATTCAATTCCCTTTGCTCATTTTCACTAGAAAGAACCTTTCCAGTCTTTTATAAGTGTTGTTTCTTCAAGAACATGGTTGGAGGATCAATTTACCAAAAAGTTTGTTTGATTCCTCAGACAAGGGTAACCTTTTTAGGTTTCCTGATAGATTCAGTGTCCTTGATTCTGTCTCTGACGGACAAGAGCGTCTGAAATTGGTTTCAGCTTGTCGAAACCTTCAGTCTCAATCTTTCCCTTCGGTAGCCTTATGCATGGAAATTCTAGGTCTTATGACTGCTGCATTGGACGCGATCCCCTTTGCTCGTTTTCACATGCGACCTCTTCAGCTCTGTATGCTGAACCAGTGGTGCAGGGATTATACAAAGATATCTCAATTAATATCTTTAAAACCGATTGTTCGACACTCTCTGACGTGGTGGACAGACCACCATCGTTTAGTTCAGGGGGCTTCTTTTGTTCTTCCAACCTAGACTGTGATCTCAACAGATGCAAGTCTAACAGGTTGGGGAGCTGTATGGGGGTTTCTGACAGCACAAGGGGTTTGGGAATCTCAGGAGGCGAGATTACCAATCAACATTTTGGAACTCCGTGCAATTTTCAGAGCTCTTCAGTCGTGGCCTCTTCTAAAGAGAGAGTCGTTCATTTGTTTCCAGACGGACAATGTCACAACCGTGGCATATGTCAATCATCAAGGAGGAACTCACAGTCCTCTGACTATGAAAGAAGTCTCTCGAATACTTGTATGGGCGGATTCCAGCTCCTGTCTAATTTCTGCGGTTCATATCCCAGGTATAGACAATTGGGAAGCGGATTATCTCAGTCGCCAAACGCTACATCCGGGCGAATGGTTTCTTCACCCAGAGGTATTTCTTCAGATTGTTCAAATATGGGGACTTCCAGAAATAGATCTGATGGCTTCTCATCTAAACAAGAAGCTTCCCAGGTATCTGTCTAGATCCAGGGATCCTCAGGCGGAAGCAGTGGATGCATTGTCACTTCCTTGGAAGTATCATCCTGCCTATATCTTTCCGCCTCTAGTTCTTTTTCCAAGATTCTAAAGGAGAGTTTGTTTATTCTGCTGGTGGCTCCAGCATGGCCTCTCAGGTTTTGGTATGCGGATCTTGTCCGGATGGCCACTTGCCAACCGTGGACTCTTCCGTTTAGACCAGACCTTCTATCGCAAGGTCCTTTTTTCCCATCAGGTTTCTCAAATCCTTAAATTTGAAGGTATGGAGATTGAACGCTTGATTCTCAGTCATAGAGGTTTCTCTGACTCTGTGATTAATACTATGTTACAGGCTCGTAAAACCGTATCTAGAAAGATATATTATCGAGTCTGGAAGATTTACATTTCTTGGTGTTTTTCTCATCATTTTTTCTTGGCATTCTTTTAGAATTCCTAGAATTTTACAGTTTCTTCAGGATGGTTTGGATAAGGTTTGTCTGCAAGTTCCTTGAAAGGTCAAATCTCTGGTCTTTCTGTTCTTTTTCACAGAAAGATTGCTAGTCTTCCTGATATTCATTGTTTTGTACAAGCGTTGGCTCGTATAAAACCTGTTATTAAGTCAATTTCTCCTCCTTGGAGTTTGAATTTGGTTCTGGGGGCTCTTCAAGCTCCTCCGTTTGAACCTATGCATTCGCTGGACATTAAATTACTTTCTTGGAAAGTTTTGTTTCTTTTGGCCATCTCTTCTGCTAGAAGAGTTTCTGAATTATCTGCTCTTTCTTGTGAGTCTCCTTTTCTGATTTTTCATCAGGATAAGGCGGTGTTGCAAACTTCTTTTAAATTTTTACCTAGGTTGTGAATTCTAACAACATTAGTAGAGAAATTGTGGTTCCTTCATTGTGTCCTAATCCTAAGAATTCTAAGGAAAAGTCGTTGCATTCTTTGGATGTAGTTAGAGCATTGAAATATTATGTTGAAGCTACTAAGGATTTCCAAAAGACTTCTAGTCTATTTGTTATCTTTTCCGGTTCTAGGAAAGGTCAGAAGGCTTCTGCCATTTCTTTGGCATCTTGGTTAAAATCTTTGTTTCATCATGCCTATGTCGAGTCGGGTAAAACTCTGCCTCAAAGGATTACAGCTCATTCTACTAGGTCAGTTTCTACTTCCTGGGCATATAGGAATGAAGCTTCAGTTGATCAGATTTGCAAAGCAGCCACTTGGTCTTCTTTGCATACTTTTACTAAATTCTACCATTTTGATGTGTTTTCTTCTTCTGAAGCAGTTTTTGGTAGAAAAGTACTTCAGGCAGCTGTTTCAGTTTGATTGTTCTGCTTATAATTTCAGTTTTTTTCATTATAAGATTTAAACTTTATTTTGGGTGTGGATTTTTTTTTCAGCGGAATTGGCTGTCTTTATTTTATCCCTCCCTCTCTAGTGACTCTTGCGTGGAAGATCCACATCTTGGGTAGTCATTATCCCATACGTCACTAGTTCATGGACTCTTGCTAATTACATGAAAGAAAACATAATTTATGTAAGAACTTACCTGATAAATTCATTTCTTTCATATTAGCAAGAGTCCATGAGGCCCACCCTTTTTTGTGGTGGTTATGATTTTTTTGTATAAAGCACAATTATTCCAATTCCTTATTTTTTATGCGTTCGCACTTTTTTCTTATCACCCCACTTCTTGGCTATACGTTAAACTGATTTGTGGGTGTGGTGAGGGGTGTATTTATAGGCATTTTGAGGTTTGGGAAACTTTGCCCCTCCTGGTAGGAATGTATATCCCATACGTCACTAGCTCATGGACTCTTGCTAATATGAAAGAAATGAATTTATCAGGTAAGTTCTTACATAAATTATGTTGTCACGATGCCTGTTTGTGCTGGTAATATATCTTATGACACATCTCTTAAATTTATCATATTCAGATATGTGTAAAAAAAGATGTCAGAATGTACCTATGTCGGTTAATCTTCCCTAAGATCATACAGGTGACTGGCATATATGGATAGAGGTTAATTCCAATGTAGTGTATAGTGTCAAAACTAAATATGTTTGCAGTGAATTCGTACTATTTCGTACTTGGCTTAATACTATACTGATTCTGTATGTTATAAAGTCATGACAGTAGATTGAGTATTCAATAAGAGATATAGTTTAAATTTTTCGTAGTGTAACCGTATATTTATTATTATTATATCTTTCCATTATATGCTTGATGGACGTATCTAGCTATTGACCACAGAAGATCTCATGTATGTCTAAGTAAAGGAACAAAATAGCAAAATCCCATTCTAATATCTGGTTTACGGGGTATAGTTTATTTTGGTGTTTGTATACAAAGGTGTCAGAGTAAACCTATTATTGAGGTACTTGCTTACTGACTAGTATAAATTCTTGAACAGCAATTGATGTGAATAGTACCCTATATAAAGTGTGATTCTTATTTGTAAGTGTAAATGTATATACAGCAATAAAGGGATATTTGTTGCCCTTTCGGTGATCATAAAGTGCTAAAATAACGGTTATTGTAAATACTCAATCAGTCTGCGAATGAGTTTAGATTAGAGTACCATATAAGTCGAATATAACTTATACTGGGGAATAGGAACTTGAGTGTCCAAGTTAGTGTGCTTGAATATTTGTGTGATCAATTATGAGTGTTCATATGTATAAGATGACTGTAGGTTTTATACCTGCGTGATTACAAATTATGATGTGATACTACAGTAAAATCATTAAAGTGAAAAAGGCTAGTCAAAAAGCCTAAGGTGATGTTAAAAATCAATTAAACTTGGATACAAAGTGATCCGCAGTGCTGATAATATAATTGAAACTAAGTGATGAGAATTAGTTTTTGATGTGCTAACTCATGATTAAATGTGAAGGTGTGATGTAAAATATTGTGAATAAGAGTGGATGAAAGTGAATAAAGGACCCCTAGTAATTATGTGGCCTAACTACTTGGTTTAATGCTAATTGTATGTGTTTGCTAGATGGTATTATTGAATTACCATATCTGTTATGTCAATTAAATACAGTCATTACTTTTCAGTGTTGTATTAAATATAATACATATCTGGTATTTAATACTGCTGATATATATACTTTCTCTCACTTGTACACATCTAGATAATTGATATCCTTAAATGCAGTTAGAGAAATGGAAGAAAAATGTTTTTTGTTAGTTTAGTCCAAAAGGTTTGACCGTATTCAGCAAGAATATCCATTTGCTCTCTGCTTGTAATAGAATCTTTTCTAGATTCCCACCTCTGAATGCCGTTTTAGAGTGCTCCGTTCCTCGGCATTGGGGAATCAGGGGAATGAGCCATACGCCTCTGGGGATGCTGTTTCTCGCATGGCGTGTTCCCTACAACTGTCCCTCACTACGCATGCAGGTGACCCAAATGCTGCTTATCTGGAAGGTGGCTTGTTTCTTCCGGAGGTTACCGCACAGTTCCACATGGCCATATCTTTGTCGCTGGCGCATTTGCATCTCCCAGGAGTGTGTTCACGATATTGTCTGTGTTCTGTTAACCAGGCTTAGTCAGGCATGGGATCGCCTGGTCCAGTTCAGCCTTCTGGAGGAGCGAATGCCCCTGAGGCTTCAGGGGGGACAACCTTCAGGGCCAGGGTCCTCATTTGCCCCGGCGGAGATAAGTTTTGCCTTTTTATTATAGACTGGCGCGACTTCGTGCTCTACTGAGGCACGTTTTGGCAATGCTGGAAGATCCCACTCTTAACGGGTTGGGGGATTCTCAGTCTTCCTCTTCGAATTGGCATGCACAATTAGACATAAGGGGATGAAGTAATCTTCTTATCGTCTTCTTTTATTTGAGTATTCTTTCCAGTTCTGAGCTTGAAAGTATCAGATCCCTGTTGGGCTGGTCCTGCGGGGGTGTCCGTTCTTCTTGGGCGATAACCTGCAGGTTGCCTTATCTTTTATTTTAATCCGGTTAGGATGGATTTTATTTGATTTAGAAGCTCAAGTTTGTTATTCTATTTCATTTGGAATTTTTTTTCTCTGCAATTGATACTTGGGATTTTGTGGTCGCTCTGTTACTTCTATGGAAGTTTGTTTAAGAGTGAGGACATGTTTTTTGTCCTATGTTTGTCTGTTTATCTCTCCCTTCTAGGGGGTGACTTGTGTGGCCATTGACAGTCTGGGGGACCTTTGTTTCAGTCTGGTCCTGACTGTTCATTGTGCCTTGGGCTCTAGAGTGGCTGCACAACTTTGTCATTGCCTGGCTACTTTTTGGTAGGGAGTTTGTATCCTACTAGGTGTGTTCTCTCCCCTTTTGAGTGAGTCCTGTACCCGTTTTCCTGGATAGTCTAGATCACATCCCTGTGATGTCTGCTTTGCTTCTGACAGGGTATCTTGTGCTCCTCTGGGGGTATAGTTTGTTTTAGAACGGCCCCGGGTCCAAGGTTCTTGTCACTGATCCTTCTTTGGATGTTTGGAGACTTATGTTCCTGTGGACTGTTCAGGACAGGGTTCTTACCGGCAGAATGTGCTTCCTTTTTTGGTAAGGGAGTTTGTCTCTGTTGTAATCAGTTGGTTGTGTCCGGATGATTCGTCATTCATTCCTAGATTTTGATCGGGCTATGGCTTCCTCATGTCATTGTGGGCATGTGCGTCGTTTTTTTGTCTGTTATCACCACTTTGGGGTTGTTGGACTACCTCAGTACTGGCTGGTACTGGGAGGTGGGTTTTTCCTCTCTCTGTAGGGTTGTTTTCCTGCCCTGTGTGCAGGAGGTCGGAGCAAGTAACTTTTCTTTATGTTAAGCAGGACTAAGTGGCCTAAGGGATAACTACCCTGCCTAGCAAGCTGAAGGCTTGAAGTTTGAATCCTGCTGTGGCAGCTTTCTTTAGACAGCATACTGCGGCTCTGTGGCTTGTCCTGTTCTGACTGTTGTAGTCTCTATTTGTGCTTTTTCTATACCAAGTTCTAGGGGGTTCTCCTTGGGCGTACCCTTAACTGTGGAAGAGCGGATTGGGTTGACACCTGAGCTCTGTTGGGGGGGTCCTCTCCATTTTCCATTCCCCAGGGGGTTTGGGGTTCGGGATCACCTTGTTCCCTTTGTTTATCAGACATGCCTATTGCTTGGGCTGGTCTGATGATTGGAGCAGGATCTGAGATTGGGGGGCTCTGTTTATCTTTCATGTTCATTTCTTGTGGGAAGGTCTGGCTGCATTCTTGGGAGTCATCTTTGGATGACGGGAGAGTGCAGTGTTTTTGGCTCTTCAGGTGTCAACGTCAGGTGTTCGCCTGCATTAGATTGGAGCGAGAGGCTAAGGGTTTCTGAATATTTAGATATTCTGAGCTGCTGTTCAACGTTTTTTTGAGACCTTTGTCTTCAGTTGTTTCCAGGGTGTTGGCACACTCTGCTTAGGGAAGACTCTGTTCTCTGTTCTGACTCCAGGATTTTTGATCCCTTCGATGCTGTGCAGACTGGGTTTGGGTCTGCCTACCTTGGTTTCTGTTGGATCGGTTGGGTTCTTGTTAGCTTGGCCCTTGTTTTTGGGGTTTTCGCTTTGTGTCCGCGGGGCTCATTTGTGACCTACTTCGTGACTCTCTGGAGTCCTTTATTGGATTTCTTATCTGTGTCCTTTTCTCCCTTTTGGCTAAATTGGTGGTTTAACCCTTTCTTTAGTAAGGGGTGTGTTGTTGTGGGATCGACTGTCGGGGGGCAGTGTCTCTGCGGAGGCTAGTTTGGCTCAGTCGAGTCTAGTTCCTGCGGTCTCTAGCAAGGTTATAGACTTTGTGGTTCAGTGTCCTTGGGCCTTTTCCTTTTTCATTTTTTTCTTGGCTTTGGACAGGAGTTTTTCAGGCCTGGTGCCCTCAGAATGGGCCACCTCTTTGTACCCTCCCGTTTTAGCATTCAGTGTCCTCTATAGCTTGGGTATTGTTTTCCCAAAAGTAATGAATGCAGCTGTGGACTCTCTTCGTTTATTAAGATAAATTTAAATTATGCTTACCTGATAATTTTCTTTTCTTCAGACGGAAAGAGTCCACAGCTCCCCGCCCGTATTTTTCTGTGGGGCGTTTGTTATTTTTGTTCTTCTGGCACATTTTCACCCTGATGTTTCTCTTATTGTTTCTTGTACCTCTGCAGAATGACTGGGGGATGGGGGGAAGTGGGAGGGATATGTAAGCCTTTGGATGGGGTGTCTTTGCCTCCTCTTGGTGGCCGGGTTCTGAATTCCCAAAAGTAATGAATGCAGCTGTGTCTTTCCGTCTGAAGAAAAGAGAATTATCAGGTAAGCATAATTTAAGTTTTTCTAGCAACAGCATCACAATGGAAACTTTAGTAAGTATTGGACGGGGATGGGGGATTAAAAATTGCTTAGCCAGCTGTTGTGAGATACTGAGATGTTTTAATTTGGTTTTACATAATTATTATACACATGTTGTAATATAGTTTTCCGTGTAAGCACTTAGTTTTGGTTTTCCTTCTGTTATGTGTCAAAAAATTAAATTATTTTCTCTCCTTTAAAGATCCTTTCGCTATGTTTACTACTTTACCATTTTGTCTTGTAGGATGTGTGTACAGTTATTTTTCTCTGGCATTTTAATTGAGGCTTACTGGAGGCATCTTTTTTTATGCTTTTAGGAACATGCCAAAGAAAAATTAGTTTCTGTGCCCATCAAGCGCTAATGGTAAGTCCTTTTGAGAGAACAAACCAAGAAATGGCCAGATAAAGGGACTGCATTAGCTCACCATGCCACATTTTTTCATAAGGTATACATTAGGCTTTTGGAACACGCTAAAGGACCATTATATCTAGGGGGGAAACTTCAGTGTGACCTTGAATCCTATACTTCACTAGCTCTACTGGTAGATAACATATACCTGCTTGATTTTTAAAGTCAGTCTGTAAAACGTTACAGTCTCTGCACTCGTTTGATGTGTGTGGAGAATAGCTAACCCAAAGCAAAAGTGATTACATTTTTTTTTCTAATCCCATAAATGTTATTCTAGACTTGACTACATATTAACTGACCATATGAACCTCGCTCTCTTGTGGAAAACAGACCTATATCATATTACCTGGTTTAATCACTCCTCTATGACTTGCTCAATAGATTGATAGATTAAACACATTTCTCTTTGCTGAACAAACTGTATTGATCAATATATAGAAAGCATAGTACAGGATTTTTTTTCTCTTTACACCCAATTGATAGTTCCTATGTGAGCATTTGGTTGGCACATAAGTGTGATTAAAGGTCAATTAATTAGGGCAAATATCTATCAGGGTATACAACACAGGCAGCAATATTAATCTCTTCCTAATGTATTGGGAACGCTTGATCTAACCCACAAACTGGACATCTCTCTGCATTTAAGTTCAGAAATGCATGCAAATGACTGTTTGCAAATTTCTACTAGCAATATGCTGTTAAATGTTTTTCTTCAAATATTATTTAGAGTATAATAAAGCTGGCAAAATACTTGCTCACTGCTTAAGGAAAAAACATGATTCTACCTTTATACACACTATACACTCACCAACAAAGTGGAGCAAAGGACTTCTAAAGCCTTAGCTGATACCTTTAGATTCTATTACTCCTTACTAGGCATGTGCATTTATGTACTTTGTTAGCAAATAATGGCGATAACGGCTACCGCCAGAGGCATTCAGCTCTTTTCTGAGATAAATTTCTTCTTGTGAAAGTGCAGCACACAAAGATATTGATTTGCACAGATCTGTGTGTGCTGCACTTTCACAAGAAGGAACCCAGCTCTGAAAACAATGCTGCAGGCAGCAGCCATTTTCAACATTAGTTTGCTAACAAAGTACACAAATGCACATGCCTACTCCTTACTGTATAACCTCTAGAATACCCACTCAAATGCAAATGTATCCCTTGCTCCAGACTTTCAGCTTACTGAATAATTGCAAGGTTATATAGTGCCTAAACTGTATTTACCCAAAGCTCCAAGACCAGATAGGTATACCATGACCTATTATTCTATCTTTAAAGAAATCCTCTCCCCACATCTTACTAATTTAATTTTACTAGTGAGCCTACTCACTTCCCTCCAGAAATGCTAAAAACCCACATAGGATTATTCCCAAACCTGGGAAATCTACTATTCTTTATCAAAAGGATTGCCCTATCTCACTAATAGGCATCTATATAAAAGTATATGCTAAAATACCTTCTACCTGTCTTCTAACCTTAATTCATTCCAATCAAGCTGGTTTTGTCCCCGGTTGTGAGATTAGGGATAACACCCTAAAATATTTTCATTTTATTCATCATACTCAAACGCTCTCTTAATCTACGCTTCTTAGCACTGTTGATGCAGAGAAAGCATTTGAACGAGTGAACTGGTCCTTTATGGCAGCCAATCTGTCTCACGTTGGCTTCAATAACCATTTTTTCATTGCATTTATCACCCTCTGGTAGGTGTGTGTAAACGGAGACCTTTCTCTCCCTTTTATCACACTAAATGGTACCAAACAGGGCTGTCCACTATCCCCTTTACTATTCATTTTAACAATGAAAACTTTGCCAGTGGAACTAAAAGCAATCCTAACATTGAAGGTATATAAGTGGGCTCCCATTGCCATTACTGTTTGCAGACAATGTTCTTCTTTCCCTTTCCTTCCCTAGCACCTCTGTTACAGAATTACTTACTATAGTCACACCACACATTTTTTATTAGATAAACAAAAACTTAATAACTTTAATGCTTCTTTTAAGAGTATTAAATACAGTGGTATTCATGTCTCCACTACTTATCAGAGCATGTTACAACTCAAATATAACTCAACACAAGCCTTGCATTAAGATCTGTATTCTTGGTATTCCCATTAATATATCTCTTGGCTGGGTTTATTATGCATATTGAAAATGTCTACCCTGCCAAAAATTGTATACGTGTTTCAGGCAGCACCTCTTCACTTTATCTAACAGCTATATCTACTCACTCCTGAGCCTGCTAGAATAATATTTATGCAGGGTTTTCCCCAGGACCTTTTTAGCAGCTGCACCACCCTGCTGATTTTACTGACCACCTGGCTAAAATTTTTGCCAATATTAAACTAAAATTAGCTAATATTAAAAATGCTAAATTTTAATCGCACAGATTATTATTAAATACATTTATGTTAAATTATGCAATTATTTTGTGCTTTGGATAGCAGGAAATTATATAATAATTAAAAAATATTACACTTGGCTACGTCATAATGCCATCCAGTTACTTTATAATATCACCTACTGGCAATATTTTCTGTGGAGAACACTGCTTATGGGAGAAAACGGTTCCTAGAATAAATAAATTATACATGCCTTGCAAAAAAGAGAGGTTTAGGCATCCCTAACCTACTCTATTATTATTATGCCTCTCACGTATCATTTGGTTCCAATGTTTAGCACATAAGCAGTGGATATATTTGGAGGAAAATCTTTTGGATACATATATTTTAGGAGATAAATGCTGGCTACCTAAATGTGATATGATTCCCCACATTAACAATAATAATCTAATTATTTGTACTACACTGGAGGTTTGGGACAAGATAACTAAAAATATCCAGCATTTGCAACACACCAGTTCCCATTAACATCATTACTGCGCAATTAATCCTTTCTATAACACCAGTTCCCATTAACATCATTACTGCACAATTAATCCTTTCTATATTTATATCACCCTTTCTTGACCAGTTATCCATGGGTGCCTTACTAATTTTTTTGAAGCAAAAAATTGGGAGTGGAGCACAGGTAAATGTTGAAAATCAAGCTATTTATTCAAAACATATGGATGCAGCTAGAAACATGTAATCAAAAATCTACATGCAGATAAGGTTTTGCCTTTTTCGTGACCTACCATTAACTAGTTGGTGTCCCACACTGCATTGCTTTAAAGCTATATACCCTAACCTGTCTGACACATGCTGGACTATATATAGAGGAATATATATATATATATTCCTAGACCTCTATATATATAATATATAGAGGTCTAGGAATGCTCCTGCATATTTGGTGGGAGTGTCTGATCATACGTAGCTACTGGACAGAAGTCAGGTAGCTCATGGAAGACGTTGTCTATTCAACCTTCCCCAGTAATTTTCCTGCTAAATCATCCTCCCCATTACATTTTTCACAGTATGCTAAATTGCTTAACGTTTAATCCATGTAGATGGAAACAAATTGTCCCTCCCTCTAGGCAGGAATAGTGCAGCTTGGTCTCTCACATGTAAGCACAAGATAAATTATATTACTTTCAATCAGGCTGCTTGGATCATTTTCTCTTAATTGAATGAACAGAAATTGTAGCGTAATCAGATGTTTGTTTCCATATCCTTAGTCATTTAGATTTTTTCAGAATATACTAGCTTAAAGTGGCCTCCTGTAATCATTTGGTGTCTCTTCCTACTTGGGTTTTTAATAGGTCCAAGAGTTTCCTTGAGAACATTCAGGACTCAAGGATTCCCTGGGTCTCCTTTTTGAGACTACATTAAAGTGAAACTTTACCTACAAAGGAAGTGGTTTGTCATACCTCTCAGTTTCTTCAGGACTGAGATGGCAGCTCAGTCTAGCCATAATCTATCTAGAACCACCAAATGACAAATTCTCAATCTTTTGTGCAATTTTGGACATGGTCACTGCATAATTCCCAACAGAAGGGTTGTTCATTTAAACTCATACTAGTCACTGAAACCCTTTACAAGCTGCTTCTTTATATAAACAAAACAGCAAAATAACTACAGTCTATAACGTCAGTACAGTTAAATACCATGGATTATTTTAAAAGATCACAGTGAACCAATAATTATTTATTGTACTTGCCATTTGGTGGTGGTGATGGATAAAAAATCAAGTTATTAAAATGTAGGTACTTATTTAAGGTTTCTTTAAAATATGATTATTTGTAATCATAGGTATATAAGGTATATCATCATCTGAATTAAGCAAAATATGATGACAGTTACTACATACTGGTAATTTAATGGGTTTACCTCCCCAAAACAAATGGCCTATGGACCCCAATACTGTCATTTAAATGCAGTGGGACATCCATACATCGGGGCCATTTAGACAGACAGCATATCAAAGCCTCCTCCCAACACTGCAAGCTACCATTTTTATAAGTGGCCCCATCCCCCTCTCTTGAGCATGTGGTACTTTTTGCTTATAAAAAGGGATCCACATCCACAAAATATAAGTCCGAGGTAAAGATCAGCAGCTGACGCCTCATTAAAATGGGTTATTAAAAATAACTAAAAATAGATACGTGGGGGAAGAGAGGTTGATAGAGAAAATTAGGGGGAGGAGGAGATCAGGTATGGATGCACAGCACGTTCTTGCTGACAGGAGAAGGTGACGAGTACATTCTATGGTTAAAGCCAGGACAAGGGTGCAAGCATGACTTGATATTACAGAGCATGTGTACAGCAAGAAGACAAGTGATGAGAAAGCTTCAACCAATCAAATCTACAGTGGGTGTAAACTAGCGATGAGCAACTATCCAATCAGCAGGAAAGCGGAGAAAATGTATTCTATAGAATAGCAAGAGAAGCCAACCAATACACAGCAGGCAAATAGATGACCAATAAGGTAATTAGGGGAAAAAACTAAAGGAAATGGCCAGTCAAAGCATTTGGCAGTCAAATGTTCAGTGCATTCCTACCCAACAATTAATGGCATTTACTGATTCCAACTGCAGAGTTATTTTGTGACTTTTATTGGAACATAAGGGTCCATGGCAAAATTTACCTTTTTTTTTTTTTTTGTTTTAAATCTTTTTATTGATTTTCAAAGTTTACAATGATATATGATTAGCATGAATTCAACATCAAATAAGTAACAAGATATTGATATGAATAACAACAATAATAACAACAATAACGGAAGGACTTCATAGATGATACAACCCCTTCTATAGGGGCAAGGTTATTATGCAAAAGTCTTTTGATTCGAGTGAAGTCCATGAACAAAAGAAGTTACCCATCTGATATACACATTATTATTTATGAAGTGTAGCAGGATACTCCTATTACAGTAGGTATTTATGACTAGCGATAGATTAATATGAACAGGAACAGCAGTTAGGTGGGGAAAGGAGGAAGAGGGGAAGGGAGGGGAGGGAAGGGAAATTGTGATTGGGACCTAACAGAGAGCGCTAGAGGTTGTATTAAGTTACTCTATGAGAATACGCATCTAGGGGGTGGGCGGGGAGGTCGAAGACTCTTTCAGATCCGCCTGCTCCCATATGAATACAATATCTGAGATATCATCGGCCTTACCCTGGAAACTATAATGTATCTTCTCCAGTGAGAGAACATGGTCAACTTCGCGGATCCACATTTGTGGAGAGGGGACCTGCGTTTTTTTCCAAAACCTAGGAATTAGGCGCTTGGCGCAATTAAGCATGCATTGCAATAGTCTCCTTCTGTATTGGCAGTGGAGATTTGGTATATCATTGAGCAGGACCATAGTGGGGTTTAGGGTAATATTTGAGCTAAGGGTGTGATTGATATGTGCATTTATTGTGTGCCAGTAGTGTTTAAGCTGAGGGCAATGCCAGAAGACATGGGTGAGGGATCCAATCTCCCCGCAGTGTCTCCAACATTGGGACGAAGCCCCTGAGAAGATGTTATGAAGCCTAACGGGGGATAGGTACCAACGCATTAGAATTTTGTAGTTGAGTTCAGTTAGTACTGGTGATATAGATGATTTTTTTGTCGATAAGAATATATTCTGTAGCTGCTTTTGAGTAAATGTCACATTAAGTTCCCTCTCCCATTTTGTCATGTATGAAGGCGAGGGTATAGGGGAAGCGTTCTGCAAAATTTTATGAATCAGGGATACATGGAATTTTAGGAGGGAGGGGTTGTACACATTACTTCAAATGGTGTCAGTGGGCTTGTGAGAATTAGCTTATGCGGGGAGGTTAGTAAGGTATGTCTGATCTGAAAATAGGAGAACCATTTGTGGAAAGGAGGGCCGAATTCAGAATTCAAGTCTGTCTGTGATCGAAATTGTCCATTGTGGAAGAGGCGGTATACTGGGGAGGGAGTGTGGCGGGTCGAAAGATGTGAGCTGTGTATAAGGTCTGGGGTAATGAATGTGGTGTTGTTGAGCAGAGGGGTTAGAGGGGAGATTGCACAGAAGGCATGTGAGGCAGTTTTTACGGTCTTATACCATACCCCCAGGGTAGATGTGATGTAATAGTTGGGTTGGTGCTGTATCGGTCTGTGTCTCTCTGGGATCCAGCAGATTTCGGTTAGATTGTGTTCTGGTAGGAGTGAGGCTTCTAGCTGGATCCATGGCTTGGCGGGGGAAGAATGGTTCCAAGCTACAACTCTGGCCAAGTGTGCCGCCTTATAATAAGCTGTTAGATTGGGAATCCCTAGGCCTCCCTTCTCATTGCTGAGGTATAGATTCTGTTTTGCAACCCTCGGGCGTTGATGTGACCATACGAAGGATTCTATTAATTTCTGCTGTGTGTCTAGGTATTTGGGTGACAATTCCAGAGGGAGAAACAGGTATAGATATTTAGGGAGTATGGTCATTGATATCACGTTTACCCAGCCTAGCCAGGATAGGTGGTTCTGTCTATGCCAGTTGTTGAGTAGGGTATGGATTTCTTTTGAGAGGGCCTCATAGTTGTGTTCAAAAAGGGCTGGGATGGATGGGGAGATCGTGATACCGAGATATTTTAACGATTTGTCTATCAAAAAGTTAGTGTGGTGGGAGAGGAAAATAAGTTCCTCTTCAGATAGGTTTATCGGGAGAAGGACCGATTTGTCCATGTTAATAGAGAAATTCGACACTGCCTTAAAGGTCTCGAATTCTGTCAAAAGGTGAGGTACGGAGACAGTTGGGGTACGTAAAGTAAAGATAATGTCGTCCGCATATAGCAGACATTTTTGGTGTATAGAGCCAAAATCCAATCCTTTAATGTTTGCATTATTCCTAATATGGGCAGCTAGGGACTCAACTGTGAGGGCAAACAGGAGAGGGGAGAGGGGGCATCCCTGGCGGGTGCCATTATGTATTTGGAAGCTGTGGGACATAGTGTCGTTCGCTCTTACTGTTGCTTAGGGGTGGTATACAGAGCTTTGATTCTATTAATAAAAACATCGGAAAAGCCAAATATCTACAGGGCCGACCAGAGAAAATCCCAGTCGACCCTGTCGAAAGCCTTCTCGGCATCTGTAGAAAGCACAATCATCGAAGTGTTTCTGTTGTAGGCTGTATGTAGTGATTGGAGAATGCGGATGGAATTATCCTTAGCTTCTCTCCCAGGTATAAAACCGACCTGGTCTGTGTGGACCAGGTTTGGAAGATACTTATTGAGGCGCATAGCCAAAACCTTAGCATATAACTTAATGTCTAAGTTTATGAGAGATATTGGGCGATAGTGTTTAACTTGGTCTGGGGACTTACCAAGTTTGGGGATAGCTGCCTCCAAAAGATTTTTAGTGAATGTGCCTTGCTTATCTATGGATTGGAAGAGCTCGAGAAGGTGAGTGCTAAGTAAGGAGGCAAATAAATGATAGAATTTCGACGTAAATCCGTCAGGACCAGGGGCTTTCCCCGGTGGTAAAGATTTAATGGCAGCTAGTATTTCAGAAATGTGAAACGGCCGGTCTTGTGAGGAAATGTCTTCTGCTGAGAGTGTCAGGAGTTCGATTGTCTCAAGGTAGTTGTTAATTAGATTAGTTTTAGCCTCGTAGTCATGGGAGTCTAAGTTATAGAGAGAAGTGTAGTAGGAAGCAAAACTATTCACAATTGAGGAGCTGTCAAAGGACATTTGTCCAGAAGGGTTTGTTATCTGTTTTATAAAAGTTTTAAATCTCTTTTTTTTTGAGGGACCTGGCTAGCATTCTACCAGCTTTGTTCTTTTCAATGTTCTTTTCAATGAAAAATTTAGATTTTTGGTTTAAAGACCGTAAGTGTGCGCACTTTATAAGGTAGTTATTAAGGTCTTCCCTGGCTTGTTGTAAAGTATCATAGTGTAGATGAGATTGAGGGTTAGTTTTATGAGCCCTTTCAGCTTGTGTGAGTCTGTCAGTCAAAGAGTTATAAAAAACTGCTCTCTGCATGCGCTGTCTTTTAGTATACTTAATAAGTTCGCCCCTGATGAAGCATTTGTATGCTTCCCAGTTGTTAGTGTTAGATGTATTTATGGGTTTGTTGATAGAAAAGAATTCCGTCGTTTTTTGTGTGATTTCTACTGATAGTTGGGGGTCTGAAAAGACAAGATCATTAAGTTTCCATGATGGGTGGCTAGGGGGTCTAGCTGACCAGGTAAAAGAGTCAATCACTGCGCTGTGGTCAGACCATGTCATGTGACTGATTTTAGAATTTAATAAAGAGGTTAGTATCATTTGGTCACAGAGGAGGTAGTCCAATCTTGTGTATGTTTTTGTGAGTGTGAGAAAAAGGTAAAGTCTTTGGTTCGTGTATGTGATATTCGCCAGGTGTCATATAAAGGGAGAGATTGAATTGCAGACCAATTGGCTTTGATTTTTCTGTGATTAAGGTATGACTTTCCTGTGGAGGTGTCCAGAATTGGGTTAATGGGAAAATTTAAATCTCCACCTAATATGATCGGGCCTTTAGCAATATCCATTAGCTGATTAATAGTTTTACGGAAAAAGGAGGGGGTTGGGCGGATGGGAGCGTAAATATTAGCTACTGTAAGGGGTCTACCAAATAATAAGCCCACAATAATCAATACCCTGCCCTCAGAGTCTGCATACTTCTGGAGAAGTTCGAAGGGGGTCCCCCTTCTGAAGGAGACACAGACACCATTTTTCCTACCGGGGCCAGAGCTCATGAAATGCTGGTCATAGAGGAAGGTTGATAGTTTGGGTTCCTTAAGTGTGGTAAAGTGGGTCTCCTGTAGGAGAAGGATTTCAATTTGTTTTTTATATAGGTCGTGGAAAGCTATAGATCGTTTCTCTACTGAGAGAAATCCCTTAACGTTCTGTGTAGCTATAGTGAAAGAGTTAGTGGTAGGGTTTAATGGCATGCTGATAAGGTAAGGGACGCTTCAGTTTTTAACTAGTGATGTCTCTGCGCTCTCTGTATGTGGGGGAGGGGGTACGGAGGGGAAGGGTTCAGGCAAAGGGGGTCAAGGTACAAGGGGGATGTGTGCTGCTGTTTACAAAGTACTGCAACGAGGTACCAACAGTATCTGATGGAGATGAGAAGACAGAGAAAGAACTAGGGAAGAGGAAAAAGTGGAAGCGGTAATAGGAGAAAGAGAAAAAGGAGAGGGTGGAGAGAGGAATAGGAAGAAAGAAGTGAAACTGCAAAGAATCAGTGTGCTGTAACAGCATAAGAGGGGGGGGGAGAGCAAAAAGGAGAAGAGGTAGGGGCTTAGCACGGAATGAGAAAGCCCGCCATCATGTCCTGGAACTAACATAATGGAACAGATATAAAGGAGTAAGAAGAGAAGGAGAAAATATCATAAGAGATAAACAAAACAGGAATGTAAATTGCTAAACATTTCCCTTTTCTTATCTGCAATACATGTATAGGGAAAACATGTAACAAAAACTAAACATTAAACTGTTGACCTGAACAAATACAATTTGTTAACAGTTAGCATACTGAGAACTTAATGCATGCTGGCTTACATACTAGAATTTAATTAATAACTTATAATCTAATTGACTATAATGTATAAGAACATTATTAAGGTAATTAGCCCCCGCTAAGGAATTAAAGGCTAGAGGGCCAAAGTAGTTTGAGAGACTCACGTGAATGACTTAATATGACAGTTCAAGTGTCCGAAGGAGAGCTTCTGCATACAGGTTTCTTCTTGGTTTGTTTATTCACCACTTCAGACCATGTGCTTTTTTGAGTTAGAGAGGTGCTCAATGTGGTCTGTTTCTATTGTGAGGGTGTATTTGTAGAAATCTCCGGAACAGGGACAGCAAGAAGATTGTAAAATGAGGCAGCTTCATTTGGATCTTTACACTCCAGTTTCTTACCATCCTTGAGGACTTGAAGTGATACAGGGAACCCCCATCTATAGGGGATCTTATGTGCTCTGAGGTGTGATGTGATCGCGTTGAATTCTCTGCGCAGTTGTAAGGTTCTGGTCGATAGGTCTTGAAATATCTGAATCTTTGATCCCATATGTGAGAAGTTTTGCTATTGTCTAGCATAGTTGAGGACTTTTTCTTTATCTCTGAAACTCTGGAAACCTACCACTATATCTCTCGTGGTTGATTCTCGCCCGGTTTAGGGCGTAGAGTGCGATGTGCTCTTTCTATCGGGATCTCTTGGATGACAAAGGAGTTTGCGATTGCTAGGGCTTGAAAGATTTCCTGAAGCAAATGGTGTTTGGGGGACTCCCCTTATGCGGAGGTTATTACGCCTTGTGCGGTTCTCTATGTCATCCATTTTAGTTTCCAACATAGTGATTGTACTTTGCTGTGTCTGGATCTGTTGAGACATGACATTCATTTCTTTGACAAGATCTTCCCTGTCATCTTCAAGTGTTTCCACTCTAAAGCCCAGTTCGTTGATTTCACGCTTTAAGTCAGCGCATTCCTCACGAATACACGTTTTCACTTGTGTTATCAAACTTTCCATAACTTTTAATGTGACTGGGCCGTCTTCTGGTTGTGATTCTGTTGTGTCAGTTAAGGATTCATCATTTTCAGCACCTTGTCTGCTTTTGTCACTCTGCGATGTGCCATCTTTTGGTTCACCTTCTTATCAGTGAAATAAACTACTCTTTATGTGCCAGGTGGCTTAACAGTCTAAAATTATGTTGAACACACTGCAGTTCAGAGATAGAGGTTATCAATTAAAAGCAAGATCCTCAGTACAACTAAGGGGCTAATTTAAATATGTAGAGATGAGTTTGGATGCCAGTAAAGTCACATTCCTAATATAGAGTAATCCTCAGTAAATATGCATCACAAAGTAGGCCCCAGTATTATTCAGGTGTCATTTCATTACAGCATCAGCACTGTATCAGTGGATATAGATAAAAGGATATGCCTCCTTGTGTTGTATTACATGTTGCCCCATTAATTTAGACATAGTGAAGTGCTTTGCTGAGCAATTGTTAAATAAAAGTTCACAGCACTTTTAGTGTGATCTCAGGGAGGCTGACCACGCGGTAGTGCCGTGTGTCTTAGTTTTTTTATGTCCAGCTGGGCCCCAGAAGTTGTAGTAAAAAAGAAATGTGCCCTTGCACATTCAATATCGGCACTATGGGAGACTCAAGTGTGGCACCAGCCACCGCGTGGTTCACTCACCCCAGGCTTGCAGGTTGCGGCCTTTCACATCGCCGCCTGAACGAAACTGCTCCGTCTGCCGCGATGAGTGGAACTTAAAGTGCGGCACTCAGTCTGCAGGCTCAGTAGGTGTTCCGGTGCTCCCTCCGGGTTTGCATGTATCCGGAGGGGTTTATGGCTCAAACCGTGGCGGGTTTACTCTAGCCCGTGAAGAGAGCCTCAGGGTAGTGCAGCCATCTCAGACGCCTGCATGCTCCGCCCCCCAAAAATTTACCTTTTTATGTACAAATGATTATTTTTCTCCAAATTGATTAATCATTCTGCAGATTTCGGAATTTCTTCATGATTTAATTAACATTTTTGTATCCATATGTTCATTGAAAGTCATTCTCTGAACTTTCAGTTCTGTTTCAGCAACATTTTAGTGTTGTACACTGCCAATATTTCAATGATATTTATAGAAACCCCTTTTCTTTTTGGGACCTGACTTTGCTTCTTAATATTTTGCTTCATCACCCCTTGCACACGTTTTCTTTAATGTGGTTGACACATTTTGATGGTAGCTTTAACCATAGTTAGATGTATTTCAAACCTTGGTACTCTTTTTCCCTCCCCTTCTTGTCTGATTGTTTTTTTTATCAGGTCAAAATAGCGCTATGTCTTTTCCATCTTTTTTTTGGTGGTTAGTTCTCAGTATATCAATTCCAAGATTATTGTACCCTCATTATTCTCTAATCCTCATAATAATATGGGGGTCTTCTTAACATGCATAAAGTGTTAACAGGTCTTTCTCCAACATAGGTGTGTCCGGTCCACGGCGTCATCCTTACTTGTGGGATATTCTCTTCCCCAACAGGAAATGGCAAAGAGCCCAGCAAAGCTGGTCACATGATCCCTCCTAGGCTCCGCCTACCCTAGTCATTCTCTTTGCCGTTGTACAGGCAACATCTCCACGGAGATGGCTTAGAGTTTTTTAGTGTTTAACTGTAGTTTTTATTATTCAATCAAGAGTTTGTTATTTTAAAATAGTGCTGGTATGTACTATTTACTCAGAAACAGAAAAGAGATGAAGATTTCTGTTTGTATGAGGAAAATGATTTTAGCACCGTAACTAAAATCCATGGCTGTTCCACACAGGACTGTTGAGAGCAATTAACTTCAGTTGGGGGAACAGTGTGCAGTCTCTTACTGCTTGAGGTATGACACATTCTAACAAGACGATGTAATGCTGGAAGCTGTCATTTTCCCTATGGGATCCGGTAAGCCATGTTTATTAAGATAGTAAATAAGGGCTTCACAAGGGCTTATTAAGACTGTAGACTTTTTCTGGGCTAAATCGATTCATTATTAACACATATTTAGCCTTGAGGAATCATTTATTCTGGGTATTTTTATATGATTATATCGGCAGGCACTGTTTTAGACACCTTATTCTTTAGGGGCTTTCCCTAATCATAGTCAGAGCCTCATTTTCGCGCCGGTATGGCGCACTTGTTTTTGAGGACAGCATGGCATGCAGCTGCATGTGTGTGGAGCTCTGATACATAGAAAAGTCTTTCTGAAGGCATCATTTGGTATCGTATTCCCCTTTGGGCTTGGTTGGGTCTCAGCAAAGCAGATTCCAGGGACTGTAAAGGGGTTAAATATTAAGGGTTAAAGCTTCCAAATTTGGTGTGCAATACTTTTAAGGCTTTAAGACACTGTGGTGAAATTTTGGTGAATTTTGAACAATTCCTTCATACTTTTTCGCAATTGCAGTAATAAAGTGTGTTTAGTTTAAAATTTAAAGTGACAGTAACGGTTTTATTTTAAAACGTTTTTTGTGCTTTGTTATCAAGTTTATGCCTGTTTAACATGTCTGAACTACCAGATAGATTGTGTTCTGACTGTGGGGAAACCAAGGTTCCTTCTCATTTAACTATATGTATTTTATGTCATAAAAATTTTTAGTAAAAATGATGCCCAAGATGATTCCTCAAGTGAGGGGAGTAAGCATGGTACTGCATCATCCCCTCCTTCGTCTACACCAGTCTTGCCCATACAGGAGGCCCCTAGTACATCTAGTGCGCCAATACTCCTTACTATGCAACATTTAACGGCTGTAATGGATAATTCTATCAAAAACATTTTATCCAATATGCCCACTTATCAGCGAAAGCGCGACTGCTCTTTTTTAGAAAATTCTGTAGAGCATGAGAACGCTGATGATATGGTTTCTGAAGGGCCCCTACACCAGTCTGAGGGGGCCAGGGAGGTTTTGTCTGAGGGAGAAATTTCAGATTCAGGAAACATTTCTCAACAAGCTGAACCTGATGTGATTACTTTTAAATTTAAGTTGGAACATCTCCGCGCTCTGCTTAAGGAGGTGTTATCCAATTTGGATGATTGTGATTATCTGGTCATTCCAGAACCACTATGTAAAATGGAAAAGTTCTTAGAGGCCCCGGGGCCCCCCGAAGCTTTTCCTATATCCAAGCGGGTGGCGTACATTGTTAGTAAAGAATGGGACAGGCCCGGTATACCTTTAGTACCTCCCCCCATATTTATAAAATTGTTTTCCTATAGTCGACCCCAGAAAGGACTGATGGCAGACAGTCCCCAAGGTCGAGGGGGCGGTTTCTACTCTACACAAGCGCGCCACTATACCCATAGAAGATAGTTGTGCTTTCCAAGATCCTATGGATAAAAAATTAGAAGGTCTGCTAAAGATGTTTGTTCAGCAAGGTTCCCTTCTACAACCAATTGCATGCATTGTCCCTGTCACTGCAGCCGCGTGTTTCTAGTTTGATGAGCTAGGAAAGGCGATTATTAGTAATTCTTCTTCTTATGAGGAGATTATGGACAGAATTCGTGCTCTTAAATTGGCTAATTCTTTCACCCTAGACGCCACCTTGCAATTGGCTAGGTTAGCGGCGAAAAAATTCTGGGTTTGCTATTGTGGCGCAGAGCGCTTTGGTTAAAATCTTGGGCAGCGGATGCGTCTTCCAAGAACAAATTGCTTGACATTCCTTTCAAGGGGAAAACACTCTTGGCCCTGACTTGAAAGAGATTATCTCTGATATCACTGGGGGCAAGGGCCACGCCCTTCCTCAGGATAGGTCTTTTCAAGACCAAAAATAAACCTAAGTTTCGTCCCTTTCGCAGAAACGGATCAGCCCCAAGGGCTACGTCCTCTAAGCAGGAAGGTAATACTTCTCAAGCCAATCCAGCCTGGAGACCTATGCAAGGCTGGAACAAAGGAAAGCAGGCCAGGAAACCTGCCACTGCTACCAAGACAGCATGAAATGTGGGCCCCCGATCCGGGACCGGATCTGGTGGGGGGCAGACTCTCTCTCTTCGCTCAGGCTTGGGCAAGAGATGTTCTGGATCCTTGGGCGCTAGAAATAGTCTCCCAAGGTTATTCTCTGGAGTTCAAGGGGCTTCCTCCAAGGGGGAGGTTCCACAGGTCTCAGTTGTCTTCAGACCACATAAGAAGACAGGCATTCTTACATTGGGTAGAAGACCTGCTAAAAATGGGAGTGATTCATCCTGTTCCATTAGGAGAACAAGGGATGGGGTTCTACTCCAATCTGTTCATAGTTCCCAAAAAAGAGGGAACGTTCAGACCAATCTTAGATCTCAAGATCTTGAACAAGTTCTCAAGGTTCCATCGTTCAAGATGGAAACCATTCGAACACTTCTTCCTTCCATCCAGGAAGGTCAATTCATGACCAAGGTGGATTTCAAGGATGCGTATCTACATATTCCTATCCACAAGGAACATCATCGGTTCCTAAGGTTTGCATTCCTGGACAAGCATTTCCAGTTCGTGGCGTTTTCTTTCGGATTAGCCACTGCTCCTAGGATTTTCTCATAGGTACTAGGGTCCCTTCTGGCGGTGCTAAGAACAAGGGGCATTGCTGTAGTACCTTACTTGGACGACATTCTGATTCGAGCGTCGTCCCTTCCTCAAGTAAAGGCTCACACGGACATTGTCCTGGCCTTTCTCAGATCTCACGGATGGAAAGTGAACGTGGAAAAGAGTTCTCTATCTCCGTCAACGAGGGTTCCCTTCTTGGGAACTATAATAGACTCCTTGGAAATGAGGATTTTTCTGACAGAAGCCAGAAAAGCAAAACTTCTAGACTTCCGTTCCTCTTCCTTCCATAGCGCAGTGCATGGAAGTGATAGGTTTGATGGTAGCGGCAATGGACATAGTTCCTTTTGTGCGCATTCATCTAAGACCATTACAACTGTTCATGCTCAGTCAGTGGAATGGGGACTATTCAGACTTGTCTCCGAAGATACAAGTAAATCAGAGGACCAGAGACTCATTCCGTTGGTGGCTGTCCCTGGACAACCTGTCACAAGGGATGACCTTCCGCAGACCAGAGTGGGTCATTGTCACGACCGACGCCAGTCTGATGGGCTGGGGCGCGGTCTGGGGATCCCTGAAAGCTCAGGGTCTTTGGTCTCGGGTAGAATCTCTTCTACCGATAAATATTCTGGAACTGAGAGCGATATTCAATGCTCTCAAAGCTTGGCCTCAGCTAGCGAGGGCCAAGTTCATACATCAACCATTAGGGGGGAACAAGGAGTTCCCTAGCGATGGAAGAAGTGACCAAAATCATTCTATGGGCGGAGTCTCACTCCTGCCACCTGTCTGCTTTCCACATCCCAGGAGTGGAAAATTGGGAAGCGGATTTTCTGAGTCGTCAGACATTGCATCCGGGGAAGTGGGAACTCCATCCGGAAATCTTTGCCCAAGTCACTCAACCGTGGGGCATTCCAGACATGGATCTGATGGCCTCTCGTCAGAACTTCAGAGTTCCTTACTACGGGTACAGATCCAGGGATCCCAAGGCGGCTCTAGTGGATGCACTAGTAGCACCTTGGACCTTCAAACTAGCTTATGTGTTCCCGCCGTTTCCTCTCATCCCCAGGCTGGTAGCCAGGATCAATCAGGAGAGGGCGTCGGTGATTTTGATAGCTCCTGCGTGGCCACGCAGGACTTGGTATGCAGATCTGGTGAATATGTCATCGGCTCCACCATGGAAGCTACCTTTGAGAGACCTTCTTGTTCTAGGTCCGTTCGACCCACTCCAGCTGACTGCTTGGAGATTGAACGCTTGATCTTATCAAAGCGAGGGTTCTCAGATTCTGTTATTAATACTCTTGTTCAGGCCTGAAAGCCTGTAACCAGAAAAATTACCACATAATTTGGTATATCTGTTGGTGTGAATCTGCAGGATTCCCTTGGGACAAGGTTAAGATTCCTAAGAGTCTATCCTTCCTTCGAGAAGGATTGGAAAAAGGATTATCTGCAAGTTCCTTGATGGGACAGATTTCTGCCTTGTCTGTGTTACTTCACAAAAAGCTGGCAGCTGTGCCAGATGTTCTAGCCTTTGTTCAGGCTCTGGTTAGAATCAAGCCTGTTTACAAAATTTTGACTCCTCCTTGGAGTCTCAACCTAGTTCTTTCAGTTCTTCAGGGGGTTCCGTTTGAACCCTTACATTCCGTTGATATTAAGTTATTATCTTGGAAAGTTTTGTTTTTGGTTGCAATTTCTTCTGCTAGAAGAGTTTCAGAATTATCTGCTCTGCAGTGTTCTTCTCCTTATCTGGTGTTCCATGCAGATAAGGTGGTTTTGCGTACTAAACCTGGTTTTCTTCCAAAAGTTGTTTCTAACAAAAACATTAACCAGGAGATAGTTGTGCCTTCTTTGTGTCCTAATCCAGTTTCAAAGAAGGAACGTTTGTTGCACAACTTGGATGTAGTTCGTGCTCTCAAATTTTACTTAGCAGCTACTAAGGATTTCAGACAAACTTTGTCTTTGTTTGTTGTTTATTCTGGTAAACGGAGAGGTCAAAAAGCAACTTCTACCTCTCTCTCCTTCTGGATTAAAAGCATTATCCGATTGGCTTATGAGACTGCCGGACGGCAGCCTCCTGAAAGAATCACAGCTCACTCCACTAGGGCTGTGGCTTCCACATGGGCCTTCAAGAACGAGGCTTCTGTTGATCAGATATGTAAGGCAGCGACTTGGTCTTCACTGCACACTTTTTCTAAATTTTACAAATTTGATACTTTTGCTTCTTCTGAGGCTATTTTTGGGAGAAAGGTTTTGCAAGCCGTGGTGCCTTCCATTTAGGTGACCTGATTTGCTCCCTCCCTTCATCCGTGTCCTAAAGCTTTGGTATTGGTTCCCACAAGTAAGGATGACGCCGTGGACCGGACACACCTATGTTGGAGAAAACAGAATTTATGTTTACCTGATAAATTACTTTCTCCAACGGTGTGTCCGGTCCACGGCCCGCCCTGGTTTTTTTAATCAGGTCTGATAATTTATTTTCTTTAACTACAGTCACCACGGTAACATATGGTTTCTCCTATGCAAATATTCCTCCTTAACGTCGGTCGAATGACTGGGGTAGGCGGAGCCTAGGAGGGATCATGTGACCAGCTTTGCTGGGCTCTTTGCCATTTCCTGTTGGGGAAGAGAATATCCCACAAGTAAGGATGACGCCGTGGACCGGACACACCGTTGTAGAAAATAATTTATCAGGTAAACATAAATTCTGTTTTTTCATTATTTATAATTGACTAATGAGATCAGATTATATTTTTGTTTTCTATTTTGGTATATTATAATAGGTCAAATGCATCTAATGTGATCCTCTTGGCTGTGGGTTTAGTAAGAAATGGTCCTCTTTCTTGGCCAATATATTCTCTGCTAGATCTATGGCTCCTTCCTGGAATTAGTATGAAACTTCAGCTGAGAAACTTTGACAGGCAGCCACTTGGTAATACATACCTTCACTAAATATTTTGTATTGGATTGAGTGTATTTGCATCTTCACTGGCAGTTTTTGGAAAGAAGGCCTTCCATAATTATCTGTCTTTTCAGTCCTTCCCTATTCCTTATATAGGTAGTCTTGGTAACCCCTCTAGTACATACTATGTCTCTATCAGAGTCTGAGGGTAAACAGGATACATTAATTAAATTAAGGTGTCTAAAAAAAGAGGGCTATATGTAGAAGTCAGAGGTTTCCTAAAAACTTCTGGGAGGGTTTCTACATTCTCCTAAAAAGTACAAGGTAGTCTACCTTTTTCCTGATGTACCATTATACTGCATCAAGTGTGAATTATATCAAATGTTTCCTGTTTCCAAAACCTCCCTTTTTATGTTTGATTTGTTATTTTTATTTTGTACAACTATATACCTTTTCATTTTTCCCTAGGTTTTTTTTGTATTTTTTTTTTAATTTTTTAATGTAAATAACATCTGAATTTCATATTTTATAGCTTTCTGTTGAGCATCAGTATTTTTTTCTTTTGGCTATGGTGTGCAAATGGGTCTCCTTTTGTTTTTTTTTTGTTTTTTTGGCCTCCTTGGATTATATAGTGGCTTTGTTTAAAAATAAATTACTCATATGTTCAAAATGGCAATGTCACAGCTATATTATACATGCTATTTTTTACCTGTGCATTACACAGTATTTATTTTAATTTTTGCAGCTTCAACTTGGTGGTTGACAACAGTCTAAATTCCCGTCTTGTTGGCTTTACAGTTTTATAAGAAATTGTACTAATACTACAGTACATACAATTGTGTTTTGGTAATCTTCCTTCTTTTGCCATTTGAAAACCATAACTTTATTATGAGATTCATTTGTTTAAATTACAATCTATATAGGTATTCTTAAGTACAGCGGAGTCATAAATTACATCATGATATCCATCTATTTATCAAAGATTAGACAAAATGTAGTTTTAGTTTTCTTTGTTTTGTACTCACTCTTTTGTATACTGTATATTTCCTTTCAACCAATTTAATGTATGGCTTTCTCATATTCTATGTATATTATGCAAAAAACATTTTCTGGAAGAACATTCTTTGTGTCCCTAATATGTCTATTGTTCTTGTCTTTCTTTTACAATGAATCAGGCAATTGAAAAATTACAAGCTGGTGATCTTGCAACCGATGCAGTAACTGCAGCTCTGATTGAATTGGAGGTAAATGTAATTATTACTTGTTCAGCTGTATGTAACATTATATATCTCCTGTATTGAAGGCACATTAAAGACATTTTATATATGCTTACTTTGTATCAGCAATTAAGCTCTGCAAAAGATTTGCATCAGCAACAAATGTAAAACCTGCATTTTTTGTTAAAAAATTACAGTTTAAATATAAAAACATTAAAAAGATTTGAGTGTATGTTGTGGGACATCCTTTCTTTGTAGTAAAATATGTTTCTTTATTCCTTGAGTGAATGTGTATAATATGATGTTCCTCATGTATCTTTGTAAACATTAACGCTAAACTTTGAATGATTTGCTACAAACATAGTTTCAGGGGCTTGAAAAAAATATCTGCCTCGTGCAGAGGTAAAATATCAAAAGCAATTACTCAAAAAAAAATCATAACAAACAAAATACAATTGCACCTAAAACTTAACTATAAAATCATTTCTTTTACAATTCTAAGACAGTTAATTTATAAAATATCATTGTATTGTCGTCTACTTTATATATCATTTGTTTATGGGTAACTTGCACTTTAAAAAGTTTGATAATTACTTTATAGATTAGGTTTTTCTTCATTTTACAGAGTTCTTTAAGTGGAAATGTTTTTTACTTCTGCAACTGCTTTTGTCTTGTACACATTTTTATGCTTTAACATCCTATTGTAATTCATTAAAAGGAAAGGAGCAATAAAAATATAATGTAATGTGCTAGAGAATCTTGTTATTACTTTGTTTTTTGAGTACGAATATGTATTTAAAGGACCAGTCAACACAGTAGATTTGCATAATCAACAAATGCAATATAACAAGACAATGCAATAGCACTTAGTCTGAACTTCAAATGAGTAGTAGATTTTTTTTTGTGACAATTTTAAAAGCTGTCTTTTTCCACTCCCCCTGTACCATGTGACAGCCATCAGCAATTCACAAATGGATACACGTACCATGTGACAGCCATCAGCCATTCACAAATGCATACACACTTATTCTTGCACATGCCCAGGAGGAGCTGGTGACTCTAAAAGTTTAAATATAAAAGACTGTGCACATTTTGTTAATGGAAGTAAATTGGAAAGTTGTTTAAAATGGCATGCTCTATCTAAATAATGAAAGTTTTAACAGTTCAAGTCTGTTCAAGACCAGCAATGAGCTACTGGTCTATAGCTGAACACTAAAGAACACAAACCGACCAGATATCTTCAGCGATGTTCACGGGCTGCTGATTTCCAACATTATAAATTCATCCTTAAGTCTTACAACGTTTGCGCTCAGCCTGGCCAAAGAAGTCTATTTCTAGTCCCTTGTGTTATCTCACGCATCGAACCCCAGAAAGCTGTTCTCAACCTTTAACTCCCTTCTATGTCCACCTGCACCCCCGCCCACTACCAATCTCACTGCTCAGATTATTGCTGAAGACTTCAAAAATAAAATTGACACTATTAGAAAGATATCTATACCTCACACTCTTCAAACCCAGCACTCCTACCCACCCCTTCTATTAACAAAACTCTATGCTACTTGCCTCCTGTAACAGTAGAAGTCCCTGTACTCCTATCACAACCTGCCCACTTGACCCTATTGCTTCACAATTTCTTTCCTCTCTCCCTGCTTTACTAACCCCTACCCTAACTCATCTCTTTAACCAATCTCTTACCGCTGACGCATTTCCTGATACATTCAAACACGCATCAATAATAGAAATCTTAAAAAAGCCTTAACTTGACCCCCCACCCCTTCTAACTATTGACCGGCCTCCTTCCTTCCCTTTGATTCAAAACTATTGGAACAACTGGTCTATAATCTGCTAACTTAATTTCACACAGCTATCTCCTTACTTGATTCAATACAATCTGGTTTCTGCCCTAAACACTCAACAGAAACCATGCTTACTAAAGTAACAAATGACCTGTTATCAGCTAAAGCAAAGGGCCACTACTCCTTACTAATTCTTCTTGACCTGTCCGCTGCTTTTGACACAGTTGATCATCCTCTCCTCCAAAAAATCCTACATTCATTTTGCATCCAAGGCACAGCCCTCTCCTGGTTTGCCTCATATCTCAAACCACTCGTTCTCAGTTTCCTTTAACAAGATATCTTCTGATCCTTTTCCTCTCTGTTGGAGTATTGCAAGGCTCTGTCTTGGGTCCCTTGCTTTTTTCTCTCTCTATACATCCTCCCTTGGAAAACTCATAGCGTCCTTTGGCTTACAGTATCACTTATATTCTGATAATACTCAAATATATCTCTCCTCTCCTGATACCTCTCCCTCTTTACTCAACCAGATTTCCAACTTCCTCTTTGCAATTTCCTCTTGGATGTCTTCACACTACCTCCAACTCAATCTGTCCAAAACTGAGCTGCTTCTTATTCCCCCCTCTTAGAGACATCCAACACCTGACATTTCTCTGACGGTCGGAGACTCTATTCTCTACACCTCACCACAGGCCCGCTGTCTTGGAGTCACACTTGACTCAGAACTCACATTCAACCCACATATACAAGCACTTACCAAATCCTGCCGTGCACACCTATGCAACATTTCTATAATTTGTCCCTTCCTTACTCAAAAAACTACAAAAATACTGATTCATTCCCACATTTTGTCACACATTGATTGCAATTTACTTCTAAATGGCCTTCCAAAATACCGCCTTTCCTCCCTCCAATCTATTATGAATGCTTCAGCTAGACTCATCCACCTAAGTCGCCAATCTACATCAGCTCCTCCGCTCTGCCAGTCTCTACACTGGCTCCCCATACACTCCAGAATACAATTTGAACTATTAACCCTAACTTACAAAGCATTCAACAGTCTAACTCCCAACTATATTTCCTCTCTCATCTACAAATATTCCCCATCCTGTCCTCTTCGATCAACCTCTGACCTACGTCTCTTCACTCCTGTTATCTCTATGTCCCACTCCCATCTCAAAGACTTCTCATGTGCTGCTCCTGTCCTCTGGAACTCTGTACCCCGCTTCATAAGAATGCCTCCAACCTTGTATAGCTTCAGACACTCCTTGAAAACATACCTATTCAGAGAGGCTTACCATCTCTACTCCATCTCTAATCCTAAACAAAATAATTCTAAAACTGACTGACTCACTGCTGCTACTACAATCCATGTGACAAGATACCCGAAACCTTATGTGTCTGCACCCTCAACCTGTAGACTGTGAGCCCTCCGGAGCAAGGCCCTCTTCCTCCTGTACTTTTCATGTTTAGTTTGTTATGTTTTTTTTTTTTTTTTTATCACAAATCCTTTTCATTGTATACCCCTATCTTTGTACCTAGCACTACTGAATTTTGAGGCGTTATACAAATAAATTATAATAATAATAAAAGATACACAAAAATAATCCCAAAAAAGCAGGTATTATTTTAAAGGGCACCAAAGCACTAAGAAGAAAGAAACAATAGAAAACAATAATGAAATATATATATTGCTCCACTTCTAATCATCAAGGCCATGATTGTGAATTCTGAAAAACATGGGAAGCAAAGGGCCGCCACATAGCGTAATCTTGTATTATTACAAAAGAATGTAGATAAATTAATAGTATCTACTCGCAAGTGTGATGGCACCAAAGGGTAGACTGGTGGTAATAACACAGGCTGGCAGTCACAGTCCCCAGCTAACTGCACTCCAGTCTCCAAAACTTCATCAATTCTAGAAAACAGGAAGAACAAAGGGGACCACATAGCGTAATCCTGTATTTATACAGACTATGACTGCACAAATATTGTCAACTCACAATGTTGGCACCAAGGATGAAATGGTGCAAATGGAGCAGGCTGGCACTCAGTCCAACAGCTCCACCACATGATAGGGGATATGCCGGGGTAATTAAAGTGAAAAAAGATTTTCAAAAATATTCAAACAAATAGCTATCTTGCGTCAGCCATAAAAAAATACTTGGGGAAAAAAACGTATAAAATCTTTTTTTTTTTTTTTTTTTTTTTTAAAAGATAGCTTTTTTTGTTTATTTGCAACGAGTTTCTCTGTCACTGCTAACCGTTTAATCAGGCATGATGATTGTGTGAATATTTTTGAAAATATTTTTTTCTAGAATTGATTACGTTTTGGAGGCCGAAGTGCAATTAGTTGGGGGCTGTTAGTGCCAGCCTGTCTTATTAGGACCAATCTACCCTTTGGTAGTGAGTTGATACTATTAGTGTGCCTACATTAATTTGTAACAATACAAAATTACTCTATGTGGCGCCTCTTCACTCTCCATATAGCTGAACACGGCTTTTGAACCAATCTCAGGATCAGCAGTGCATCGACAATCTGAAGCTGGCTTCAACTATGGATCTAACACTGTTGGGGGTTAAACAAATAGGCAACTGCAATAGTAAAATGCTCTAAAAAATTAGAACATTTTATTATTGTCCCTTTTATGTCTCTAAACAAACGGCTTCGTTTTTTACTCTCAGACTTCATTTTATTAGTACTCTAGTGTTTAATCAGATCTTTTTTCTTCAGTATTGTTTTTATGTTTATCCAAGATGAGATTTCACCTTGAGTTGGTAGCAGTGTGGCATAAACTGGTGTGCTTAAACTATTTACCATAATTTTTCAGTTTTTTTTCATATTCTATACTTTTATTGTACTGTAGTGTATTCTGTATGTGACTTACTTTAATGATTACTTAAACACATTTTGGTATGTTCATGCATTAAAGATGAGGAAGTAATGTTATTTGACTGGTCATATTGATCCAGTTCCAGCAATAATGTGATCTCATCAAAGCTACCTACTGAACGTGGTAAGGCTTATTATTCTTACAGCTGTGAAGGTAGTCTGTTACACACTAATCCTTTTAAGTATTTGGAGGATATAAGCTTTTTTCTCAAACTCATCTCTGCTGATATTTTTATTAAAGCCAACAGGAGACTTAATGTGCTGCATTGTAAATAGTGTCTGAAATACTATATGTTTGACTTATGTATAGGACGTCTATTCATTGATGTAATTCCTGTGGTTTAAAATGAAAGAAAAATATGTACTCATTCACAATCACTGCACAACTGTATTGTACCTATAAACAAATGTGAATCACAGTGTATAGAAAAATGTTACATATCTTCTTCCTAACTTACTTTGTGGACAGTAAAAGCAAATATGTTTGTGTGTTTTTTTATTAAAGACATTACTTTAAATTTTTTAACTAAAGAAAGAAGGATTTTGAAAAATGTTTGACTAGTAAAAGGGGCGTATACTCATTTTCTATGGAGTATCAGAATTTATTTTTCAAGAATGGTCTTTGAATGTTCAGAGATTCTATTCTTTGGGTAGGTT
This sequence comes from Bombina bombina, assembly GCF_027579735.1. Classification (NCBI taxonomy): domain Eukaryota; kingdom Metazoa; phylum Chordata; class Amphibia; order Anura; family Bombinatoridae; genus Bombina; species Bombina bombina. The sequence continues at coordinate 1,028,335,195 of NC_069502.1, forward strand.
TAAATAGATTTACTTTTTTGGTATTATCATTAGGAATCTGGAACAATGTTTCTGCAGTGTATCTGCTTGTTTATTATAAAAAGCTAGTTTACCTTGAAGTATGGTACTTAAAGGGACAGTCTACACCAGAAGTGTTATTGTTTTAAAAGATAGATAATCCCTTTATTACCCATTTCCCAGTTTTGCATAACCAACACAGTTATAATAATATACTTTTAACCTCTGTGATTATCTTGTATCTAAGCCTCTGCAAACTGCCCCTTTTTTCAGTTCTTTTGACAGACTTGCAGTCTAGCCAACTATTAGTGCCTGCTCCCAGATAACTTCTCGTGCACGAGCACAGTGTTATCTATACGAAATACGTGAACTAACACCCTCTAGTGGTGAAAAACTGTTAAAATGCAATCTGAAAGAGGTGGGCTTTAAGGTCTAAGAAATTAGCATATGAACCTCCTAGGTTAAGCTTTCAACTAAGAATACCAAGAGAACAAAGCAAAATTGGTGATAAAAGTAAATTGGAAAATTGTTTAAAATTACATGCTCTATCTGAATCATGAAAGTTTATTTTGGCCTAGACTGTCCCTTTAATTTAGGGATCCCAAGGACAACAATTTTGGAGCAGCTTTTAAATAAATGTTTAAGCTGTTGTGCACATTTTGTATATATTTCTTACATGCCTATATGATTCAGTTATTGATCCTGATACTGTTAAGTAAATCTTGTCATATGCCTTTCTTTCAGTAGTACTGTTTTCTTAAATGATTAAAGGGTCATTCAAGTCAAAATACATTTTTATGATTCAGATAGAGCATGCAGTTGTACACACTTTCCAATTTACTTCCATTATCAAATTTTGCACAGTCTTTTCCATCTAAAGGGGAGGAGAGTCCACGGCTTCATTAATTACTAGTGGGAATTAAGAACCTGGCCACCAGGAGGAGGCAAAGACACCCCAGCCAAAGGCTTGAATACCTCCCCCACTCCCCTCATCCCCCAGTCATTCTTTGCTTTTCATCAGAGGAGGTGGCAGAGAGGTGCCGGAATATCGGAGGTCTCTTATGAGGGGTTCTACCCTTCGCTATGGGACAGGAGTTTAAGTAGCCCTTTAAGCTTATCAACTTGAGGGCCTGGGTGAACGTTAAGAGTCCGGAGAAACAGGGGGAGCTTCCCTTTGGCGACACCATCCCGACTCATATTAACAGCTCCTTTAGCAATCGGCGTTGACGAGTTTCACAGATTGCTTCTTCTCTTAAGTCCATGTCAAGAGCACAGCTACTAATTGTCACACTTGAAGGGCCGTGTTCCTGTTCCACGGCGTAGATTATGGTAAGATTGTTTAATTTTTACATAATAACATAGAAGCAGGGCCACCGTGTGGCGCCTTTATCTTTATAGAATCAAGGGGTAATATTCCTATGAGGGGATTATTGAGCAGGGGGGGTAATGTACATGATAAGTTTATTATGTGATTGCTGCGTTATGTGCAGGGACGTGGCTCTGGCATTTGTGGAACTGAAATGTTCTCTTCTGGGAGTTTTGCTCTGTCTTTTTTGGCGCGTTTTCTCATCGGCAGGGGCGGTCCTGCGTAGTCATCCTTGTGACCGGGTGGGGCTTCTTCACTTCCGGAATTGTTTTGGATGCTAAAATTAAAAACTAGATCCCCTAGTGGTATGAACCGAGAATGCGACTTTTTCATTGACAAATGTTTGTTTCATTGTCACATGATATATATTTTTTTCATTATTCATATACGTTCTATATATACCATATATATATTATATATATATATATTTTTATTTTTTTTCACCAATTAAATACGTTATATCATTTTATATGCTAACATTTGATTTTATTTTTGTTTACATTGGTATTTGTGTTTCTTTTCCAAATTTCTTTTTCAAATTTCTTTTTACATTATTTGTATTATTTTACATTTTTGCATTTTTTATTTGCTAATATCTTTGATAAGGTTTTCTTAATGCTGTTTAGTAATCAATTAATAATTTTTTCCTTCTTTTGTATATTGTTAACTCACATTACTATAGATATTAGTAGGATCTGTTTTCTTTTATTAATTAGTTGTGTACCTTCTAGCTTCCATTATGGGGATTTTATATGTACTTTGATTTGGCTGTATGTTAATAGGTGTTTCCTTTTTAAGCCTATCATTTTTCAGTACTCCCTTTAAATAGACCTCGCTTTCAGGTATTCAATATGTCTATGATTAAGTGCCACTAGGGGGCACAAAACATGTTATACCTTTATGTTTGTTAGTCTGCCTGCCTTAGTGGCTTTACCTTATACACACATCGTTGCTATTGCTGTATTTTTAACTTTTTTCAATAAATTTGACTTTTTACAAACTACCTTTGAGTACCTGCACTCCCTGTACCTCTTGCAATCTTGTGGGCTGATTCCACCACACCTCGCTACGATACTCCGTCTGTCCAGGAATTATTTAGTCTACTTTTAGCCAGATCTACTTCCGGTTTATCGATGCTGTGACTCGGATGCTGCTTGGACTGACGCCGCCTGTTCACTTCAGTGTTTCCACTATGGGAATCATCTCTGCCGGTCCTGCCCTGAATCTTCACATATTAAGTGAGTCTCTCAAGTGTCTATTGTTAATATGGATTTGCGCTTTTTCTGAAGCAAATTGTTTTGCACATGACATAGCTGTTGTACTCATTATAATTGAGAGCGTGTTTCATTCATTGCAAATTGTTTGCTGAAGTTGCTTCTATTCCTTTGTGTGTGTAGAGGCAAAATTATCGATCGTTATATGCAATTTACACGGCTCCTTTTGTTGCATGTACTTTCATATTGATCCACGTCTCATGTTCTTTCTTCAATGAAAAGTGCAACTTATCCTTCATTATGATGCTTGATTTTTCTCCATTATATTGGTATTAAAAATGCATCTTATTTCTACCTAACCTGGACTAACGTATATGGGACAGCTATTGTGGTTTATTAGGTATAGCCATGGCAGGTGCAGACTCAAACATTTTAGATCCTAATAATCTAAATAATTTTGGGAATATTTCCCACATGTGTGTTACCTCTAATCATGAGGATTTTTTCAATATGGATACAAGGAAGGAATATTTTAACACTTTTTTTTTTCTATGGAAGACCTGGTTACAGATACTTTTGAAATGAAAATACACTTTAAGGCTTTGGAACATTCTTTGTCTATAGATCTTAGACTTATGTGGGACATCATAGCATTAGAAAAGTATATTGAAACACAGAGAATACCTAGGGGATTAAGAATAAAAATCCCTCTTTTCAATTTGATGACCCAGAAGATATGGAGGAGTGGAATTTGGCATTGAATAAATGCTCTTTTACATTAATTAATATTTTGATTAAAGTAAAAAATAAAAAACGGAGTAAGTTGGCGCAGGATATACTGTCACTAAAAGAAGAAGTTCAACTCCTAAAAGACAACACAGAATTCCTATCTTTGAATAAGAAGATGATTGACTCCATTGCCAAACAAGATAAAAAGCAAGCGGCGAGGAAGGAGAAGAAGTTTAAAAGAGATAAGGAAGATTATGAACAGCAGAAAGTCTATAACTGGGCGGCCATCCGCCCACAACAAATGGCAAACAGGAATACAAATAAAAAGCAAATAGGGAATAATAGTAAAAACCAGTTAGCCAAGTACAAAGATGGCCAACATATTCCAAAATCTATACTTAAGAAAGATGGCAAAAATCCCAGAAAAGTTATCTTCAGCGCATCTGAAGAAGAGACCACTGATTCTGAAGCCTGTTTTTCAGGCACTTCCTACTCTTCTAACTGTTCTTCTTTACTATCTTCTCCATCTATTTCTCCATCTTCTTGTGATTTTTTACAGGAGGCGGTGGAGAAAGAGCGAGAGGAATCGGTGCCCCCTGTAGTGTGACCAAAGACACGTCAGTGTACGTCGCTACCAAAAGGAAACGAAAAAGATGGAGAGCCAAGAGAAAAAGGAAAATCACAGAAGGGACATTAACCATACATTGTGATAATCAGCTTAAAAATTCTGTGACATGCAGCAATGTTCTCAATGAGAGTCTTAACATTATGAATTTATCCAAACATGTCTTAACATTAGAAGAAACTAAATTTCTTTCTAAGGGCTTAGGGTTTGCTCCTTCATGCAAATTTTCTAGTTTTAATACACTGTTAGACATTAATTCATATGCAAGCTTACACTTAAAAGGTTTTTAGCACTCACTCCTTCTAATAAAACACAGTTAGAAGTGGTTAATAATTTTGGAAGTACCTCTGCTTCAGATTCTCTTCCTCATCTCCCTTTTGTTGATGCCCAAATGGTTTCAACTCTTACTGATTTATATAGTGGTATAGGGGAGTCTAATGAGCCCGTTAAATTTAAAAGTCCCAATAAGCTACAATCTGACTTCTACCCTATTCATTTTAGAGGTCCCATTATTAATGCATATCACAAAATGGTACAGGAGGATATCCTTAAATTGGAGGATGAAACCACTATAGATGCTATAGACCTCGCTTTCAGTTATTCAATATGTCTATGATTAAGTGCCACTAGGGGGCACGAAACATGTTAGACCTTTATGTTTGTTAGTCTGCCTGCCTTAGTGGCTTTACCTTATACACACAGCATTGCTATTGCTGTATTTTTAACTTTTTTCAATAAATTTGACTTTTTACAAACTACCTTTGAGTACCTGCACTCCCTGTACTTCTTCACTTTCGGTCTGATCTGCGACAGAGGAGATGAAGCGGTTTCTGAGTCCGGTTCATATGAGGTGGTGAGTGCCCTGGCCATTGGTGGTTATAAAGGTGCCTGATCTAGTCTTTTTTCTAAAAAGCTATGGAGGATTCTGACGCGTTAGAGGGTACTCCCTCTTTAGCTAAGTCTTATACCTGTGTTTATTGTATGGTTTTGGTAGACCAGCCTGCGCAACTGTGTTCCACATGCCTTGAGAAGGCTACAACTTCCAAACATAAGAGAATGTCTAGCACTACTGAGCCGTCCACCTCTGTGGGGTCTCCGTCCCGTGAGGTGCGTTCCCCATTGGCGTCCACTATACCATATGCAGCACCCCTGGGTCCGACTGTTGCCCCTTCTGGGAAAATCAATTGGCTGCCGGACTTTGCGGACCAACTTGAAACAGTAGTCGCTAAGGTGATCCATGCTTTGCCGCATTCTGCTAAGTTCAAGCGTAGAGCTTTTCATAGCGGCCCGACCCAGGAGTTGTGTGTGCCGGATGCCTCAGTGGGGTGGTATGATAACGAGGCCCAATCGGACGCGTTGGAAGAGGTGCTGGCTACCTTAGAGGTTCCGGAACCCATACTACCAGAGGAGCCCTCCATTCCTAAGTTGGATAAGGTTTACGAGGACAGGGTGGTTCCCCAGACCTTCCCGGTTCCTGTCAAGATGGCGAACATTATTAAGAATGAGTAGGAGCGATTAGGTTCTTCCTTTTCTCCTTCTCAATTTAAAAAGCTTTTCCCTGTCGCGGAGGCCCAGCTAGAGTTGTGGGGGACCATTCCTAAGGTGGATGGGGCCATCTCCACGCTCGCTAAGTGCACGACGATTCCTTTAGAGGATAGTTCTTCGTTCAAGGAGCCTTTGGATAAGAATTTGGAAAACATATTGCGAAAGATGTTTCAACACATGGGGTTTGTTTTTCAACCGGCAGCGGCGGTAGCCACAGTTGATGGAGCTGTGTCATATTGGTACGATGCATTATTTGATATGATTGAGGGTAAACCCTCTTTCGAGGAGGTGCAGGAAAAGATTAAGGCCCTAAAGGTGGCCAAATCTTTCATTTGTGACGCTAATATGCAGATTATCCGCCTGAATGCCAAGGTGTCCGGTTTTTCGGTTCTATCACGCAGAGCTCTGTGGCTAAAATCTTGGTCGGCGGACATGACCTCTAAGACGAGGCTGTTGTCTTTGCCTTTCAAGGGCAAGATCCTGTTCGGTCCGGGTCTGTATTCTATCATTTCCACAGTTACAAGAGTCAAGGGTGCCTTCCTTCCCCAGGATAAGAAGGCGAAGCCTAAGAGTGCTAATTTTCGTCCCTTTTGCGGGGATAAGGCGCAATGCGCTCAGCCCACCGCGAAAGCGGACCAATCCAAGGATGCCTTGAAGCCTTCTCAAGCTTGGAACAAGTCTAAGCAGCACAAGAAGCCCGCCAAGACTAAGTCCGCATGAAGAGGTGGCCCCGACTGGTCTGTGGACCGAGTGGGGGGCAGATTATCTCTGTTCTGAGACGCCTGGTTGCAGGACGTTCAGGACCCCTGAGTTTCTATAGATATTCGCCCAGGGTTACAGGATAGGGTTCAAGTCATCTCCACCCAGGGGCAGATTCCTGCTGTCAAACCTGTCTTCAAGGCCGGAAAAAAGAGAGGATCTCTACGCTCTAGGGGTTATTGTACCAGTACCCCAGGCAGAAAGGGGTCTATGGTATTACTCCAATTTGTTCGTGGTCCCAAAGAAGGAGGGCACGTTCCGCCCGATTCTGGACCTCAAATGTTTAAACAAGTTCCTGTCCGTTCCATCGTTCAAAAAGGAAACGATCAGATCCATTCTGCCCCTAGTTCAAGAGGGGCAGCTAATGACCTCTATAGACTTGAAGGATGTCTACCTTCATGTTCCGATTCACAGGGACCATTTCAGGTTCCTCAGATTTGCCTTTCTGGATCAGCATTTCCAGTTCGTGGCTCTTCCCTTTGGTCTGGCGACGGCCGGAGTGTCTTCTCGAAGGTCCTGGGGGCCCTTCTAGCAGTAGCCAGATCCCAGGGCATCGCGGTGGTGCCGTACCTGGACGACATTCTGGTTCAAGCGCCGTCATCCATTCTGGCAGAGGCCCACACCAGGGTCCTGCTACAGTTTCTTCAATCTCACGGTTGGAAGATCAATCTAGAGAAGAGTTCTCTGGTTCCCAGTACCAGGGTGGAGTTCTTGGGCTCAATCATAGACTCCGTGTCCATGAAGATCTTTCTCACGGACAAGTGACGCACAAAGATGGCATCTACCTGTCTTGCCCTCCAGTCTACAGTGAGACCATCTGTAGCTCAGTGCATGGAGATGATTGGGCTCATGGTCTCCAGCATGGACATCATTCCATTCGCCAGGTCTCATCTCAGACCTCTTCAATTGTGCATGTTGAGACAGTGGAACGGCGATCATTCCGATCTGTCGTAGCCGATATACATGGATGTGCGGACTCGGCTTGCCCTCTCCTGGTGGATCCCTCCGGATCACCTGTCCATGGGAACATCCTTCCTGAGACCGTCCTGGGAGATTGTGACCACGAATGCGAGTCTGGCGGTATGGGGAGCTGTCTGGGGTGCCAGGATAGCACAAGGGAAGTGGTCTCGCTTAGAGTCCCTTCTTCCAATAAATATTCTGGAGCTTCGAGCGATCTACAACACTCTGGAGGCGTGGCCTTGTCTGAGAGACTTCAGCTTTATCAGGTTCCAGACGGACAATATCACCTTGGATGTGATTTGACCACCTTGACCAACCTTCATTTATTTTTGCTCCATACAGTATTTGTAATGGGTTGAAGCATAGGAGACCTTTTAATTTTAACTTACACTCATGACCATTTAAAGGGACAGTATACACCAATTTCATATAACTGCATGTAATAGACACTACTATACAGAATAATATGCACAGATACTGATCTAAAAATCCAGTATAAAATCTTTTAAAATTCTAATTAGAAGCTCCCAGTTTAGCTCTGTTAAAAAGGTTAGCTGAAACACCCACTGCAAGTGGGAAATAACAGACAATTCCTCCTCCCCCTTCCTCTGCGTATGAAAAATACTTTTTACACAAACGGAAGCAAGCTGGAGGAGGAACACATCAATATTCTCCTAAAACTTTGGGGCTTGGTTAGGAATCTGAAAATAAGAGCAATGTTATTTACAAATAAGCAAAGTATACATTAAAAAAAAAAACAAAAAAAAACTTATGAGCTATATAAATAGATAATCTACAAAACATTTATGCAAAGGAAAAGTGAGTGTCCCTTTAAGTGGTCAGTATTTTTGTGAAGATTTTGCTGGACAACCTAAAATACTGGACTGGCTGGTATAAAACTGGACACCTGAAAACCCTCAGAGCTAGATGTTCCTTTATTTCTTAGACAATAAATATTGAGATTGTTGTCATGTTGTTCTTTTCTGACAAAGAAAATCTACAAAAGCTTAAGGTAATTATTGGTTGTTTACAGTCACCAAGCTTTTTCCACTTATGTGTTTACTTTTATTCAAGCAGCGTTTAGACAAAAGGACTTACAGACTGCTTTTCTTTAGACTTAGGCAAGATGTTATTTCAAAAATATATATAGTAATTTCCCTTTAACAGATTTCATGTATCAGTGGCCTAATCTGATCTTCAATCTATTTTTGTTTCAACAGTTTTTTTCTTTTTCTCCACTGCCCTTAATTTAGTTTTGTTACATATATATGCAGTTCAATGAATAACAGAGAGGTTCCATTTAGATTGTTAAAATCCTTTAATATTTGTTTTATGAACAAAGTTCATCAAATTAAATAGTCAATTTTTTTCTGGAATATAGTTAGCACTTATGTTTAATAAATCATTAAATTCTCCAAGTTTCTCGCTAAAAGGAGTAGTAAATTTCAACTTAAATTTTAATGAATAAGATAGAACATCCAATTTTAAAGAAGTTTCCAATTTACTGCCCTGCTGAGAGCTAGCTGCTGATGGTTGGCTGCACATATATACCTCTTGTCATTGGCTCAATCGATGTGTTCCACCAACCCCCAGTAGTGCATTGCTGCTCCTTCAGTAAAGGATACCAAGAAAATGGAGCAAATTTGATAATCAATGTAAATTTCGTTTAAGATATATGCTCTATCGGAATCATGAAAGAAACATTTTGGAGTATATGTCCCTTTAATTCCCACTTTTATTACTTTATCCCCTCTCTAGCGACCCAAAAATGAAAATTATAGCAATCGTCATTGAATTATATTCTACATCTGTGTAAGCCATTTAGATCACAAATTAGGTTATAATATTCAGCAAAATATTTCCCTTACACCTGGCATCTCTTTGATGGCCACAATTCTTTCTTAGCAAATCATGTCTTATTTAACAACAAAACATAAAATCAGTATTAATTTGTTTAGCATACTCCTATAACCTCAGGCTTTCTTTTTCTCTTCTTTTTCTCAATCATTTTCTCTTCCTGCATTTATCTACTCCAAATATACTCCCATCATATACGATGCAGGACAAATTAAACGCACACAACAAATGCATCTTATGAGCGGAAAAATAACATTTTATTATTGTACTGTTGTTTGCACTTAACTGTGTTTGATACCAAAAATTGATTAAACACATGGGCCCATAGTTATTAAGGTCTGGTGGACCTGATCCGACACTGCGGATCAGGTCCGCCAGACCTCGCTGAATACGGCGAGCAATACACTCGCCGTATTCAGCATTGCACCAGCAGCTCACAAAAGCTGCTGGTGCAACGCCGCCCCCTGCAGACTCGCGGCCAATCAGCCACCAGCAGGGGGGTGTCAATCAACCCGATCGTACTAGATCGAGTTGTATTGTGGCGACGTCTGTCCGCCTGCTCAGAGCAGGTGGACAGGTTATGGAGCAGCGATCTTTGTTACCGCTGCTTCATAACTGCTGTTTCTGGCGAGCCTGCAGGCTCGCCAGAAACACGGGGCATCAAGCTCCATACAGAGCTTGATACATATGCCCCATAAAGTCAGCACTAGAACAGCAATGTACTGCACTTCTGGTGAGCCAATGACAAGAGACAAATGTGTGCAGCCACCAATCATCAGCTAGTTCCCAGTAGTGCATTGCCTCTCCTCAGGATATTTGCATATGTTATTCAACAAACTTCACCAATAGGACAAAGTACATTAGATAATAGAGGTGAATTTAAAAATGTCTTAAAATTAAATTAAGGTTTCATTTAGACTTTCATGTTCCTTTAATGACATACTCTGAAATACTAAAAACAATATAGCATAGGATGTTGTAACAATTTACAGCTCCCTAAAAGGAACACTGACATTAATAGATGTAAAAGAATGCCATTTTATAATAAACTTACTCCACCATGTTTATCTTTATATCAGTATCTTAACATTATGTTTCTGTTTGCTCAAAATCTCATTTGTAAACATATTTTTAATACGAATGACTGCTTTTTCCTTAAAGGGACATGCCACCCACATTTTTTCTTTTATGATTTAGAAAGAGAATGCAATGTTAAATATCTTTGTAATTTACTTATATTATCTAATTTGTTTTATTCTCTTGATATTCTTTGATGAAAAGCATATCTAGATATGCTCACTAGCTGCTGATTGGTTGCTGCACATAGAAGCATCATGTGATTGGCTCACCATGTACGTTGCTTTTTCTTCAAATAAGGATATTTAAAAAATGAAGCAAAATAAATTATGGAAGTAAATTGGAATGTTGTTTAAATTTCTATTCTCTATCTGAATCATGAAAGAAAGATTTTGGGTTTAGTGGCTCTTTAACTTCGAAATTATTCTAACGTCAATTTTTTTTAATCAAAACAAAAGTTGCATAGTTTGCTTCCAGAGAAGGTATTCTTGTTCCTAATTTGTTTTACTATCTTTCTGGTTTATAACCATGATGCATTTAATCGGAAACAAACCTCCTATTTTTCAATGAGTAATTTGTCTACCTTGTTTAATGCCCCCTCTAGGTGACTTGGTGATATTGATATCTCCAATTTATTCCAAAAGTCTTTCTTTTTTCCTTTATACTGTGCTTATTACCTTTAAATAAGCAATGATTATGTATTCTGAAATGTCTTTCAGCTCACTACAAATAAGCCAAGATATTAAAAGTTTAATTCACAATAACTCCAGTTCCATTCTTTAAAGCAAAATAGTATATATATATATATATATATATATATATATATATATATAAAAAAAAATGTCTATTTAAAAATAAAAAGAACATATTCCGCAATGTGAAAACATTGGAATGTGAAATATTTACATTACAGATTTTGCTGTAGTGTAGCGGTTCCCACCCGCTCCCTCCCCGTGCACGCCCCCGCCCCCACCCTCCCGTGCACGTGCGTACGTCCGTGCGCGCCCCCGGACATCCCCGCCCACAATCTCGCCCCCCTCCACATGACCAGGGCCATGGATGGCCGCCACCCGCCTCCCTAGTCTGCTCCCACCCACCAACGAGGAAAGCCACGATCTCCGGTGCAGAGAGGGCCACAGAGTGGCTCTCTCTGCATCGGATGGCTACCAAAGGTTATTATTGCAGGATGCCTCCATATCGAGGCATCACTGCAATAACCTTTGAGCAGCTGGAAGCGAGCAGGATTGCTTCCAGCTGCTTTCCACACCGAGGACGTGCAGGGTACGTCTTTAGGCGTTAACTGCCTTTTTTTTGAGGACGAACCCTGCACGTCCTCGGTCGTTAAGGGGTTAAAGTGAATGTAAATTTTGATGCTAAAGTGCCCGGTTTTTAAAAATTTTATTAAAAACAGGGGCACTTTAATTCATCAAAATTTACATTTCACTCCTGTTGTGAAAAAAAACTTACCTTTTAATCTTGACAGCAGCTCCATCTTCCTCCACCCATTGCAAAGCCTCTTCCTGGGTTTAAAATGAGGAATCCGGCTTCCTCCAATCATGGCGTTGAATCAGACACTGATTCCCCTGGGGGGAAGCTGTTATTGGAGGATGACCTATCCATCATTTCTGACATCAGAAATGGCTTGCAACGACCGGAGGAAGCTGGAGCTGCTGTCAAGTTTAAAAGGTAAGGTTTTTTTTCACAACAGGAGTGAAATGTAAATTTTGATGAATTAAAGTGCTCCTGTTTTTAATCAAATTTTTAAAAACCGGGCACTTTAGCATCAAAATTTACATTCACTTTAAAGGGGACTGTAAAGTAAAAATGAAGTATTCTTGATTCAGATAGAGCATGCAGTTTTAAACAGCTTTCCAATTTACTTATATTATCAAATTTACATTGTTCTCTATCTGTATACTTTGCTGAAGAGTAAACTTAGGTAGGCTGATAGGACCGCAGGGACCTGCATGTGTCTTTAGCAGTCTATGGCAGCAGTATTTGCATCATTGTATAACACTGCAATAAAAAGTGTTGCAAACTGCTGCCAGATTAAGACATGTGTACGATTCACCTAGGGTTATCCCTTAACAAAGAATACAAAGAGAACTAAGCAAAGTTGATAATATACATAGAGTGGAAAGTTGTTTAAGATATAATATTGTGTCCAGTGAATTTTATTTTAATTTTTACTTTACTTTTATAACATATTGATTGCATACATTATTTATAATTGTTTAAATTGAAATTGCAAGCTGTGATCCAAATAAAATAAGGTATTAAACTTAAAGGGACATTATACACTAGATTTTTCTTTGCATAAATGTTTTGTAGATGATCCATTTAAATAGCCCATCTGGAGTGTTTTTATAGTTTGCTTATTTTTTATGAACATTGTGCTGATTTTCAGACTCCTAACCAAGCCCCAAAGTTGTAGATGTATACTGATGTCTTCCGACTCCTGCTTGCTCCTGTTTGTGTAAAGGGTCTTTAAGTAAGCACAAGTCTCTCAGAAAGTACAGAACCCAGCAGTTACTGTTGGTGAGGTATGTTGTGAAATGTCCAGGAACAAGAGAGCATATATAATTAATCACAAGTCTCTCAACAAGCACAGAACCCAGCGGGCACTGTTGGTGAGGAATGTCCAGGATCAAGATGGTATATATAAGTAAGCACAAGTCTCTCAGCAAGCACAGAACCCAGCGGGTACTGTTGGTGAGGTATGTTGTGAAATGTCCAGGAACAAGAGAGCATATATAATTAATCACAAGTCTCTCAACAAGCACAGAACCCAGCGGGCACTGTTGGTGAGGAATGTCCAGGAACAAGATGGTATATATAATTAAGCACAAGTCTCTCAACAAGCACAGAACCCAGCGGGTTCTGTTGGTGAGGAATGTCCAGGAACAAGAGAGCATGTAGAAGTAAGCACAAGTCTATCAGCAAGCACAGCATATGTCTTTGATCTCAGCAGTAGTATACGCATACACAAGTATCGTTGGATAGGTCTTGGGTATGCTTATACTACTGCTGAGACCAAAGACCTCTGCCGTGATACTTGGGTATGCTTATACTACTGCTGAGACCAAAATATCACAGCAGAGGTCTTGGACATAGCAGTAGTGTAAGCATACACAAGTATCACGGCAGAGGTCTTTGGTCTCAGCAGTAGTATAAGCATACATAAGTATCACAGCAGAGGGCTTTGCTCAGTGGCAGGATAAGCATACCCAAGTATCTCAGCAGAGGTCTTTGATATCTGCAGTGGGATAAGCATACCCAAGTATTATAGCAGAGGTTTTCGGTTTCAGCTGAAGGACAGGCATACACAAGTATCAGCAGAGGAGCAGGAACCAGGAAAGAGGACCTTCCAAGGCAATAACTCAGTACAGAGTGAGGTACTGAGTAGCCTTTTATAGGAACTTCCACACCTGCACCCTCCAGGTGGGAGTTCCTGAAATTAGTGCCTGGCCCTTTAAATCTAGGCAGCGTGAAGTTATATGAAAATTGGTGTATAATGTCACTTTAATTATTATGAAGATTACTTTTTCATATTACCAACTGTCTATACAGTCATAAGAAATTTATAGTAGTAAAATAAGCATTTACTAAATCCATCTTGCAATTTCCTCTCACCTTGAAGTTGTTCACAAACCTTGAGAAATAGATTATTTCTCCAACATAGGTGTGTCCGGTCCACGGCGTCATCCTTACTTGTGGGATATTCTCTTCCCCAACAGGAAATGGCAAAGAGCCCAGCAAAGCTGATCACATGATCCCTCCTAGGCTCCGCCTACCCCAGTCATTCTCTTTGCCGTTGCACAGGCAACATCTCCACGGAGATGGCTAAGAGTTTTTTGGTATTATCTACTCTGGATGATTGTGACAATTTGGTCATTCCAGAGAAATTATGTAAGATGGACAAGTTCCTAGAGGTTCCGGTGCCCCCCGATGCTTTTCCTATACCCAAGCGGGTGGCGGACATAGTAAATAAGGAGTGGGAAAGGCCCGGCATACCTTTTGTTCCTCCCCCTATATTTAAGAAATTATTTCCTATAGTCGACCCCAGAAAGGACTTATGGCAGACAGTCCCCAAGGTCGAGGGGGCGGTTTCAACTCTAAACAAACGCACTACTATTCCTATAGAAGATAGTTGTACTTTCAAAGATCCTATGGATAAAAAATTAGAGGGTTTGCTTAAAAGGATGTTTGTTCAGCAAGGTTTCCTTCTACACCCAATTTCATGCATTGTTCCTGTCACTACAGCAGCGTGTTTCTGGTTCGAAGAACTAGAAAAGTCGCTCAATAAAGAATCTTCGTATGAGGAGGTTATGGACAGAGTTCAAGCACTTAAATTGGCTAACTCTTTTATTTTAGATGCCGCTTTGCAATTAGCTAGATTAGCGGCGAAAAATTCAGGGTTTGCTATCGTGGCGCGCAGAGCGCTTTGGCTAAAGTCTTGGTCAGCGGATGTGTCTTCCAAGACAAAATTGCTTAATATCCCTTTCAAGGGTAAAACACTGTTTGGTCCTGATTTGAAAGAGATTATTTCGGACATCACTGGGGGAAAGGGCCACGCCCTTCCTCAGGATAGGTCCTTTAAGGCTAAAAATAAGCCTAATTTTCGTCCCTTTCGCAGAAACGGACCAGCCTCTAATTCTACATCCTCTAAGCAAGAGGGTAATACTTCTCAACCCAAACCAGCCTGGAGACCGATGCAAGGCTGGAACAAGGGTAAGCAGGCCAAGAAGCCTGCCACAGCTACCAAAACAGCATGAAGGGATGGCCCCCGATCCAGGACCGGATCTGGTGGGGGGCAGACTTTCTCTCTTTGCTCAGGCTTGGGCAAGAGATGTTCAGGATCCTTGGGCACTAGAAATAGTTTCTCAGAGTTATCTCCTGGAATTCAAGGAACTACCCCCAAGGGGAAGGTTCCACAGGTCTCAATTATCTTCAAACCAAATAAAAAGACAGGCATTCTTACATTGTGTAGAAGACCTGTTAAAGATGGGAGTAATTCATCCAGTTCCAATAGGAGAACAAGGGATGGGGTTTTACTCCAACCTGTTCATAGTTCCCAAAAAAGAGGGAACATTCAGACCAATTTTAGATCTCAAGATCCTAAACAAATTTCTCAGGGTTCCATCGTTCAAAATGGAAACCATTCGAACGATCCTTCCTACCATCCAGAAAGGTCAATTTATGACCACGGTGGATTTAAAGGATGCGTACCTACATATTCCTATCCACAAGGAACATCATCAGTTCCTAAGGTTCGCTTTTCTGGACAAGCATTACCAGTTTGTGGCACTTCCATTCGGATTAGCCACTGCTCCGAGAATTTTCACAAAGGTACTAGGGTCCCTTCTAGCAGTTCTAAGACCAAGGGGCATTGCAGTAGTACCTTACTTGGACGACATCCTGATTCAAGCGTCGTCTCTGTCAAAAGCAAAGGCTCATACGGACATCGTTCTAGCCTTTCTCAGATCTCACGGATGGAAAGTGAACATAGAAAAAAGTTCTCTGTCCCCGTCAACAAGAGTTCCCTTCTTGGGAACAATAATAGATTCCTTAGAAATGAGGATTTTTCTGACAGAGGTCAGAAAATCAAAACTTCTAAGCTCTTGTCAAGTACTTCATTCTGTTCTTCATCCTTCCATAGCGCAGTGCATGGAAGTAATAGGATTGATGGTTGCAGCAATGGACATAGTTCCTTTTGCACGAATTCATCTAAGACCATTACAACTGTGCATGCTCAGACAGTGGAATGGGGATTATACAGACTTGTCTCCGACGATTCAAGTAGATCAAAGGACCAGAGATTCACTCCGTTGGTGGCTGATCCTGGACAACCTGTCACAGGGAATGAGCTTCCGCAGACCAGAGTGGGTCATTGTCACGACCGACGCCAGTCTGGTGGGCTGGGGCGCGGTCTGGGAACCCCTGAAAGCTCAGGGTCTATGGTCTCGGGAAGAATCTCTTCTCCCGATAAACATTCTGGAACTGAGAGCGATATTCAATAGTCTCAAAGCTTGGCCTCATCTAGCAAAGGTCAAATTCATAAGGTTTCAATCAGACAACATGACGACTGTTGCATATATCAACCATCAGGGGGGAACAAGGAGTTCCCTGGCGATGGAGGAAGTGACCAAGATAATTCAATGGGCGGAGGATCACTCCTGCCACTTGTCTGCAATCCACATCCCAGGAGTGGAAAATTGGGAAGCGGATTTTCTGAGTCGTCGGACCTTCCATCCGGGGGAGTGGGAACTCCATCCGGAAATCTTTGCCCAAATAACTCAATTATGGGGCATTCCAGACATGGATCTGATGGCCTCTCGTCAGAACTTCAAGGTTCCTTGTTACGGGTCCAGATCCAGGGATCCCAAGGCGACTCTAGTGGATGCACTAGTAGCACCTTGGACCTTCAACCTAGCTTATGTATTCCCACCGTTTCCTCTCATTCCCAGGCTGGTAGCCAGGATCAATCAGGAGAGGGCTTCGGTGATCTTGATAGCTCCTGCGTGGCCACGCAGGACTTGGTATGCAGACCTGGTGAATATGTCATCGGCTCCACCATGGAAGCTACCTTTGAGACAGGACCTTCTTGTTCAAGGTCCATTCGAACATCCAAATCTGGTTTCCCTCCAACTGACTGCTTGGAGATTGAACGCTTGATTTTATCAAAGCGTGGGTTTTCAGATTCCGTAATAGATACTCTTATTCAGGCTAGAAAGCCTGTAACTAGAAAGATTTACCATAAAATATGGAAAAAATATATCTGTTGGTGTGAATCTAAAGGATTCCCATGGAACAAGATAATAATTCCTAAGATTCTATCCTTTCTACAAGAAGGTTTGGAGAAAGGATTATCTGCAAGTTCTCTGAAGGGACAGATCTCTGCTTTATCTGTTTTACTTCACAAAAGGCTGGCAGCTGTGCCAGACTTTCAAGCGTTTGTTCAGGCTCTGGTTAGAATCAAGCCTGTTTACAGACCTTTGACTCCTCCCTGGAGTCTTAATCTAGTTCTTTCAGTTCTTCAAGGGGTTCCGTTTGAACCCTTACATTCCGTAGATATTAAGTTATTATCTTGGAAAGTTTTGTTTTTGGTTGCAATTTCTTCTGCTAGAAGAGTTTCTGAGTTATCTGCTCTGCAGTGTTCTCCGCCCTATCTGGTGTTCCATGCAGATAAGGTGGTTTTGCGTACTAAGCCTGGTTTTCTTCCGAAAGTTGTTTCCAACAAAAATATTAACCAGGTGATTGTTGTACCTTCTTTGTGTCCGAATCCAGTTTCAAAGAAGGAACGTTTGTTACACAATTTGGACGTAGTCCGTGCTCTAAAATTCTATTTAGAGGCTACTAAAGATTTCAGACAAACATCTTCTTTGTTTGTTGTTTATTCTGGTACAAGGAGAGGTCAAAAAGCAACTTCTACCTCTCTTTCTTTTTGGCTTAAAAGCATTATCCGATTGGCTTATGAGACTGCCGGACGGCAGCCTCCTGAAAGAATCACAGCTCATTCCACTAGGGCTGTGGCTTCCACATGGGCCTTCAAGAACGAGGCTTCTGTTGACCAGATATGTAAGGCAGCGACTTGGTCTTCACTGCACACTTTTGCCAAATTTTACAAATTTGATACTTTTGCTTCTTCAGAGGCTATTTTTGGGAGAAAGGTTTTGCAAGCCGTGGTGCCTTCCATTTAGGTGACCTGATTTGCTCCCTCCCTTCATCCGTGTCCTAAAGCTTTGGTATTGGTTCCCACAAGTAAGGATGACGCCGTGGACCGGACACACCTATGTTGGAGAAAACAGAATTTATGTTTACCTGATAAATTACTTTCTCCAACGGTGTGTCCGGTCCACGGCCCGCCCTGGTTTTTTTAATCAAGTCTGATGAATTATTTTCTCTAACTACAGTCACCACGGTATCATATGGTTTCTCCTATGCATATTTCCTCCTGTACGTCGGTCGAATGACTGGGGTAGGCGGAGCCTAGGAGGGATCATGTGATCAGCTTTGCTGGGCTCTTTGCCATTTCCTGTTGGGGAAGAGAATATCCCACAAGTAAGGATGACGCCGTGGACCGGACACACCGTTGGAGAAAGTAATTTATCAGGTAAACATAAATTCTGTTTTTAGCTTAATAGATTGAACACACACAACTATCATACGCCTAGATTTAGAGTTCTGCGTTAGGGTTAAAAAGCAGCGTTAAGGGGTCCTAACGCTGCTTTTTAACGCCCGCTGGTATTTAGAGTCAGACAGGAAAGGGTCTACCGCTCACTTTCTTTCCGCGACTCGAGGCTACCGCAGATCCCCTTACGTCAATTGCGTATCCTATCTTTTCTATGGGATTTGCCTAATGCTGGTATTACGAGTCTTGGAAGAAGTGAGCTGTAGAGCCTCTACCAACAAGACTCCAACCGCAAAAAAAGTCAGTAGTTAAGAGCTTTATGGGCTAACGCAGGAACATAAAGCTCTTAACTGCTGTGCTATAAAGTACACTAACACCCCTAAACCGAGGCCCCCCACATCGCAAACCCTATAATTAATTTTTTTTTAACCCCTAATCTTCCAAACGGACATCGCTGCCACCTACATTATACCTATGAACCCCTAATCTGCTGCCCCTAACATCGCTGACACCTACATTATATTTATTACCCCCTAATCTGACCCCCCCAACGTCGCCGCCACCTACCTACACTTATTAACCCCTAATCTGCTGACCGGACATCGCCACCACTATAATAAATGTATTACCCCTAAACCGCCACACTCCCGCCTCGCAAACACTATAATAAATTTTATTAACCCCTAATCTGCCCTCCCTAACATCGCCGCCACCTACCTACTATTAACCCCTAATCTCCTGCCCGCAACGTCGCCGCTACTATAATAAAGTTATTAACCCCTAAACCTAAGTCTAACCCTAATTTATTTAATAAATCCTAACCTAAGTTACAAATACACCTAACACTACACTATCAAAAAATTAATTAAATAAATTACATACAATTATCTAAACTAAAATACAATTAAATAAACTAAACTATAGTACAAAAACAAACACTAAATTACAAAAAATAAAAATAAAAATACAAGAAGTTTAAACTAATTACACCTAATCTAAGCCCCCCAAAATAATAAAATGCCCTACCCTGTCCTAAATTACAAAGTAATCAGCTCTTTTACCAGCCCTTAAAAGGGCTTTTTGCGGGGCATTGCCCCAAAGTAATCAGCTCTTTTACCTGTAAATAAAAATACAATCCCCCCAACATTACAACCCACCACCCACATACCCCTACTCTAAAACCCACCCGATCCCCCCTTAAAAAAACCTAACACTACCCCCCCTGAAGATCACCCTACCTGGAGCCGTGTTCACCCAGCCGGGCACCGATGGGCCAGAAGTGGACATCCGGAGCGGCAGAAGTTTTCATCCGATCGGGGCAGAAGAGGTCCTCCAAGCGGCAGATGTCTTCATCCAAGCAGCATCTTCAATCTTCAATCAACCGGAGCGGAGCGGAGCCATCTTGAATCCATGCGACGCGGAGCCATCCTCTTCATACGATGTCCTAAGGCCGAATGTTCCTTTAAATGACGTCATCCAAGATGGCGTCCCTCGAATTCCGATTGGCTGATAGGATTCTATCAGCCAATCGGAATTAAGGTAGGAAAAATCTGATTGGCTGATGCCATCATCCAATCAGATTGAAGTTCAATCCAAATGGCTGATCCAATCAGCCAATCGGATTGACCTTGCATTCTATTGGCTGTTCCGATGTGGGTGGTGGTGGGTAATTTTGTAATTATTTTAACTAGGTAGCTATTAAATAGTTATTAATTATTTAATAGCTATTGCACCTAGTTAAAATAAATACAAAGTTGCCTGTAAAATAAATATAAATCCTAAAATAGCTACAATGTAACTATTAGTTATATTGTAGCTATATTCGGGTTTATTTTATAGGTAAGTATTTAGTTTGAAATAGGATTCATTTATTTAATGATAGTACATTTAGTTTGTTTAATTTAAATTATATTTAAGTTAGGGTTAGGGTTAGACTTAGGTTTAGGGGTTAATAACTTTATTATAGTAGCAGCGACGTTGGGGGCGGGAGATTAGGGGTTAATAATTGTAGGTAGGTGGCGGCGATGTTAGGGAGGGCAGATTAGGGGTTAATAAAATTTATTATAGTGTTTGCGAGGCGGGAGTGCGGCGGATTAGGGATTAATACATTTATTATAGTGGCGGCGATGTCCGGTCGGCAGATTAGGGGTTAATAAGTGTTGGTAGGTGGTGGCGACGTTGGGGGGGGCAGATTAGGGGGTAATAAATATAATATAGGTGTCAGCGATGTTAGGGGCAGCAGATTAGGGGGTTCATAGCTATAATGTAGGTTGTGGCGGTGTCCGGAGCGGCAGATTAGGGGTTAATAATATAATGCAGGTGGCGAGGATGTCGGGGGCGGCAGATTAGGGGTTAATAAGTATAAGGTTAGGGGTGTTTAGACTCGGGGTTCATGTTAGGGTGTTAGGTGTAGACTTAGAAAGTGTTTCCCCATAGGAAACAATGGGGCTGCGTTAGGAGCTGAACACTGCTTTTTTGCAGGTGTTAGGTTTTTTTTCAGCCAGCTCAGCCCCATTGTTTCCTATGGGGATATCGTGCACAAGCAAGTTTTTCCAGCTTACCGCTACCGTAAGCAACGCTGGTATTGAGGGTTGAAGTGGAGCTAAATTATGCTCAACGCTCCCTTTTCTGAGGTTAACACAGCCATTCAGACAACTCGTAATACCAGTGTTGGCTTAAGGGTGCGCTGGAAAAAAAAGGAGCTTTAGCACCGCGGGTCTTTACCGACAAAACTCTAAATCTAGGCGAATGACTTTTAAATCATCAAGGAGTATGTATTAAGAATAATATATTCCACAGATAAGATCTGACAATATATTAACCTACAAACAGTAGAACAGAAACAATGTTCCATAATTACCCTGGAGGACTGTCTCTGCTAAACAGTGATGGCAAGCAATAATATTGTTGATTCAGATAGAAACCTTCATGTCAAAGAATCACATAATCAAAGACACAAGTGTTTAGATACACTTCACTCACGGTTTTGCCAACATCAATCAAATGTTCAGCCATTCTTTCTTTATGCTTGCATATTGCCAGCGCAGTATCGATCCCTTGATTTTCTCCTCCTGGACAGTGATCCGCCCAATTAGCAGGATAGAGTGCCACCCAATCAAACAACAGGAACCCTATGGAGACTTTGATGAAAGTGCACAAATAGGAAAAAAAAACCTCCAGTTCGGCTCCTTATAGTGGATAGATAAAAGGGTTCTTTATTGAATCAGTTAAAAAGCATAAGAAGAACACATCGCAGCGTGTGAGCAAACAACAACAGTGCACACCGCTACCTATTAAAAGAACCAGGTGCTGCGACCATGGGGCTGTATGACGTCACTTGCTCGTTTTCCTGATTCCCCCGTAATCATAGATAATCATACACAGGCTTTCCCCTTTCTTATACCAGACCCAGTGCTAGAATCAGCCAATTAGAAACACAGGGGCTAAAATAACTAGTTTAATTGGTCAATTATCCTATCACATAGGTGTAGTAGAAAAACACTTTACATTATAGCTAGCCATTATTTAATAAAGCTATGTCATGAATGAGTGTTGACTCCATTTCCCAGCTACTTGAATTCTTATTACTAGGAAGGTCATGATTATTGAACACAAAAATATGAGACCTTTTGGTAACTGCTGGCATATGCAGTAACGATGGAATGAAATATCCAGTTGCCTAGACGTAGTAAAGTCCGAGTACTGTTTTGATATATGTGCTGTTTTACATTATATTTCCTTCCTAAGATAGGGAGAGTCCACGGCTTCATTCCTTACTGTTGGGAAATACAACACCTGGCCACCAGGAGGAGGCAAAGACACCCCAGCCAAAGGCTTAAATATCCCTCCCACTTCCTCATTACCCCAGTCATTCTTTGCCTTTCGTCACGTTAGGAGGTGGCATAGAAGTGTCAGAAGATTTGGAGAGTCCTGAAAAAGGGTATCTGCCCTTCGAGATAGGACTAGAGTTTCAAGTAGTCATGTCAACCTCTCAGTGAGAGTATTGATGAAAGTTAGAGTCTGGAGATGCAGGGAAAGTTTTTCTGCGAAACCATCCAGTGTTGACGAGTTTCACTGCCTGCTTTCTTTCACTCAAGTCCATGTCAGGAGCACTGCTATAAGACTGTCACACTTGAGAGGCTGTGTTCTCTTCCACAGTGTGGCTCCTTTATACCTTCATAGGATCCAGGGTTAATATCCTCTGAAGGGGGTTTATTGAACAGTTAGGGTTAATTTATCAGTGTATTAATTATTTACATGCTGCTTTGTGTGACTTTTTTTTTCCTGGGCTGATAGACTGTGTGTTTTGGCTGGAACAAACAGGTTTCACTTTTAAGTTTCACTTTTTTGAAAGTGTTGCACAGCTCCTATTACTTGCTGTACTTGTAATAACAGGGGAAGTACTGTCTTGCACACTATGTGACCGGGTGGGGTCTATGTTCATTTCCTCCATTCTGGCTGAGACTTGAACCTGAGAAGAGCATTTCCTCTGTTAACTGTCTGGGTCTAGGAGGTGGCAAGTGCCCAGCCATTGGGAGTATAAAGGTGCAGTTTTCTATAATAAAAAACGTTTTTATTTGTGTCCTTCTGTGGGTATAACGTGAGCTATGGAGGACTCTTGACATGTTAGAAGGTACTCCTTCTGTACTAAATCATACCTGTTTATATTGTGAGGAGGCTGTGGTTTTCCCACCCACTCAGTTATGTTCCTCATGCCTTAACACCGTTATAAAGTCTAAGAAGGGAGACAAGCCTGCTAAGGCTCTTAGTCCCTCTGAGCCGTCTACCTCTCAGGACTCGGTGTCCTGCAAGATTACTACCCTTGCTACATTATCCACTCCACATGCATTTCCCTGTAGCATATCTAATCCCCCACCTGGAGGTGACCTTCCTGCGGACTTTGCAGCACAGTTACAAATGGCGGTGTCTGCGGCTCTCAGTGCATTACCTCGCTCTAACAAACGCAAGAGAAAGGTTAAACATAGCTCTCCTAACCCTGAGTCATCTAAATATTTATCGGATTTAGCTATTATGTCCCAGTTATCTGATGATGAATTAACCTCTGTAGTTTCAGAGGGTGAACTTTCTGGGTCGGAATCCTTGGTGTCTAAACCTCCTGCTGCGTAAGAACCGTCTTTTAGATTTAAAGGGACAGTAAACCTTAAAAATAATGTTATATAATTCTGCACATAGTGCAGAATTCTATAACATTATATTAGCCAAACATTTATAAAACATAATTTCCCCTATTAATTTAAAAAAAAAACGCTGTTTCACAGACCCGCTCTCTGCTGAGCGGGTCTGTTATATTTACTCAGCGCATCGGGCCAGCTGTATAGTCACAGCCCGGCCCGACCGCGCCATAAGACTAAGTGCAGCTCGCTCCTGTCACATCTGGCCCGATGCGCTGATCCGCTCAGCAGAGAGCGGGTCTGTGAAATAGCGTTTTTTTTTTTTTTTTTTAAATTAATAGGGGAAATTATGTTTTATAAATGTTTGGCTAATATAATGTTATAGAATTCTGCACATTATATATATATATATATATTTTTTTTTTTTTAAAGTTTACTGACACTTTAATATTGAGCCCTTGCGTTTTTTATTAAAGAAGGTTCTGTCTACGTTAGAGGTTCCAGAGGCCTCGCTGCCTGAAGAACATATGATACCTAAGTTAGACAAAGTTTGCGAAGACAAGAAAGTTCATTTTGACTTTTCCTGTACCGGTTAAGATGGCGAACATTATTAAGAATGAATGGGAAATAATTGATTCTTCCTTTTCCCCCTTGTCTACGTTTTAAAAAGTTGTTCCCGGTCCCGGACTCTCAACTGGATTTGTAGGATGGTGCCATCTCTACAGGGAGTGCAGAATTATTAGGCAAGTTGTATTTTTGAGGATTAATTTTATTATTGAACAACAACCATGTTCTCAATGAACCCAAAAAACTCATTAATATCAAAGCTGAATCGTTTTGGAAGTAGTTTTTAGTTTGTTTTTAGTTATAGCTATTTTAGGGGGATATCTGTGTGTGCAGGTGACTATTACTGTGCATAATTATTAGGCAACTTAACAAAAAACAAATATATACCCATTTCAATGATTTATTTTTACCAGTGAAACCAATATAACATCTCAACATTCACAAATATACATTTCTGACATTCAAAAACAAAACAAAAACAAATCAGTGACCAATATAGCCACCTTTCTTTGCAAGGACACTCAAAAGCCTGCCATCCATGGATTCTGTCAGTGTTTTGATCTGTTCACCATCAACATTGCGTGCAGCAGCAACCACAGCCTCCCAGACACTGTTCAGAGAGGTGTACTGTTTTCCCTCCTTGTAAATCTCCCATTTGATGATGGACCACAGGTTCTCAATGGGGTTCAGATCAGGTGAAAAAGGAGGCCATGTCATTAGATTTTCTTCTTTTATACCCTTTCTTGCCAGCCACGCTGTGGAGTACTTGGACGCGTGTGATGGAGCATTGTCCTGCATGAAAATCATGTTTTTCTTGAAGGATGCAGACTTCTTCCTGTACCACTGCTTGAAGGAGGTGTCTTCCAGAAACTGGCAGTAGGACTGGGAGTTGAGCTTGACTCCATCCTCAACCCGAAAAGGCCCCACAAGCTCATCTTTGATGATACCAGCCCAAACCAGTACTCCACCTCCACCTTGCTGGCGTCTGAGTCGGACTGGAGCTCTCTGCCCTTTACCAATCCAGCCACGGGCCCATCCATCTGGCCCATCAAGACTCACTCTCATTTCATCAGTCCATAAAACCTTAGAAAAATCAGTCTTGAGATATTTCTTGGCCCAGTCTTGACGTTTCAGCTTGTGTGTCTTGTTCAGTGGTGGTCGTCTTTCAGCCTTTCTTACCTTGGCCATGTCTCTGAGTATTGCACACCTTGTGCTTTTGGGCACTCTAGTGATGTTGCAGCTCTGAAATATGGCCAAACTGGTGGCAAGTGGCATCTTGGCAGCTGCACGCTTGACTTTTCTCAGTTCATGGGCAGTTATTTTACGCCTTGGTTTTTCCACACTATTCTTGCGACCCTGTTGACTATTTTGAATGAAACGCTTGATTGTTCGATGATCACGCTTCAGAAGCTTTGCAATTTTAAGAGTGCTGCATCCCTCTGCAAGATATCTCACTATTTTTGACTTTTCTGAGCCTGTCAAGTCCTTCTTTTGACCCATTTTGCCAAAGGAAAGGAAGTTGCCTAATAATTATGCACACCTGATATAGGGTGTTGATGTCATTAGACCACACCCCTTCTCATTACAGAGATGCACATCACCTAAAATGCTTAATTGGTAGTAGGCTTTCAAGCCTATACAGCTTGGAGTAAGACAACATGCATAAAGAGGATGATGTGGTCAAAATACTAATTTGCCTAATAATTCTGCACTCCCTGTACGCTTACTAAACGTACTACTATACCTCTTGAGGATAGTTCTTCGTTCAGAGAGCAGATGGATAAGAAAATAGAAACCTTTCTGAGAAAGATGTTTCAAAATATGGGATTTTCATTTTCAACCTGCGGCTGCAGTTGCCGCGGTTGCAGAGAGGCTACCTACTGGTGCGATTTTTTTTTTTTGTCGGAAATTATTGAGGCGGAGTCTCCCCTCGAGGCTATGCATGACAGAAAAAAGCTCTGAGAATTGCTAATTCTTTTATCTGTGATGCGAACATGCAAATTATTTTCCAAAATGCAAAGACCTCTGGCTTTGCGGTCTTAGCCCGCCCGGGTGCTCTGGTTATAGTCTTGGTCTGCAGTTATGACTTCTAATTCCAGACTCCTTTTTCTTCCCTTCAAGGGAAAGATTTTATTTGGTCCAAGCCTGGACTCCATTATTTCTACGGTTACCGGAGGCAAGGGTGCCTTCCTACCGCAAGATAAGAAGAACAAGTCTTAGGGGCAACAATCTTCTCATTTTTGTTCCTTTCGTTTTGACATATCCCAACGACAACAATCCTCCTCCAAGCCAGAGCAACCCAAGAGTACTTGGAAGCTGGCTCAGTCCTGGAAAAAATCCAAGCAAAATAAGAAGCCCGCCAAAAACAAATCAGCATGAAGGGGCGGCCTCCGATCCGTGATCGTATCGTGTAGGGGGCAGACTGTCTCTTTTTTCAGACGCCTGGTTCAAGGACGAACAGGATCCGTGGGTCCTGGAGGTGGTATCTCAGGGATACAAGATAGGCTTTAAATCTCACCCGCCAAGGGACAGATTCCTTCTCTCAAATCAGTTTACCAGACCAGAAAAAAGGGATGCCTTTCTAGGGTGCGTTCGTGATCTGTCCCAGTGCCTATCGAAGAAAGAGGTTTGGGGTTTTATTCAAACCTTTTTCGTGGTCCCAAAGAAGTAGGGACCTTTTCGCCCAATTCTGAACCTAAAGTGCTTAAACACATTTCTCAGTGTCCCTTCCTTTAAGATAGACGATAAGGTCCATCCTTCCTTTAATTCAGGAAGGCAAGTTTATGACCACTATAGATCTGAAGGAAGCTTACCTTCATGTTCCAATCCACAGGGAACACTTTCAGTTCCTGAGGTTTGCATTCCTGGACCAGCACTTCCAGTTCATTGCCCTAGCTACTAGAATCTTTTCGAAGGTTCTGGGGGCTCTTCTAGTCGTTGCCAGAACTCAGGGTATTGCAGTAGCCCCATACTTGGATGATATTCTGGTGCAAGCACCATCCTTTCGTCTTGCGGAAGAGTTCTCCGAGTCCCTTCTCAGTCTTCTTCGATAACATGGATAGAAGATAAACTTGGAAAAGAGTTCTCTTATCCCAAGTACCATGGTGGAATTCCTGGGTACTATAATAGACTCCATATCCATGAGGATATTTCTAACAGACCAGAGACGTTGCAAGCTAACTTCGGCATGTTTTGTCCCTCCGAACCTCCTTGAGTCCCTCTGTGGCTCAGTGTATGGAAAAAATTGGTCTCATGGTGTCCTGCATGGACATCATTCCTTTTGCCAGGTTCCGTCTCAGACCTTTACAACTGTGCATGCTGAGGCAGTGGAACGGCGATAATTCAGATCTGTCTCAACATATTGTATTAGACAGCCGGTGGAGAGAATTGCTCTTGGTGGCTCTGTCCAGATCACCTTCCTAAGGGACATGCTTCTTAAGACCATCCTGGGAGATTGTGACTACGGACGCAAGCCTATCTGGATGGGGAGCTGTTTGGGGTGCCAGGAAGGCACAGGAGTTGTGGACTCAGGAGGAATCCTCTCTCCCGATCAATATTTTGAAACTACGGGTAATCTTTAAGGCCTTGAAGGCTTGGCCGCTTCTGGGTTCATCCCAGTTTATCTGTTTCCAATCAGACAATATAACCTCTGTGGCTTACATCAACCATCAGGGGGGAACGAGAAGTTCCTTGGCGATGAAGGAAGTATCTCTGATTCTAGAGTTGGCGGAGGCCCACAGCTGTTTGCTGTTAGTGATCCACATTCCGGGTGTGGACAACTGGGAGGCGGATTTTCTCAGCAGGCAATCCTTCCATCCAGGGGAATGGTCTCTCCATCCCGAGGTGTTCGCAGAGATATGCAGCAAGTGGGGGAAGCCGGAGATAGCATGGTGTCCTGTCTCAATACCAAGCTACCCAGGTACAGGTCGAGGTCGAGGGATTCCCAAGCGAATCTAATAGATGCACTTGCAGTGCCCTGGAGGTTTAAACTCATATCTTTTTCCTCCATTACCGCTTCTTCCTCGAGTGGTGGCCTGCATCAAGCAGGAGCGGGTATCAGTAATCCTGATTGTTCCATCGTGGCCGCGAAGGACGTGGTTCGCGGATCTAGTGGGGATGTCCTCATTTCCCCGTGGAAGTTACGACCTGCTGATACAAGGTCCATTTGTTCATCAAATTCTCTGAGGCTGACTGCGAGGAGATTGAACACTTAGGGGTATATTTATCAAAGGTCTGTTGGACCTGATCCGACAGTGCGGATCAGGTCCGACAGACCTCGCTGAATGCGGAGAGCAATATGCTCTCCGTAGTCAGCATTGCTCCAACAGCTCTTGTGAGCTGCTGGTGCAATGCCGCCCCCTGCAGACTGCTCAAAGCAGGCGGACAGGGTTATAGAGCTGCGGTCTTTAGACCACTGCTTCATAACTGCTGTTTCTGGCGAGATACATTTCTGGCCAGATAAATTCCTTTCCTTCCGGATAGGGAGAGTCCACAGCCCCTTCCTGTTTTTTCTTGTCTATGGGCAGTCTCCTATTATTTATTTTATTCTTCTAGCACCATTTTTTACCCTAATGTTTCTCCTACTTTTCTTTGTTCCTTCGGCAGAATGACTGGGGTAATGAGGAAGTTGGAGGGATATTTATGCCTTTGGCTGGGGGTGTCTTTGCCTCCTCCTGGTGGCCAGGTGTTGTATTTCCCAACAGTAAGGAGTGAAGCAGTGGACTCTCCCTATGCGGAACGAAAGGAATTTATCTGGTAAGCACAAATTATGTTTTTATTAGCATATCCTGGATGGTCAGCTCTCATGGGAGGGATACAATGCAATGTTCCAGTAACTGCAGCAACCATGGGCTTTTGTTGCAGTGAACCTTATCGAAATGTATGAGAGAGACAGTGTGCCTGCAGCTGCAGGTATTTTTACCTGAAACTATAACACCTCATTACTGCAGATTACTGTTTTTTTTAGACGTGTTTGAATGCTTAAGGGGCTTGTTATTGGATTTGTCCCTAGACATCAAAATAATGAAGACAATTTTATAAATTTTTAAACTTATTTTGCATTTAGAACTTTTGTAATAAATTGCCTAACTGCTGTTATATACTAAGCATATATAAGCATTCCTTAAGGGACACAAAACCCACATTTTTTTTCATGATTCATATAGAGCATGCAATTTTAAGCAACTTTATAATTTACTCCTATTATCAATTTTTCTTTATTCTCTTGCTAGCAGGAAAGCAAGCATAGGAGCCGGCCTATTTCTGGTTCAGCACCTGGGTAGCACTTGCTGATTGGTGGCTAAATGGGCAGGCTCCTATGCTTACATTTCTGCATTTTAAAATAAATATAGCAAGAGAATGAAGAAAGATTTATAATAGGAGTAAATTAGAAAGTTGCGTAACATTGCATGCTCTATCTGAATCATGAAAGACGAAATTTGGATTTTGGGTCCCTTTAAATTGCCTTTTCTGTTGTGTGTGATGTTTTTGCATTTATAATTTTCAGGGTCTAATGAAATGACCCATTGTGCATTGCTTCTTTCTGCATTTAGGACTCTCCATTTACCAATGCAGGAATGGGGTCGAACTTGAATCTTCTAGGTGAAATAGAATGTGATGCCAGCATAATGGATGGGAAATCTTTAAGTTTTGGAGCAGTAGGATCACTGAGTGGTATGCTGTTTATTTAATTACCTTATCATAATGCTATTAATGTCTATACTGTTTCTATTTGTGAAGCTTTACTGAAATATGTCGGTCAGGAGACACCCCCCCCCACAAAACACCCCTGCATTGCTGAGCTTTATTTCACCCCATCTCCCACAGTTCTCTATTATTTGCTTCCAGCATGGAGTAGGTGAAGCTCTGAATTTCAAAGGAGTTTTTGAGTTTAGTTATTTCAGTCATGCCCTTCATGGTTGCCATATTTTCTATTATATAGTTGCCATGTATAAGTCTAGGCATTACAAAAACTCTAATCCCACTTCCAAGTCTGCACGATTGTGTGTCCCCTGTTATGATTCATTTCCTGTGAAGGGCTGATTGTGACTTTTTTCTTCCTAATGGGAAAGAGTCCACAGCCGCATTCATTACTTATGGGAAATAAGAACCTGGCCACCAGCCAAAGGCATAAATACTCCTCCCACTTCCTCTAGCCCCCAGTCATTCTTTGCCTTTCGTCCCAGGAGGTTGGCAGAGATGTGTCAGAAGTTTTCTTTTAAAATTATTTTACTTTTATTTTTTTCATATGTCTCTCTTATGAAGGGTGCTATCCTTCGACATGGGACATGAGTTTTAAGTAGTCCTGTCAGTCTCTCATGAAGGGCCTTGGCGAAAGTGAGAGTCCGGAGATGTAGTGGTAGCTTCCCCTGCGACACCATCCCGACTCGTAATCACAGCTCCGTTTCAGCGCTTGGCGTTGCCGAACTTCGTTTCGCTACATGCTGTCTTCTCTTAAGTCCATGACGGAGGCGATGCTACTATTTGTCACACTTGAAGGGCCGTGTTCCTGTTCCACGGCGTAGATTCCGGTAAGATCGTTTCATTTTATTCCGTTATCTGTAATGTGATTATTAGTATGGGCCTCGCTGAAGCACCTTCTGCTCCAATCTGGGAATTATGGGATAATTCCTCTTTAGGGTGGATTAGTGAACTGGAAGGTTTTTTTTTTTTTATCATGTTTCTTATGTGATTCAACCTGCTTGTGTATGTGCATAGAGGCTCTGCGGCCGAGTCATATGCCTATGTGGCACATATTGGCTTGTTCTTTCGGTTGTGGTTTACACGGCCTAGAACTATACCTTCGGGTTATGCCTATTTTATTCAGACTTGCTTAACTTTTTCTGTGGGCCTAGTTTTGCCGCCCTTTAGTGGCACGCTTTTTGGGATTTCGCTGGCATCTGCTGACCGGGCGCATTTTTACGCTTGGGTGGGTCTTCTTCCCCTTCCGCATTCCTGACTGAGTGGCGACGGAGGAAAGAGTCTGCTCCACTGAGGTCTGGTCATAGGAGGTGGTGAGTGCCCCCAGCCATTGTGGGTGTCAGGTGCCAGTCGTTTTTTCCCCCCAATCTCTGTTTATCTTGTGCTGTCTTATACCATGGAGGATTCCAATGCTGGGACTATTTTTATATCCGATTCTGAGTTGTCCTCAGATGAGGGCCGTAATTTGGCAATGTTATCACAAGTCTGCCATTCTGTTCTCTCGTGCCTGGATACTTTGCTGGGTCCCTCGGGCTTGGGGGACCCTGGGCCTTCCGAGCCATCGGCCTCTGGGGGCTCTTCTTCTCAGGAGGCGCCTTCCCAATCGCATACTCCTTTCACTTTTAAGGTTGGCCCCGATGTTAATGTCCCCTCCGCACAGGGTGGATTGTTTCCCCCGGAGATGGCGGGACATTTTCGATTTAAGATTTTAATGTCGCTGATTCGCTTGCAGGACCCTGAAGTTTCCTTGCAGTTATGTGCCTGCCTGCCTATTCCAGGTGTTCAGACCGTGAACGGCACTATAATATTCCCCCCGGGGGTGTTAGTTCCCCCTTGTTGTTCTTTTCGTTATAGGATTGTGCGGCTGTGTGTCCTATTACGACGACTTTTTGACTGATTGGGGGATCCTTTCCTTTATGGTCCGAGGACTTCTCAGTTCTCGCAAGGTTCTTCAAGATAGGCTAGTGGGGATGTGTCTCTCCCCGGTCGGTCTACTGTGAGCTTTCCCAGTCCTTTTTTTCTGGAGGTTCGGTTTCCAATTGGCAGGTCCTGCGGAGACATAATTCCTTCTGGGCGGATGCCTGCGGGTGCCTTTGTTTTTATTTTATCCGGTCTGGATTATTTTTCTTTCTGTTTTCCCTATTGGAATTCTGGGATTGCTTGATTTAAGTTCTTCTATGGAAGTTGTTCCCGGATTTCTTCCAGGGTTTTGTGTGTGACCTGTTACTTGTTAGTGATGCATATTACGTCTGGTTGGTCCGGCGGAACCTACTGATTCTCTTGTTCAGTTTATAAATTATAAAAAAAAAAAAAAAATGACACTATTCTTCTGGACCTTCGAGTCTGGATGTCGGAAACGCTTGGGCTGGCCCATGTCAGTCCGCACCCAACGTCGGGACCAGTGGCATCCCACTGCGTCCTTTCACATCCCTGATCCGAGGGGTGTGGTCCTTACCGTGTGGAGCGATTATGCCCTTTTGAGCTACTGTTGATGGTTCTCCTAGAGTCTTTGCCATTGTGTAGTTTAGGCTGTCATGCGGAGGTGGTCAATGTCCTCTACCTCCGCCCCTTGGAGCTTTTTAGGCTCTGATGGGTTTTTGGATTGACTTCTCCGGTGTTGTCACTGGTGCCATGGTTGTCTTTGTCGCTTCTTGGGGGTATGGGCCGTGGGGGGCTCTGTTCTTGGAGTCCTGTGCCTCGGGGCTACTGATTGGGGAATTTTTCCCTAATGGTCTCGTGCTGCGGGTGTTTTTCGCAGTATCTCTTGTGTCCTTCTTGGATTTTGATATGAGGTTCTTTTTCCTTGTTGA
Source organism: Bombina bombina (assembly GCF_027579735.1). NCBI lineage: Eukaryota > Metazoa > Chordata > Amphibia > Anura > Bombinatoridae > Bombina > Bombina bombina. The sequence goes on from NC_069502.1 coordinate 1,028,367,664, forward strand.
GATAGCCTGCCAACTAGTCCAGATTGGGGCATGTTGCCTTGGGCGCTGACTTATGAAAGTCTCGTTTCCTCCTTTATAATTCCGTCGTGGATCTCAGGGGTCTATAGCTCTGGCAGTCTAGCTCTTTATCCTATCTGTATGTCCCTGTTATGCCCCTGAGATTTGAGGTTGGGTCAGGATAGGTCCTATTGTCTGGGGTATTTTCGGTTTGATAACTTTGTGGAGGATTGGCTCTGAGCCTTTTTGTTAAGGAGTTCCCTTTTCCTATTCCTCTTTCGTGTCTCGGACTAGCTCTAGCTCGGTTTGACCTCTTTTTTCCCCTTTGTCTCTGCTTTCTGCAGATTTTGTCACGGCGCGGGTTGCCTTGCTGCTTGTGTTAAGGGGGCTCGAGCGGTTGCTCTCAGTTTTGGTCCTTTTGTTGGGTTCTGGGAGGTCTGTATTCCATTCTGTCCTAGGATTTGCGCTGGTCACTCAACACTTTTGGCATTTTGTGCCTGTACAATCATTTGTAGATTAGTTGTTAGTCCTGGGGACACGTGCTTCCTGTCTCACCTTTTTCTGAGGGACTCTTGTCTCTCTTGGATTAGCTTTGCTGCCTAGTAAGCGGAAGGTTTGCTGTTAGGAAACAGCTGCAGTTATTTTACCTTGTCTGCTGGCAAGCTATTGAGCCTAGGTGGCCTAGTGGTTAGCTTGTCGGTCTAGCAAGCTTCAGTTTTTGAGTTTGTACTCAGCTGTGATTACTTACTATTTTAAACCTAATGCCTGTGGGCTTGCACTTAGGGATTGTGTCCTCAGGTCTCTGGGGTTTTCCCGGGTTCTGGTCGCTTTTCTCAAGCGTTCCTGGTGGTCCTTCCCTTCCTTTTGTGTAGGGGTGGGGTTCTGTTGGTCAGCTATTTTGGCCTACGGTTAGCTTTGCTACCCAGCTTGCAGAAGGTTGCTGTTGTTTCCAGGGCAACTGTTGCTCCTTGAACGCTAGCATGCACTTTAGGGTCCCTTGTGAGGTGTTTTTCTGAACCCTCTGTGGGAGTTGGATCCTTGGGATCTCTTTGTTCAGAAAGGTTGATTCAGGAAGGATGTTTTGCTGCTCTGCGGCGGCCTATAGTGGTGTAGTGTTGGTCTGCGCAGTTTCAGTTGCGCAGGAGCGGGATGTTTCGTATCCGTTTTCGGATGGGGGCTCTGCTTAGTTTTGCGCCACTAGTTTCTGTCATCGTTTCCTGTCTATCTCCGGAGCTTTTCTCCGGCTACGGAAAATTTTCCTTGCTTGTGAGGCATCCTCAGTCTCTTGTGGTCTGGGGTGTGGGACTTCGTCTGTTTTCCCCTGCTCACTGGGGTGGGTTTTTTTTTCCTTCCTGTCCTCGTTTATATGGTGACGCGTGTCCACGCTGTCTCGCTGTTTTTGCATTTGCTGGTCCTTGAGATTTGTTTGTTTCTTTTCTAGTCCTTTCCTGACTTTTCATATAGTCTGTTTGGGTGTATCCTACTGAGTGACTCCGGGTTGTCTCCTTGTCACCCTGGATGTTGTTCTTTTTCTTCTGTCTTGTATCTTCCCTATGGGAATTTTTAGTCGGGGTCCCTTGCTTGGTTGAGTGGCTGCGGCGGGGTAGTTGCCCCTGACAGATGCTGTCCTTGAGGTGGGTGCTCTCGGTTGGGCCTACTAGTGGTTCTATCTAGGTTCTTTGGACTGTTGGTAGATTTGTGTTCTGGCACCGCTTTTTTCAAAATGTTTGTTGATCCCTGTTTTGAACGAACTGGGACTTTGTTTTCTTGGGAATCTGTTTTTAGGTTGGTGCCTTTATTGGTCCGCCTCTTACCCTCCCGTTTTGGCATTCTGTGTCCTCTTTGGCATGGGTATAAATTTCCTATAAGTAATGAATGCGGCTGTGGACTCTTTCCCATTAGGAAGATAAACATAAATGATGCTTACCTGATAATTTCCTTTTCTCCAACATAGGTGTGTCCGGTCCACGGCGTCATCCTTACTTGTGGGATATTCTCCTCCCCAACAGGAAATGGCAAAGAGCCCAGCAAAGCTGGCCATATAGTCCCTCCTAGGCTCCGCCTACCCCAGTCATTCTCTTTGCCGTTGCACAGGCAACATCTCCACGGAGATGGCTTAGAGTTTTTTGGTGTTTAAATGTAGTTTTTGTTCTTCAATCAAGAGTTTGTTATTTTAAAATAGTGCTGGTATGTACTATTTACTCTGAAACAGAAAAGAGATGAAGATTTCTGTTTGTAAGAGGAAAATGATTTTAGCAACCGTTACTAAAATCGATAGCTGTTTCCACACAGGACTGTTGAGATGAAGTAACTTCAGTTGGGGGAAACAGTGGGCAGACTTTGCTGCTTGAGGTATGACACATTTCTAACAAGACTCGGTAATGCTGGAAGCTGTCATTTTGCCTATGGGAACCGGTAAGCCATTTTCTTAGTTTAAGTAAAAGAATAAAGGGCTTCATTAGGGCTTAAAAAACTGGTAGACATTTTTCTGGGCTAAAACGATTACTTTACTAAGTATATTTGGCAGATTATTACTTTTAATAGTTGTTAAATCTTGGGGATTGTTTTAATAAAAACGGCAGGCACTGTATTGGACACCTTTTTCACTGGGGGCCTTTTCTAGTCATAGACAGAGCCTCATTTTAGCGCCTCTAATGCGCAGTTGTTTTTGGAAAGCATGGCATGCAGATGCATGTGTGAGGAGCTAAGAACCACTGAAAAAGCTTATAGAAGGCATCATTTGGTATCGTATTCCCCTCTGGGCTTGGTTGGGTCTCAGCAAAGCAGATACCTGGGACTGTATAGGGGTTAAATGTAAAAACGGCTCCGGTTCCGTTATTTTAAGGGTTAAAGCTTTCAAATTTGGTGTGCAATACTTTTAAGGCTTTAAGTTACTGTGGTGAAATTTTGGTGAATTTTGAACAATTCCTTCATACTTTTTCACATATTCAGTAATAAAGTGTGTTCAGTTTAAAATTTAAAGGGACAGTAACGGTTTTATTGTAAAACGTTTTTTGTGCTTTGTTGACAAGTTTAAGCCTGTTTAACATGTCTGAACCATCAGATAACGATGTTCTATATGTATGAAAGCCAATGTGTCTCCCCATTTAAATATATGTGATATATTTGTGTCATAATGTCCAAACAAAGTAGGGATAATAATGCCATAGATATGATATTGCCCAAGATGATTCCTCTAATGAGGGGAGTAAGCATGGTACTGCATCATCCCCTTCTGTGTCTACACCAGTTTTGCCCACACAAGAGGCCCCTAGTACATCTAGTGCGCCAATACTTATTACCATACAACAATTAATGGCTGTAATGGATAATTCTATTGCATGCATTTTTTCCAAAATGCCTACTTATCAGAGAAAGCGTGATTGCTCTGTTTTAAACACTGAAGAGCAAAAGGACGCTGATGATATCTGTTCTGACATACCCTCACACCTATCTGAAGGGGCCAGGAGGGAGGTTTTGTCTGAGGGAGAAATTTCAGATTCAGGGAAAATTTCTCAACAAGCAGAACCTGATATTGTAACTTTTAAATTTAAATTACAACATCTCCACGCACTACTTAAGGAGGTGTTATCTACTCTGGATGATTGTGACAATTTGGTCATTCCAGAGAAATTAGGTAAGATGGACAAGTTCCTAGAGGTTCCGGTGCCCCCCGATGTTTTTCCTATACCCAAGCGGGTGGCGGACATAGTAAATAAGGAGTGGGAAAGGCCCGGCATACCTTTTGTCCTCCCCCTATATTTAAGAAATTATTTCCTATAGTCGACCCCAGAAAGGACTTATAGCATACAGTCCCCAAGGTCGAGGGGGCGGTTTCTACTCTAAACAAACGCACTTCTATTCCTATAGAAGATAGTTGTGCTTTCAAGATCCTATGGATTAAAGGTTAGAGGGTTTGCTTAAAAAGATGTTTGTTCAGCAAGGTTACCTTCTACAACCAATTTCATGCATTGTTCCTGTCACTACAGCTGCGTGTTTCTGGTTCGAAGAACTAGAAAAGTCGCTCAATAAAGAATCTTCGTACGAGGAGGTTTTGGATAGAGTTCAAGCTCTTAAATTGGCTAACTCTTTTATTTTAGATGCCGCTTTGCAATTAGCTAGATTAGCGGCGAATAATTCAGGGTTTGCTATCGTGGCGCGCAGAGCGCTTTTGCTTAACATCCCTTTCAAGGGTAAAACACTGTTTGGCCCTGACTTGAAAGAGATTATTTCAGACATCACTGGGGGAAAGGGCCACGCCCTTCCTCTGGATAGGTCTTTTAAGGCTAAAAATAAGCCAAATTTTCATCCCTTTCGCAGAAACGGACCAGCCTCAAATTCTACACCCTCTAAGCAAGAGGGTAATACTTCTCAAACCAAGCCAGCCTGGAGGCCGATGCAAGGCTGGAACAAGGGTAAGCAGGCCAAGTCACCTGCCACTGCTACCAAAACAGCATGAAGTGTTGGCCCCCGATCTGGGAAGGATCTGGTGGGGGGCAGACTTTCTCTCTTCGCTCAGGCTGGGGCTAGAGATGTTCAGGATCCTTAGGCGCTAGAAATAGTTTCTCAAGGTTATCTCCTGGAATTCAGGGAACTACCCCCAAGGGGAAGGTTCCACGGGTCTCAATTATCTTCGAACAGGCATTCTTACACTGTGTAGAAGACCTGTTAAGCATGGGAGTGATTCATCCTGTTCCATTAGGAGAAAAAGGGATGGGTTTTTACTCCAACCTGTTCATAATTCCCAAAAAAGAGGGAACATTCAGACCTATTTTAGATCTCAAGATTCTAAACAAGTTTCTAAGGGTTTCATCGTTCAAAATGGAAACCATTCGAACGATCCTTCCTACCATCCAGGAAGGTCAATTCATGACCACGGTGGACTTAAAGGATGCGTACCTACGTATTCCTATCCACAAGGAACATTTTCGGTTCCTAAGGTTCGCCTTTCTGGACAAGCATTACCAGTTTGTGGCACTTCCATTCGGCCACTGCTCCAAGGATTTTCACAAGGGTACTAGGGTCCCTTCTAGCGGTGCTAAAACCAAGGGGCATTGCAGTAGTACCTTACTTGGACGACATCCTGATTCAAGTGTCGTCTCTGTCAAAAGCAAGGGCTCATACGGACATTGTCCTAGCCTTTCTCAGATCTCACAGGTGGAAAGTGAACATAGAAAAAAGTTCTCTGTCCCCGTCAACAAGAGTTCCCTTCTTGGGAACAATAATAGTTTCCTTAGAAATGAAGGTTTTTCTGACAGAGGCCAGAAAATCAAAACTTCTAAGCTCTTGTCAGGTACTTCATTCTGTTCTTCTTCCTTCCATAGTGCAGTGCATGGAAGTAATAGGTTTGATGGTTGCGGCAATGGACATAGTTCCTTTTGCACGAATTCATCTAAGACCATTACACCTGTGCATGCTCAGACAGTGGAATGGGGATTATACAGACTTGTCTCCGACGATACAAGTAGATCAAATAACCAGAGATTCACTCCGTTGGTGGCTGACCCTGGACAACCTGTCACAGGGAATGAGCTTCCGCAGACCAGAGTAGGTCATTGTCACGACCGACGCCAGTCTGGTGGGCTGGGGCGCGGTCTGGGAACCCCCTATGGTTTCGGGAAGACTCTCTTCTCCCGATAAACATAATGGAACTGAGAGCGATATTCAATGCTCTCAAGGCTTGGCCTCGACTAGCAAAGGCCAAATTCATAAGGTTTTAATCAGACATCATGACGACTGTTACATATATCAACCATCAGGGGGTAACAAGGAGTTCCCTGGCGATGGAGGAGCATCCGGGGGAGTGGGAACTCCATCTGGAAATCTTTGCCCAAATAACTCAATTATGGGGCATTCCAGACATGGTTCTGATGGCCTCTCGTCAGAACTTCATGGTCCCTTGTTACGGGTCCAAATCCAGGGATCCCAAGGCGACTCTATTGGATACAATAGTAGCACCTTGGATCTTCAACCTAGTTTATGTATTCCCACCGTTTCCTCTCATTCCCAGGCTGGTAGCCAGGATCAATCTGGAGAGGGCTTCGGTGATCTTGATAGTTCCTGTGTGGCCACGCAGGACTTGGTATGCAGACCTGGTGAATGTGTCATCGGCTCCACCATGGAAGCTACCTTTGAGACGGGACCTTCTTATTCAGGGTCCATTCGAACATCCGAATCTGGTTTTCCTCCAACTGACTGCTTGGAGTTTGAACGCTTGATTTTATCAAAGCGTGGGTTTTCAGATCCTGTAATAGATACTCTTATTCAGGCTAGAAAGCCTGTAACTAGAAAAATTTACCATAATATATGGAAAAAATATATCTGTTGGTGTGAATCTAAAGGATTCCCATGGAACAAGATAAAAATTCCTAAGATTCTTTCCTTTCTACAAGAAGGTTTGGAGAAAGGATTTTCTGCGAGTTCTCTGAAGGGACAGATCTCTGCTTTATCTGTTTTACTTCACAAAAGGCTGGCAGCTGTGCCAGACGTTTAAGCGTTTGTTCAGGCTCTGGTTAGAATCAAGCCTGTTTACAGACCTTTGACTCTTCCCTGGAGTCTTAATCTAGTTCTTTCAGTTCTTCAAGGGGTTCCGTTTGAACCCTTACATTCCGTAGATATTAAGTTATTATCTTGGAAAGTTTTGTTTTAGGTTGCAATTTCTTCCGCTAGAAGAGTTTCTGAGTTATCTGCTCTGCAGTGTTCTCCGCCCTATCTGGTCCATGCAGATAAGGTGGTTTTACGTACTGAGCCTGGTTTTCTTCCGAAGGTTGTTTCCAACAAAAATATTAACCAGGAGATAGTTGTACCTTCTTTGTGTCCGAATCCAGTTTCATAGAAGGAACGTTTGTTACACAATTTGGACGTTGTCCGTGCTCTAAAATTCTATTTAGAGGCTGCTGAAGATTTTAGACAAACATCTTCTTTGTTTGTTGTTTATTCTGGTTAAAGGAGAGGTAAAAAAGCAACTTCTACCTCTCTTTCCTTTTGGTTTAAAAGCATCATCAGATTGGCTTTTGAGACTGCCGGACGGCAGCCTCCTGAAAATATCACAGCTCACTCCACTAGGGCTGTGGCTTCCACATGGGCCTTCAAGAATGAGGTTCCTGTTGACCAAATTTTTTAAATTATATACTTTTGCTTCTTCGGAGGCTATTTTTGGGAGAAAGGTTTTGCAAGCCGTGGTGCCTTCCGTTTGGGTGACCTGATTTGCTCCCTCCCTTCATCCGTGTCCTAAAGCTTTGGTATTGGTTCCCACAAGTAAGGATGACGCCGTGGACCGGACACACCTATGTTGGAGAAAACAGAATTTATGCTTACCTGATAAATTACTTTCTCCAACGGTGTGTCCGGTCCACGGCCCGCCCTGGTTTTTTAATCAGGTCTGATGAATTATTTTCTCTAACTACAGTCACCACGTTACCATATGGTTTCTCCTATATATATTTCCTCCTGTCCGTCGGTCGAATGACTGGGGTAGGAGGAGCCTAGGAGGGACTATATGGCCAGCTTTGCTGGGCTCTTTGCCATTTCCTGTTGGGGAGGAGAATATCCCACAAGTAAGGATGACGCCGTGGACCGGACACACCGTTGGAGAAAGTAATTTATCAGGTAAGCATAAATTCTGTTTTCTTCCATGGGAAAGAGTCCAGAGCCCCCCGCACGTTTTTTTGAGGCGTTGTTGTTTTTATCTTCTGGCACCCTTTCACCTTGATGCTTCTTCCACTGTTCCTTGTTCCTCTGCTGAATGAATGAGGGATAGGGGAAGTGGGAGGAGTATTTATGCCTTTTGGCTGGTGGGTCTTTGCCTCCTCCTGGTGGCCAGGTTCTTATTTCCCATAAGTAATGAATGCGTATGTGGACTCTTTCCCACAGAAGAAAAGGAAATTATCAGGAAATTTTGTTTTGGAATTGTTCCCTCTCTGTGTCCTCATTCTTATTTTTTGAGGTACGTGTATGCACAATTTGGATGTTGTGCAGGCTACTGTTTTTTGTTTGTTTTTTTCTGTATTAGAAGACTTCTGCTACTTCTCTTTTTTCTGGTTGAGAAGTTTACTTCGTTTGTTTTTCAGAACTTTGAGACTGCAGTTTCCTGAGAGAGTTATGGCTTATTTTCGAGGGTTGTCTATTCTTTTTGGGCTTTCTAAATGAAGTTTCTGTGGAACATATTTGCAAGTCTGCAAATGTTACAAATTTGATTTGTTGTCTCGGTTGAGGCTTCTTTTGGGATATAGTCTGAATGACTGGGGATTATGGGTAAGGGAAGTGACATATATAGCAGCAATGCTGTGGTGCTCTTTGCCTCCTCCTGCAGGCCAGGAGTGATATTCTCACTAGTAATTGATGATTCCGTGGACTCACCATATCCGGAAAGAAATACATTTATCAGGTAAGCATAAATTATGTTTTTATGCCTTTACTTTTCCCTTTTTACCTGCTTTCTACTTTGCACATGTGAAATTGAAATTATAACAACAATTCAATGTGGTTCTTTCCCATTGTTATTCACTCTTAACTCCTGTTGCTTATTTCTTTTTTAAAACACTTAAAGGGACATGAAATTGTTTTTGTGATTTAGAATGAGCATACAATTTTGAACACATCAAGTAAGCCAATGAAAAAAGGCATATATGTGCCGCCACCAATCAGCAGCTAGCTCCCCATAGTGCTTTGCTGCTTCTGAGCCTACCTATTCTTCTCAACAAAGGATAGCGATAAAACAAATGAAAATTAGGTATTAGAAGTAAATTAGAAAGTTGTTTAACCCCTTAACGATCACGATAGACCCTGTTCGTCACTTTTAGTTAAGGGTTTTCTTGGTTATAATAGCGAGGGTTGCACCTCACTATTATACGCTCCCTCCCTCCTGTTGGTCATCGGAAATAGCGGGGTATTGCAGATGGCAGCGGGTCCACACTATTAATGGTGCAATCCCCATAGAAAGACCAGCGTTAAGGGGTTAAAATAACATACTCTTTAGGAATAATGAAAGAAAAATTTGGGGTTTCATATCTCTTTTAATAAATAGTTGTATATATAAAAGAAAAGGTATTCTCTGCTTGTTTTTTCATCTAAAGAAGTAATCTATACACTTTTGAAAATAATACTTAAATAAAAAATTATGAAAAGTAAATAAATTAAAATCATAATTACACCTAAATTCGAACAATAATGTGTTTGTAACTTGGTTACAGTTTCTAATAGTAATTCATTGTAATATATTGCTACATTTAAATTTGCTTTAAGTTTATAATATACTTGTTTTCTTTCAATGTTTTTTTCTTAAAGGAATTAAAAATCCGGTGTTGGCAGCAAATAAATTACTTTGTGAAGGACAGAAAGGAAAGCTCTCAGCTGGCAGAATTCCTCCCTGGTAATTACATTATTCTGCTTCTCGCTGTTTTAGCCATGGGGCTTTTATTCTTCAGAATTTTATTTTGTTTTTGCCCAGATTTATTCATCATCACTTATTTGTGTACATGGTGCAAGGATGCACACATCTTCTCTGGTCTTAGAACATCTGGCTTAATCTGTGTATAAACATTGTGAGATGTCGTAATTGCTTTATTTTTTTCATGTTTGGACAGATACATTTGATATTACTAATCTAGTTTGTTTCTTCTGCATTACTTCTATAATTCAACTAGAAAAAAAATGTGCTGCTTTTATTTGTTTTTGTAAACATTGACTATTTTTATTTATATATATTTTACTGATCCTTATTGGTTAAAAATGGTATGATCTGTTTCATTCAGCATAAATGTAGTTTTATAAATAGGCAATGTATAGACAAGGAAATAAGCACTTGTCTATACATTGCCTATTTTAATTTTGTTCTGTTTCAGAACAGTCTAAGGCAATCCACCATGAAAAACGTTTGAGTATTTCTCCTGTTAAGTGTGATCAGTCCACGGGTCATCATTACTTCTGGGATATTACTCCTCCCCAACAGGAAGTGCAAGAGGATTCACCCAGCAGAGCTGCCATATAGCTCCTCCCCTCTACGTCACCCCCAGTCATTCTCTTGCACCCAACGACTAGATAGGATGTGTGAGAGGACTGTGGTGATTATACTTAGTTTTATACCTTCAATCAAAAGTTTGTTATTTTATAATAGCACCGGAGTGTGTTATTCCTTCTCTGGTAGAATTTGAAGAAGAATCTACCTGAGTTTTTAACTATGATTTTAGCCGGAGTAGTTAAGATCATATTGCTGTTTCTCGGCCATCTGAGGAGAGGTAAACTTCAGATCAGGGGACAGCGGGCAGATTAATCTGCAAAGAGGTATGTAGCAGCTTATTATTTTCTGACAATGGAATTGATGAGAAAATTCTGCCATACCGATATAATGTAAACTCAGCCTTAAATGCAGTAGCAGCAACTGGTATCAGGCTGTCATGTATGTATATTTTACACTTCAGTATTCTGGGGAATGGCACTTCACTGGAATTACACTGTGTGCATAAGACTTTAGCCTAATTTGCAGGGACTAGCAACAGGCTTTTTAATAACACTTAATTTATGTTAAACGTTTTTTTGCTGGCATGTAAAATCGTTTCATTTTCTGAGGTACTGGGTGAATAAAATATTTTGGGCACTATTTTTTTCCACTTGGCAGTTGTTTTATTTAATTTATGACAGTTTACTGATCTCTCTCACTGTTGTGTGTGAGGGGGAGGGGCCTTTTTTGGCGCTTTTGCTACGCATCAAAAAATTGAGTCAGAAGCTCATTGTATTTCCTGCATGATCCGGTTCATCTCTACAGAACTCAGGGGTCTTCAAAACTTGTTTTGAGGGAGGTAATCACTCACAGCAGAGCTGTGAGATTGTAGTTGACTGTGATAAAAAACGTTTATTTCTGTAACTTTTTTTCTGCTATCAGGGCTAGTTATCCTTTGCTAATGGGAACAAGCCTTTGCTAAAATTGTGTTTTTTACAAAGATTTGATGCTATAACCTTTCAGTTTATTAACTTTCAACTGTCATAACTCTTTCTGTGCTTCTTATAGGCACAGTACGTTTTCATATTATAGTAAATTACTTGAAAAGTATTTCCAAGTTGCTAGTTTATTTGCTAGTGTGTTAAACATGTCTGATTCAGAGGAAGACATCTGTGCTATATGTGCTAATGCCAAAGTGGAGCCCAATAGAAATTTATGTACTAACTGCATTGATGCTACTTTAAATAAAAGTAAATCTGTACAAATTGAACACATTTCACCAAACAACGAGGGGAGAGTTATGCCGACTAACTCGCCTCACGTGTCAGTACCTGCATCTCCCGCTCGGGAGGTGCGTGATATTGTGGCGCCGAGTACATCTGGGCGGCCATTACAAATCACATTACAGGATATGGCTACTGTTATGACTGAAGTTTTGGCTAAATTACCAGAACTAAGAGGTAAGCGTGATCACTCTGGGGTGAGAACAGAGTGCGCTGATAATGTTAGGGCCATGTCAGATACTGCGTCACAACTTGCAGAACATGAGGACGGAGAGCTTCATTCTGCGGCTGATGGTTCCGATCCAAACAGATTGGATTCAGATATTTCAAATTTTAAATTTAAGCTGGAAAACCTCCGTGTATTACTAGGGGAGGTGTTAGCGGCTCTGAATGATTGTAACACAGTTGCAATACCAGAGAAAATGTGTAGGTTGGATAAATATTTTGCGGTACCGTCGAGTACTGACGTTTTTCCTATACCTAAGAGACTTACTGAAATTGTTACTAAGGAGTGGGATAGACCCGGTGTGCCGTTCTCACCCCCTCCGATATTTAGAAAGATGTTTCCAATAGACACCACCACACGGGACTTATGGCAAACGGTCCCTAAGGTGGAGGGAGCAGTTTCTACTTTAGCTAAGCGTACCACTATCCCGGTGGAGGATAGCTGTGCCTTTTCAGATCCAATGGATAAAAAGTTAGAGGGTTACCTTAAGAAAATGTTTGTTCAACAAGGTTTTATATTGCAACCCCTTGCGAGCATTGCGCCTGTCACGGCTGCAGCAGCGTTTTGGTTTGAGTCTCTGGAAGAGACACTTGAATCAGCTCCGTTAGATGAGATTACACACAAGCTTAAAGCTCTTAAGTTAGCTAACTCATTTATTTCAGATCCCGTAGTACATTTAACTAAGCTTACGGCTAAGAATTCCGGATTCCCCATTCAGGCGCGCAGAGCACTGTGGCTAAAATCCTGGTCAGCTGACGTTACTTCTAAGTCTAAATTACTTAATATACCTTTCAAAGGGCAGACCTTATTCGGGCCCGGATTGAAAGAGATTATCGCTGACATTACAGGAGGTAAAGGCCATGCCCTGCCTCAAGACAGAGCCAAACCTAAGGCTAGACAGTCTAATTTCCGTTCCTTTCGGAATTTCAAAGCAGGAGCAGCATCAACTTCCTCTGCTCCAAAACAAGAAGGATCTGTTGCTCGCTACAGACAAGGCTGGAGACCTAACCAGTCCTGGAACAAGGGCAAGCAGGCCAGGAAACCTGCTGCTGCCCCTAAAACAGCATGAATTGAGGGCCCCCGATCCGGGAGCGGATCTAGTGGGGGGCAGACTTTCTCTCTTCGCCCAGGCTTGGGCAAGAGATGTCCAGGATCCCTGGGCGCTAGAGATAATATCTCAGGGATACCTTCTGGACTTCAAATACTCTCCCCCAAGAGAGAGATTTCATCTGTCAAGGTTGTCAACAAACCAAATAAAGAGCTTTTATTAATGGGAGTAATCCATCCAGTTCCACGGTCGGAACAGGGACAAGGGTTTTACTCAAATCTGTTTGTGGTTCCCAAAAAAGAGGGAACTTTCAGGCCAATTCTGGATTTAAAGATCCTAAACAAATTCCTAAGAGTTCCATCGTTCAAAATGGAGACTATTCGGACAATTTTACCCATGGTCCAAAAGGGTCAGTACATGACCACAGTGGATTTAAAAGATGCTTACCTTCACATACCGATCCACAAAGATCATTACCGGTATCTAAGGTTTGCCTTTCTAGACAGGCATTACCAGTTTGTAGCTCTTCCATTCGGATTGGCTACGGCTCCAAGAATCTTCACAAAGGTTCTGGGTGCTCTTCTGGCGGTACTAAGACCGCGAGGAATTTCGGTAGCTCCGTACCTAGACGACATTCTGATACAAGCTTCAAGCTTTCAAACTGCCAAGTCTCATACAGAGTTAGTACTGGCATTTCTAAGGTCGCATGGATGGAAGGTGAACGAAAAGAAGAGTTCTCTCTTTCCACTCACAAGAGTTCCCTTCCTGGGGACTCTTATAGATTCTGTAGAAATGAAAATTTACCTGACAGAAGACAGGTTAACAAAACTTCAAAGTGCATGCCGTGTCCTTCATTCCATTCAACACCCGTCAGTGGCTCAATGCATGGAGGTAATCGGCTTAATGGTAGCGGCAATGGACATAGTACCCTTTGCACGCCTACACCTCAGACCGCTGCAATTGTGCATGCTAAGTCAGTGGAATGGGGATTACTCAGACTTGTCCCCTTCTCTGAATCTGGATCAAGAGACCAGAAATTCTCTTCTATGGTGGCTTTCTCGGCCACATCTGTCCAGGGGGATGCCATTCAGCAGGCCAGACTGGACAATTGTAACAACAGACGCCAGCCTACTAGGTTGGGGCGCCGTCTGGAATTCTCTGAAGGCTCAGGGACAATGGAATCAGGAGGAGAGTCTCCTACCAATAAACATTCTGGAATTGAGAGCAGTTCTCAATGCCCTTCTGGCTTGGTCCCAGTTGACAACTCGGGGGTTCATCAGGTTTCAGTCGGACAACATCACGACTGTAGCTTACATCAACCATCAGGGAGGGACAAGAAGCTCCCTAGCAATGATGGAAGTATCAAAGATAATTCGCTGGGCAGAGTCTCACTCTTGCCACCTGTCAGCAATCCACATCCCGGGAGTGGAGAACTGGGAGGCGGATTTTTTAAGTCGTCAGACTTTTCATCCGGGGGAGTGGGAACTTCATCCGGAGGTCTTTGCCCAAATACTTCGACATTGGGGCAAACCAGAGATAGATCTCATGGCGTCTCGACAGAACGCCAAGCTTCCTCGTTACGGGTCCAGATCCAGGGATCCGGGAGCGGTCCTGATAGATGCCTTGACAGCACCTTGGACCTTCAGGATGGCTTATGTGTTTCCACCCTTCCCGATGCTTCCTCGATTGATTGCCAGAATCAAACAGGAGAGAGCATCAGTGATTCTAATAGCGCCTGCATGGCCACGCAGGACTTGGTATGCAGATCTGGTGGACATGTCATCCTGTCCACCTTGGTCTCTACCTCTGAAACAGGACCTTCTGATACAGGGTCCTTTCAAACATCAAAATCTAACTTCTCTGAAGCTGACTGCTTGGAAATTGAACGCTTGATTTTATCAAAACGTGGTTTTTCTGAGTCAGTTATTGATACCTTAATACAGGCTAGGAAGCCTGTTACCAGAAAGATTTACCATAAAATATGGCGTAAATACCTATATTGGTGCGAATCCAAAGGTTACTCTTGGAGTAAGGTTAGGATTCCTAGGATATTGTCTTTTCTACAAGAAGGTTTAGAAAAGGGTTTATCCGCTAGTTCCTTAAAGGGACAGATCTCAGCTCTGTCCATTCTGTTGCACAAACGTCTGTCAGAAGTTCCAGACGTTCAGGCTTTTTGTCAGGCTTTGGCCAGGATTAAGCCTGTGTTTAAAACTGTTGCTCCGCCATGGAGTTTAAACCTTGTTCTTAATGTTTTACAGGGCGTTCCGTTTGAACCCCTTCATTCCATTGATATAAAGTTGTTATCTTGGAAAGTTCTATTTTTAATGGCTATTTCCTCGGCTCGAAGAGTCTCTGAGTTATCAGCCTTACATTGTGATTCTCCTTATTTGATTTTTCACTCGGATAAGGTAGTTCTGCGTACTAAACCTGGGTTCTTACCTAAGGTAGTCACTAACAGGAATATCAATCAAGAGATTGTTGTTCCATCCTTGTGTCCAAATCCATCTTCAAGGAAACAACGACTTCTGCACAATCTGGATGTAGTTCGTGCCCTAAAATTTTATTTACAGGCAACTAAAGATTTTCGACAAACGTCTTCCCTGTTTGTCGTTTACTCTGGTCAGAGGAGAGGTCAAAAAGCTTCTGCTACCTCTCTCTCTTTTTGGCTTCGTAGCATAATACGTTTAGCTTATGAGACTGCTGGACAGCAGCCTCCTGAAAGAATTACAGCTCATTCTACTAGAGCTGTGGCTTCCACTTGGGCCTTTAAGAATGAGGCCTCTGTTGAACAGATTTGCAAGGCTGCAACTTGGTCTTCGCTTCATACTTTTTCCAAATTTTACAAATTTGACACTTTTGCTTCTTCGGAGGCTATTTTTGGGAGAAAGGTTCTTCAGGCAGTGGTTCCTTCTGTATAAAGAGCCTGCCTGTCCCTCCCGTCATCCGTGTACTTTTGCTTTGGTATTGGTATCCCACAAGTAATGATGACCCGTGGACTGATCACACTTAACAGGAGAAAACATAATTTATGCTTACCTGATAAATTCCTTTCTCCTGTAGTGTGATCAGTCCACGGCCCGCCCTGTTTTTTACGGCAGGTAAATATTTTTTAAATTATACTCCAGTCACCACTACACCCTTTGGCTTCTCCTTTCTCGTTGGTCCTTGGTCGAATGACTGGAGGTGACGTAGAGGGGAGGAGCTATATGGCAGCTCTGCTGGGTGAATCCTCTTGCACTTCCTGTTGGGGAGGAGTAATATCCCAGAAGTAATGATGACCCGTGGACTGATCACACTACAGGAGAAAGGAATTTATCAGGTAAGCATAAATTATGTTTTTTCTTTCCTAAGATATGGTGAGTCCACGGCTTGAGTAATTACTGTTGGGAATATCACTCCTGGCAGCAGGAGGAGGCAAAGAGCACCACAGTTAAACTGCCAAGTATCACTCCCTTACCCACAACCCCCAGTCATTCTCTTTGCCTTCGATGCATGGAGAAGGTGAAGTTTAGGTGTCTGAAGAAAAATTTTGATTTTTCTTGTAAAGGTGTATCCAGTCCACGGGTTCATCCATTACTTGTGGGATATTCTCCTTCCCAACAGAAAGCTGCAAGAGGACACCCACAGCAGAGCTGTCTATATAGCTCCTCCCCTAACTGCCACCCCCAGTCATTCTCTTGCAGCTCTCGACAAGAAAGGAAGTATCAAGAGAGATGTGGTGACTTAGTGTAGTTTTTACCTTCAATCAAAGGTTTGTTATTTTTAAACGCTACCGGCGTTGTACTGTTTTTACTCTCAGGCAGAAATTGGAAGAAGACTTCTGCCTGGAGGTTTGATGATCTTAGCGGTTTGTAACTAAGGTCCATTGCTGTTCTCACACATAACTGAAGAGTATGGAAAGAAAACTTCAGTTGTGGGGACGGTCTTCAGATTGCCTGCTTTGAGGTATGTTCAGCATATTTTTTTCTAGAGAGATGATAAGGTCTAGAAAATGCTGACAGTGCCTGGTATATTTAAGGTAAGCCTGATACAGTGATTTAACAACAACTGGGATCATGCTTGCAAAAAGGGATAATATTCATGTTAATACCTATATTACTTAGTGTAAAAACGTTTGCATGATTTATAAATAAAAACGTTTTTTCTCTGAGGGTGATAAATCTTTATTTGGGGCCTAGTTTCCACATGGCTTGTTAGATTACTCCTAGGAGTACTTTTTTAAGGCCCTCTGACTTTGAGTTCATGGTGGGAGGGGCCTATTTTCGTTTTCAGTCTGAGACATCCAGCTTCCCTGAAGGAGTCCTCTGGTTTATAGGACCTCTATAGAGGGTTTTGTTCCTGCAAAAATCATTTTTAAGGGCAGGTAGGAGCCACAGCAGAGCTGTGGCAGTGTGTTTGACTGTTTGTTAACAGGTTTGATGTTTTTCTAATTCGTTTTTGGGCCTGAGGGCTTAATCATCCATTTGCAAGTGGGTGCAATGCTGCTTTAGTCCCTTATACACACTGTAAAAAATTCGTAGAGTTTACTACTTTTTTTCACTGTTTTGCAGTTTATGTGGTAGTTTTTTTTCTCTTAAAGGCACAGTACCGTTTTTTATTATTGCTTTTTTCACATTTATTAAAGTGTTTTCCAAGCTTGCTGGTCTCATTACTAGTCTGTTAAACATGTCTGACATAGAGGAAACTCCTTGTTCTTTATGTTTAGAAGCCATTGTGGAACCCCCTCTTAGAATGTGTACCAAATGCACTGACCTTTCTATAAGTTATAAAGACCATATTATGGCTTTTAAAGATTTATCACTTGAGGTTTCTGAGACTGACAAAAGGGAGGTTATGCCATCTAGCTCTCCCCACGTGTCAGAACCTATAACTCCCGCTCAAGGGACGCCAAGTACATCTAGCGCGTCCAATGCGTTTACTTTACAAGACATGGCGGCAGTTATGAATCATACCCTCACAGAGGTATTGTCCAAACTGCCAGGGTTACAAGGAAAGCGGGACAGCTCTGGGGCTAGAACAAATACAGAGCTCTCTGACGCTTTAGTAGCTATGTCTGATATACCCTGTGGGTGACTTCTCTGATTCAGGGAAGGCATTACTTCAGTCTGACTCTGAAATGACAGCATTTAAATTTAAGCTTGAACACCTCCGCGTGTTGCTCAGGGAGGTTTTAGCGACTCTGGATGACTGTAAAATGGACAAATACTTTTCAGTGCCTGTTTACACTGATGTTTTTCCAATCCCTAAGAGGTTTTCAGAAATTATTACTAAGGAATGGGATAGACCAGGTGTGCCGTTCTCTCCCCCTCCTGCTTTTAAGAAAATGTTTCCTATAGATGCCGCTACACGGGACTTGTGGCAGACGGTCCCTAAGGTGGAGGGAGCAGTCTCTACCCTAGCTAAGCGTACAACTATTCCTGTCGAGGACAGTTGTGCTTTCCTAGATCCTATGGATAAAAAATTAGAGGGTTTCCTTAAGAAAATCTTTATACAACAAGGTTTAATTCTCCAGCCTCTTGCATGCATTGCCCCAGTCACTGCTGCAGCGGCTTTCTGGTTCGAGTCTCTGGAGGAGGCTTTACAGGTAGAGACCCCGTTGGATGATATCCTTGACAGGCTTAAAGCTCTTAAGTTAGCCAATTCATTTATTTCTGACGCCGTTTTTCATTTAATCAAGCTAACGGCTAAAAATTCAGGTTTTGCCATTCAGGCACGTAGGGCGCTATGGCTTAAATCCTGGTCAGCAGATGTCACTTCAAAGTCTAAACTTCTCAATATCCCCTTCAAAGGGCAGACCCTATTTGGGCCTGGACTGAAGGAGATCATTTCTGATATTACTGGAGGAAAAGGCCATGCCCTTCCCCAGGATAGGTCCAACAAGTTAAGGACCAAACAGACTAATTTTCGTTCCTTTCGAAACTTCAAGAGTGGCGCAGCTTCATCTTCCTCTTCTACAAAACAAGAGGGAAATTTTGCCCAATCCAAGCCAGTCTGGAGACCTAACCAGGCTTGGAAAAAGGGGAAACAGGCCAAAAAGCCTGCTGCTGCCTTTAAGACAGCATGAAGGAGTAGCCCCCGATCCGGGACCGGATATAGTGGGGGGCAGACTTTCTCTCTTCGCCCAGGCTTGGGCAAGAAACGTCCAGGATCCCTGGGCTCTGGAGATTGTTTCCCAGGGATATCTTCTGGATTTCAAAGCTTCATCTCCAAAGGGGAGATTTCATCTCTCACAATTATCTGCAAACCAGATAAAGAGAGAGGCATTCTTACATTGCGTTCAAGACCTACTAGTTATGGGAGTGATCCACCCAGTTCCAAAGGAGGAACAGGGGCAGGGCTTCTATTCAAATCTGTTTATAGTTCCCAAGAAAGAGGGAACTTTCAGACCAATCTTGGATCTCAAGATCCTAAACAAATTTCTCAGGGTCCCATCCTTCAAGATGGAGACTATTCCAACCATCCTACATATGATCTAGGAGGGTCAATATATGACTACCGTGGATTTAAAGGATGCTTATCTACATATTCCGATACACGGGGATCATCATCAGTTTCTCAGGTTCGCCTTCCTAGACAGGCATTACCAGTTTGTGGCTCTTCCCTTCAGGTTAGCCACGGCACCAAGAATCTTTACAAAGGTTCTAGGGTCCCTTCTGGCGGTTCTAAGACCGCAGGGTATAGTAGTAGCCCCTTACCTAGACGACATCCTGATACAGGCGTCAACTTTTCATATCGCCAGGTCCCATACGGACATTGTTCTGGCATTCCTAAGGTCTCACGGGTGGAAGGTGAATGAAGGAAAGAGTTCTCTCTCACCTCTCACAAGAGTTTCCTTCCTAGGAACTCTGATAGATTCAGTAGAAATGAAGATTTATCTGACAGAGGTCAGGTTGTCAAAACTTCTAACTTCCTGCCGTGCTCTTTATTCCATTTCTCGTCCATCAGTGGCTCAGTGTATGGAGGTAATCGGATTAATGGTAGCGGCAATGGACATAGTTCCGTTTGCCCGCCTACATCTCAGACCACTGCAACTTTGCATGCTCAATCAGTGGAATGGGGATTACACATATTTGTCCCCTCTACTAAATCTGGATCAAGAGACCAGGGATTCTCTTCTCTGGTGGCTATCTCGGGTCCATCTGTCCAAGGGAATGAGTTTCCGCAGGCCAGAATGGACTATAGTAACGACAGATGCCAGCCTTCTGGGCTGGGGTGCAGTCTGGAACTCCCTGAAGGCTCAGGGTTCGTGGACTCAGGAGGAGGCCCTCCTTCCAATAAACATTCTGGAACTTAGAGCGATATTCAATGCTCTTCAGGCTTGGCCTCAGCTAGCTGCTGTCAGGTTCATCAGATTTCAGTCGGACAACATCACGACTGTAGCCTATATCAACCATCAGGGGGGAGCAAGGAGCCCCCTGGCAATGTTGGAGGTTTCAAAGATAATTCTATGGGCAGAGGTTCACTCTTGCCATCTCTCAGCTATCCATATCCCAGGAGTAGAGAACTGGGAGGCGGATTTTCTAAGTCGGCAGACTTTTCATCCGGAGGAGTGGGAGCTCCATCCGGAGGTATTTGCCCAGTTGATCCAACTTTGTGGCAAACCAGAACTGGATCTGATGGCGTCTCGTCAGAACGCCAAGCTTCCTTGTTACGAGTCCAGGTCCAGGGATCCCAAGGCAGTGCTGATAGATGCTCTAGCAGCGCCCTGGTCCTTCAGCCTGGCTTATGTGTTTCCACTGTTTCCTCTGCTCCCTCGTCTGATTGCCAAGATCAAGCAGGAGAGAGCTTCGGTGATCTTGATAGCCCCTGCGTGGCCACGCAGGACTTGGTATGCAGATCTGGTGGACATGTCATCCTTTCCACCATGGACTCTGCCGCTAAGGCATGACCTTCTACTTCAAGTTTCCTTCAAATATCCAAATCTAATTTCTCTACGTCTGACTGCTTGGAGATTGAACGCTTGATTCTATCAAAGCGTGGTTTTTCTGAATCAGTCATTGATACCTTAATTCAGGCTCGAAAGCCTGTCACCAGGAAAATCTATCATAAGATATGGTGTAAATATCTTCACTGGTGTGAATCCAAGGGTTACTCATGGAGTAAGGTCAGGATTCCTAGGATATTATCTTTTCTCCAAGAAGGATTGGAGAAGGGATTGTCAGCTAGTTCCTTAAAGGGACAGATTTCTGCTCTGTCTATTCTTTTGCACAAACTTCTGGCTGAGGTTCCAGACGTTCAGGCGGTTTGTCAGGCTTTAGTTATAATCAAGCCTGTGTTTAAACCTGTTGCTCTTCCATGGAGTTTAAATTTAGTTCTTAAAGTTCTTCAAGGGGTTCCGTTTGAACCTTTGCATTCCATAGATATTAAGCTTTTATCTTGGAAAGTTCTATTTTTAGTAGCTATCTCCTCGGTTCGAAGAGTTTCGGAGTTATCTGCTTTACAGTGTGATTCCCCTTATCTGATTTTCCATGCAGATAAGGTAGTGTTACGTACCAAACCTGGGTTTCTGCCTAAGGTGGTATCTAATAAGAATTTCAATCAGGAGATTGTTGTTCCTTCCCTATGTCTTAATCCTTTTTCAAAGAAGGAACGTCTATTACACAATCTTGATGTGGTTCGTGCTTTAAAGTTTTATTTACAAGCTACGAAAGATTTTCGTCAAACATCTGCTTTGTTTGTTGTCTACTCTGGACAGAGGAGAGGCCAAAAGACTTCGGCAACTTCTCTTTCCTTTTGGCTAAGAAGCATAATTCGCTTAGCTTATGAGACTGCTGGCCAGCAGTCTCCTGAAAGAATTACAGCTCATTCTACTAGAGCAGTAGCTTCCACATGGGCTTTAAAACATGAGGCCTCTGTTGAACAGATTTGTAAGGCGGCGACTTGGTCTTCGCTTCATACCTTTTCTAAATTCTATAAATTTGATACTTTTGCTTCTTCGGAGGCTATTTTTGGGAGAAAGGTCTTACAGGCAGTGGTGCCTTCCATTTAAGTTTCCTGCCTTGTCCCTCCCTTCATCCGTGTCGTATCCCACAAGTAATGGATGAAACCGTGGATTGGATACACCTTTACAAGAGAAAACAAAATTTATGCTTACCTGATAAATTTATTTCTCTTGTGGTGTATCCAGTCCACGGCCCGCCCTGTCATTTTAAGGCAGGTGTTTTTTATTTTTAAACTACAGTCACCACTGCACCCTATAGTTTCTCCTTTTTTTCTTGCTTGTCTTCGGTCGAATGACTGGGGGTGGCAATTAGGGGAGTAGCTATATAGACAGCTCTGTTGTGGGTGTCCTCTTGCAGCTTCCTGTTGGGAAGGAGAATATCCCACCAGTAATGGATGAACCTTTGGACCAAATACACCACAAGAGAAGTAAATTTTTCAGGTAAGCATAAATTTTGTTTTTCATCTACAAGCAAGTTTTGGGGTTTAGCCATATTCCACGTCATTCCTTGCAGTCGGGTAGTGGTGGCTTTAAAGCAGTTATGAACTTGTAAAGAGGTACTTACTGCATTTTCCTAACAATTGCTGCCCTTGTTTAGAAAGCCAGAGTTGGATACTCTGTTCTTACATTTTCAAAGGTTTCTGTGAAGAACTGTGCCTTCTCATACCTTGTAACTGTCTACATGCCGGACAGAGGAGCAGGTAAGTGTTTTTTCTTCCAGTTGGGGAGACCATGCACTTAACAAATTAAAAGACACTGCTTTTTTATTGGGACATAGATAATCCTGCTGTATGGGTTACACTGGGGCATGAAGCAGGCACTGTAGCATGTGTGAGACTATCATTTAAACTTTTTTTTAAAAAGAAAGGATAACATGTTTTTATTAGGCTTTATTTTCTGACACATATTTACTAGATAAAACAATACAAGTTTAAACTGAAAGTAAGGCTGAATTTTCTATTTCAGCAGCTTATTCATTTCCCCATTGCTTTAAAATAAAACGATGCAACATTTTAAACTGTCCGGTTTGAAAATATGGTTATTTCTGGTACTCAGTGTACCAGGAAGCTATTTTTAGTGACTCTCTGTGTTGCAGCAGTAATTTGAGCTCGGCTGTTGCGGTCAAATGACAGGCTTTACTTCATAACATTTCTGAGGAAAAAGTAGTTTTTCTCTATTTCTGGGTGATCTGGTCTTAATTGGGTAATTTAGGTGTGGGGTTTCCTAAGGGGTATTTTAGAAGTTTATTTGATGTTTATTACATGTTTTTTTCTTAACTTTTGTCACATAATTTTAGCTAGGGATCAATCCTAATTTGGGATAAAATTTAAAGTGTATTTTTTCCTTAGCTTATTTTAATTGAATATTAAAATCTTTGAAATTTATCTGTACAAGTTTATTTACTGTTTGCTCTGATATGGAGCAAGAGCCTGCTCTCATGAATTCATGCTTATTATGTTTAGATGCACAAATTGCAGCTCCTATGCAATTTTGTTTTTCATGTGTCAAGAAAACCTTGCAAAATAAAGGTAAATTTCTTTCATGTAATTAGCAAAAGTCCATGAGCTAGTGACGTATGGGATATACATTCCTACCAGGAGGGGCAAAGTTTCCCAAACCTCAAAATGCCTATAAATACACCCCTCACCACACCCACAAATCAGTTTTTACAAACTTTGCCTCCTATGGAGGTGGTGAAGTAAGTTTGTGCTAGATTCTACGTTGATATGCGCTCCGCAGCAGGTTGGAGCCCGGTTTTCCTCTCAGCATGCAGTGAATGTCAGAGGGATGTGAAGAGAGTATTGCCTATTTGAATTCAATGATCTCCTTCTACGGGGTCTATTTCATAGGTTCTCTGTTATCGGTCGTAGAGATTCATCTCTTACCTCCCTTTTCAGATCGACGATATACTCTTATATATACCATTACCTCTACTGATTCTCGTTTCAGTACTGGTTTGGCTTTCTACTACATGTAGATGAGTGTCCTGGGGTAAGTAAGTCTTATTTTCTGTGACACTCTAAGCTATGGTTGGGCACTTTTATATAAAGTTCTAAATATATGTGTTTAAACATTTATTTGCCTTGATTCAGGATGTTCAACGTTCCTTATTTCAGACAGTCAGTTTCATACTTGGGATAATGCATATGAATAAATCAATTTGACTTTTTCCCTGTGGGCTGTTAGGCTCGCGGGGCTGAAAATGCTTCATTTTATTGCGTCATTCTTGGCGCGGACTTTTTTGGAGCAAAAATTTTTTTCTTTGTTTCCGGCGTCATACGTGTCGCCGGAAGTTGCGTAATTTTTGACGGTTTTTTTTGCACCAAAAGTGTCGGCGTTCCAGATGTGGTGTCATTTTTTGGCGCCAAAAGCATTTAGGTGCCAAATAATGTGGGCGTCACTATTGTCTCCACATTATTTAAGTCTCATTGTTTATTGCTTCTGGTTGCTAGAAGCTTGTTCACTGGCATTTTTTCCCATTCCTGAAACTGTCATTTAAGGAATTTGATCAATTTTGCTTTATATGTTGTTTTTTCTATTACATATTGCAAGATGTCCCAGATTGACCCTGAGTCAGAAGATACTTCTGGAAAATCGCTGCCTAGTGCTGGATCTACCAAAGTTAAGTGTATTTGCTGTAAACTTGTGGTATCTGTTCCTCCAGCTGTTGTTTGTAATGAATGTCATGACAAACTTGTTAATGCAGATAATATTTCCTTTAGTAATGTTACATTACCTGTTGTTGTTCCATCAACATCTAATACTCAGAGTGTTCCTGTTAACATAAGAGATTTTGTTTCTAAATCCATTAAGAAGGCTATGTCTGTTATTCCTCCTTCTAGTAAACATAAAAGGTCTTTTAAAACTTCTCATTTTTCAGATGAATTTTTAAATGAACATCATCGTTCTGATTCTGATAATGATTCCTCTGGTTCAGAGGATTCTGTTTCAGAGGTTGATGCTGATAAATCTTCATATTTATTCAAAATGGAATTTATTCGTTTTTTACTTAAAGAAGTCTTAATTGCATTAGAAATAGAGGATTCTGGTCCTCTTGATACTAAATCTAAACGTTTAAATAAGGTTTTTAAATCTTCTGTAGTTATTCCAGAAGTTTTTCCTGTCCCTGATGCTATCTTTGAAGTAATCTCCAGGGAATGGAATAATTTGGTTAATTCATTTACTCCTTCTAAACGTTTTAAGCAATTATATCCTGTGCCATCTGACAGATTAGAGTTTTGGGACAAAATCCCTAAGGTTGATGGGGCTATCTCTACTCTTGCTAAACGTACTACTATTCCTACGGCAGATAGTACTTCCTTTAAGGATCCTTTAGATAGGAAAATTGAATCCTTTCTAAGAAAAGCTTACTTATGTTCAGGTAATCTTCTTAGACCTGCTATATCTTTAGCGGATGTTGCTGCAGCTTCAACTGTTTGGTTAGAAGCTTTAGCGCAACAAGTAACAGATCATAATTCTCATAGCATTGTTAATCTTCTTCAACATGCTAATAACTTTATTTGTGATGCCATCTTTGATATCATTAGGGTTGATGTCAGGTATATGTCTCTAGCCATTTTAGCTAGAAGAGCTTTATGGCTTAAAATTTGGAATGCTGATATGTCTTCTAAGTCAACTTTGCTTTCCCTTTCTTTCCAGGGTAATAAA
Organism: Bombina bombina; assembly: GCF_027579735.1. Lineage (NCBI taxonomy): Eukaryota > Metazoa > Chordata > Amphibia > Anura > Bombinatoridae > Bombina > Bombina bombina. Next base: position 1,028,392,765 of record NC_069502.1, read on the forward strand.
TTATTTGGTTCACAGTTGGATTCTATTATCTCAACTGTTACTGGAGGGAAAGGAACTTTTTTACCATAGGATAAAAAATCTAAAGGTAAATTTAGGTCTAATAATCGTTTTCGTTCCTTTCGTCACAATAAGGAACAAAAGCCTGATCCTTCACCCACAGGAGCGGTATCAGTTTGGAAACCATCTCCAGTCTGGAATAAATCCAAGCCTTTCAGAAAACCAAAGCCAGCTCCAAAGTCCACATGAAGGTGCGGCCCTCATTCCAGCCCAGCTGGTAGGGGGCAGATTACGATTTTTCAAAGAAATTTGGATCAATTCAATTCACAATCTTTGGATTCAAAACATTGTTTCAGAAGGGTACAGAATTGGCTTCAAGATAAGGCCTCCTGCAAAAAGATTTTTTCTTTCCCGTGTCCCAGTAAATCCAGCGAAGGCTCAAGCATTTCTGAAATGTGTTTCAGATCTAGAGTTGGCTGGAGTAATTATGCCAGTTCCAGTTCTGGAACAGGAACTGGGGTTTTATTCAAATCTCTTCATTGTACCAAACAAGGAGAATTCCTTCAGACCAGTTCTGGATTTAAAAATATTGAATCGTTATGTAAGGATACCAACATTCAAAATGGTAACTATAAGGACTATCCTGCCTTTTGTTCAGCAAGGGCATTATATGTCCACAATAGATTTACAGGATGCATATCTGCATATTCCGATTCATCCAGATCACTTTCAGTTTCTGAGATTCTCTTTCCTAGACAAGCATTACCAGTTTGTGGCTCTGCCGTTTGGCCTAGCAACAGCTCCAAGGATTTTTACAAAGGTTCTCGGTGCCCTTCTGTCTGTAATCAGATAACAGGGTATTGTGGTATTTCCTTATTTGGACGATATCTTGGTACTCGCTCAGTCTTCACATTTAGCAGAATCTCATATGAATCGACTTGTATTGTTTCTTCGAGATCATGGTTGGAGGATCAATTTACTGAAAAGTTCATTGATTCCTCAGACAAGGGTAACCTTTTTAGGTTTCCAGATAGATTCAGTGTCCATGACTCTGTCTCTGACAGACAAGAGACGTCTAAAATTGATTTCAGCTTGTCGAAACCTTCAGTCTCAATCATTCCCTTCGGTAGCCTTATGCATGGAAATTCTAGGTCTTATGACTGCTGCACCGGACGCGATCCCCTTTGCTCGTTTTCACATGCAACCTCTTCAGCTCTGTATGCTGAACCAGTGGTGCAGGGATTACACAAAGATATCTCAATTGATATCTTTAAAACCGATTGTACGACACTCTCTGACGTGGTGGACAGATCACCATTGTTTAGTTCAGGGGGCTTCTTTTGTTCTTCCGACCTGGACTGTGATTTCAACAGATGCAAGTCTGACAGGTTGGGGAGCTGTTTGGGGGTCTCTGACAGCACAAGGGGTTTGGGAATCTCAGGAGGTGAGATAACCAATCAATATTTTGGAACTCCGTGCAATTTTCAGAGCTCTTCAGTCATGGCCTCTTCTAAAGAGAGAATCGTTCATTTGTTTTCAGACAGACAATGTCACAACTGTGGCATATATCAATCATCAAGGAGGGACTCACAGTCCTCTGGCTATGAAAGAAGTATCTCGAATACTGGTATGGGCGGAATCCAGCTCCTGTCTAATTTCTGCGGTTCATATCCCAGGTATAGACAATTGGGAAGCGGATTATCTCAGTCGCCAAACGTTACATCCGGGCGAATGGTCTCTTCACCCAGAGGTATTTCTTCAGATTGTTCAAATGTGGGGACTTCCAGAAATTGATCTGATGGCTTCTCATCTAAATAAGAAACTTCCCAGGTATCTGTCCAGATCCAGGGATCCTCAGGCGGAAGCAGTGGATGCATTGTCACTTCCTTGGAAGTATCATCCTGCCTATATCTTTCCGCCTCTAGTTCTTCTTCCAAGAGTAATCTCCAAGATTCTGAAGTAATGCTCGTTTGTTCTGCTGGTGGCTCCAGCATGGCCTCACAGGTTTTGGTATGCGGATCTTGTCAGGATGGCCTCTTGCCAACCGTGGACTCTTGCCAACCGTGGACTCTTCCGTTAAGACCAGACCTTCTGTCACAAGGTCCTTTTTTCCATCAGGATCTCAAATCCTTAAATTTGAAGGTATGGAGATTGAAAGCTTGATTCTTAGTCAAAGAGGTTTCTCTGACTCTGTGATTAATACTATGTTACAGGCTCGTAAATCTGTATCTAGGAAGATATATTATCGAGTTTGGAAGACTTACATTTCTTGGTGTCTTTCTCATCATTTCTCCTGGCATTCTTTTAGAATTCCGAGAATTTTACAGTTTCTTCAGGATGGTTTGGATAAAGGTTTGTCTGCAAGTTCCTTGAAAGGACAAATCTCTGCTCTTTCTGTTCTTTTTCACAGAAAGATTGCTAATCTTCCTGATATTCATTGTTTTGAACAAGCTTTGGTTCGTATAAAACCTGTTATTAAGTCAATTTCTCCTCCTTGGAGTTTGAATTTGGTTCTGGGGGCTCTTCAAGCGCCTCCGTTTGAACCTATGCATTCACTGGACATTAAATTACTTTCTTGAAAAGTTTTGTTTCTTTTGGCCATCTCTTCTGCTAGAAGAGTTTCTGAATTATCTGCTCTTTCTTGTGAGTCTCCTTTTCTGATTTTTCATCAGGATAAGGCGGTGTTGCGAACTTCTTTTAAATTTTTACCTAAGGTTGTGAATTCTAACAACATTAGTAGAGAAATTGTGGTTCCTTCATTGTGTCCTAATCCTAAGAATTCTAAGGAGAGATCATTGCATTCTTTGGATGTAGTTAGAGCTTTGAAATATTATGTTGAAGCTACTAAGAATTTCCGAAAGACTTCTAGTCTATTTGTTATCTTTTCCGGTTCTAGGAAAGGTCAGAAGGCCTCTGCCATTTCTTTGGCATCTTGGTTGAAATCTTTAATTCATCATGCTTATGTCGAGTCGTGTAAAACTCCGCCTCAAAGGATTACAGCTCATTCTACTAGGTCAGTTTCTACTTCCTGGGCGTTTAGGAATGAAGCTTCGGTTGATCAGATTTGCAAAGCAGCAACTTGGTCTTCTTTGCATACTTTTACTAAATTCTACCATTTTGATGTGTTTTCTTCTTCTGAAGCAGTTTTTGGTAAAAAAGTACTTCAGGCAGCTGTTTCAGTTTGATTCTTCTGCTTATAATTTCAGTTTTTTTCATTATAAGATTTAAACTTTATTTTGGGTGTGGATTATTTTCAGCGGAATTGGCTGTCTTTATTTTATCCCTCCCTCTCTTGCGTGGAAGATCCACATCTTGGGTAGTCATTATCCCATACGTCACTAGCTCATGGACTCTTGCTAATTACATGAAAAAAAACATAATTTATGTAAGAACTTACCTGATAAATTCATTTCTTTCATATTAGCAAGAGTCCATGAGGCCCACCCTTTTTGTGGTGGTTATGATTTTTTTGTATAAAGCACAATTATTCCAATTCCTTATTTTTTATGCTTTCGCACTTTTTTCTTATCACCCCACTTCTTGGCTATGCGTTAAACTGATTTGTGGGTGTGGTGATGGGTGTATTTATAGGCATTTTGAGGTTTGGGAAACTTTGCCCCTCCTGGTAGGCATGTATATCCCATACGTCACTAGCTCATGGACTCTTGCTAATATGAAAGAAATGAATTTATCAGGTAAGTTCTTACATAAATTATGTTTTTTTGAGCCTAATGTCTCTCAGGATGATGCTGTTAAAATAATACCTCGGCTTTCTCCTGCTACGTCCAAAGCCTCAATGGTGTCACATGCATTGCCCTGCGGTTCCTCTATAACTCCTAGTGAAGTTTATTTAAAATCAGAAATTGCTGTCCAGGTATCTTCAGCGTTGTCTGCGGCATTAGCTGCCATTCCCAGATTACAGGGAAAACACAAGAGGAAATCCAGAAATTCAGAAAGTAAGGTTCCTGTCCTCATTTTTGCTTCCCAAGTTTCCCTTTCTCATAAGTCTGATGAGGAAGATACATCGGGACTTTCTGAGGGTGAAATCTCAGATTCGGACAGTATAATTCCTTCTTCTGAGACTGAGGTGGTATCCTTCAGATTTAAGCTTGAACACCTTTGTGTATTGTTAAAGGAGGTTTTAGCTACTTTAGATGACTCTGATACCCCTGTTTCCTGTCGAGGACTCCAATAAAGACCCTTGGTATACTGTACCCAAAGTTGTAGGGGCCATTTCCACTCTGGCTAAGAGAACCACTATTCCTATTGAGGATAGCTGCTTTTTTTTATTTATCACGAGTGGTTGGGGGTTCACAGGGATAGGGGATGATGGTGTTCTCCTTGAAAGGTATCATATTAAGGTGTTTAAAATTACCTGCCATGTGAGGCGGGGCAAGCAGGGGTAGGTTTGGGGGGGGGGGAAGAGACTCATACATGGGAAAGGGGGGGTCTCATACATGGGAAAGGGGTATGTCAAGGCAACCCGAAGGGTCCGTACAAGAAAATAGACTAAGGTAGCCAAGGATTTATGATAATTTATGCAGTTTATGTTGCCAATAGGAGTTCAAAGGTTCCCAGATGAGGAAAAAAGTTTCTAGGCAGTGTGTGGACCTAAAGGCATTTTCTTCCATGGTTTTGATGTATCTAATAGTGTCTAATACTCCCTGCCATTTTGCTGGTAACCTTTTTTTCCAGTTTCTGGCTATCAGGAGTTTAGTGGAAGTCAGTATGTACACCAATAGGTATTGACTATGTTTAGGAAGCTTATGTATATCGTGGTGGAGGAGGGCCATACTAGTATGTCCAATATCTGGAAGGCCTAGACTAGTGGACAGGGCTCTGGTTTTCATCCAGTAGGTTTGCAGTTGTGGGCAACCCCACCATATGTGTAGTGGATCTCCCTTTTCTCCACATCCCCTCCAACACAAGTCAGAGCAGGAAGGATAGAACATTTGCAGCTTAGTGGGGACTAGATGCCATCTGGTTAGTAATTTATAATACAGCTCATACATAGTGATGCAGTGTATGGCAGTCCTGGTCATGATTATAGCTTGGGTCCATTGCTGGGGGGTGTATTCCCGCCTCCACTCCCGTTCCCATGCGCCTAGATGTGTAGTTTTTTAAGTGAGGGTGTCATATAAGAGAAGTTGGTAGTGTGTCGAGAGTGGTCTACGAAGTTGGAGGTCTGAGGTCCATCTAGACTCCCAAAATGTCAAGTCTCTTAAGTTATCCCAGAGGAAACCCCAAGCCTGGAGTATATATCTCAGCCTATATGTGTCAAAGTGGAGCCTGGGTGGAATATTTCCAAGGCTCATCATCTCTGCATGGCCTAGTAGATAATTATTTACAAAGAAGTCCCCTACTTTTTGGAGGGGGTAGTGTTCCAAGCATTAATGTGGATATTGGGGAGGCTTTGTAATAGCCCCCTAAACGAATGGATCAAAGAATGGTGAGGGGCTACCTGAGAACCATGGAGTAGCTTAAGCCACGTCCGTTGGCATTCGCTCACAATTGAATTTGAAATGGTGAGCTGGTTATGATTGTAGAGGATTCCAGAGCAGATCATAAAGATTGTCATTTGCCGGCAAAGATGCCTGTTCGAGTTCTCGCCTTCTGGAAGGTGGGAGGCCCGATCCCCATGCTGAAACATATGACAGCATGGCAGCATCATGGTATAATCTGATGTTAGGCAGGTCAATACCTCCCTTATCCACTGGTGCCTGAAGTATGTGTACCGCTAGTCTTGATCTTTTCCCATTCCAGATTTGAGAAATGAACTTGGAACTTAGCTAAGGTGAAGGTCGCAACTGGGAGAGGCAAGCATCTGAAAATTATACGTAAGTTTTGACAAGATCATCTTAACTGCCGCTACTCTACCCAGCCATGAGACCTCTTCATATCTCTTGGATTTAAGCAACAGATCAACATTTTAGCAGGGGTTCATAATTGCACCTAAGGGTTAAGGCTTTGTCATGGGAGATGAATACTTCTAGATGTTGGCTACCTTTTGAGGACCACTTAAATGCGTAGGTTCTCTGGAGCTCTCTCAGGTCTACTGTTGGGATCCCCACCGAATAAGCCTCTGTTTTGACCTTGTAGTATGAAAGCAAGCTAAATCGACTCAAAAGATAGAAAACGGAGGGTAGCGAGGTAGAGGGATCTGTAAGGAAAACAGTCAGGTCGTCCACGAACAAGGCTAGTTTTTGTTCTGTATCGTGTATAAGTAGTCCTTTAATGTCTCTCGATCTTCGGATAGCTGCAGCCAGCGGTTCAATAGACATCGCGAATAGGATGGGAGACAGCGGGCATCCCTGTTTGGTCCCATTGGTGATGGGTATGGGGGACAAGCAGAACCCCACACCCCTCACCCTATCCTTCGGCGTGAAATAGAGGGCTTTAATTGCCGCACACAGGGAGGTTGGGATTCCAAATGCTGTAAGTGTTTGAAACATATAATCCCATAGCTGCTCTTTTAAAGATTTGATGGACAAGAAGCTGGAGGCTTATTTGAAAAAGATTTATGTTTATCAAGGTCTCCAATGGCTGTATTGGCACTGTGACTAGTGTGGCATCTTATTGGTTCAACGCCTTGTCTGATTCTCTTCAAGTAGAGACTTCCTTGGATGAAATTCCAGTTAGGATTAAAGCTCTTAAGTTGGCCAATTCCTTTATTGCAGATGCCATTTTACAGGTTGTTAGAATAGGAGCTAAAATTTCTAGTTTCGCTGTCCTAGACCGCAGGGCATTATGGTTGAAATCCTGGTCTGTGGACGTTTCCTCTAAAGTCAAGCTTCTAGCGATTCCTTACAAGGGCAAAACCTTGTTTGGACCCGGTTTGGCAGAAATTATCTCTGATATTACTGGAGGAAAAGGGTCTTTTATACCTCAAAATAACAAGAATAGGCCTAAAGGACGTCAGAGTAATTTTCCTTCCTTTTGTAACTTCAGAGGAAAGCCTTCCCCTTCTTCTTCAAAGCAGGAACAATCCAAGTCTTCTTGGAAACCCAATCAGTCTTGGAACAAGGGGAAACTATCAAAGAAACCCGCAGCTGATTCAAAATCAGCATGAAGGATTTGCCTCCGATCTGGGATCGGATCAGGTGGGGGCAGACTTTCTCAGTTCTCTCAAGCCTTGATTCGCGATGTCCCAGATTCCTAGACTGTGGGCATAGTATCCCAGGGTTACAAATTGGAATTCAAGACTTTTCCTCCCAGAGGCAGATTCCTTCTCTCAAGATTATCTGCAGACCAGATAAAGAGAGAGGCGTTCTTGAAATGTATACAACATCTTTCCTCCTTGGGAGTGATAATTCCAGTTCCAGTGCAGGAGCAGGGTCTCGGGTTCTACTCCAACCTATTTGTGGTTCCCAAAAAAGAGGGAATTTTCCGTCCAATTCTAGACTTGAAGTGCGTAAACAAGTTTCTCAAAGTTCCATCCTACAAGATTTAATTTAATTTACCTTGGTGATACCGGGTGTTACTTTGTGTTTACTATTAGTACACATACCACCTATATTTTCTCTTGAGTAATACTGCTGAACTTCAGCTCTCAGTTATATTGCAATATAATTAAATTATTCCTGTGATATCGAGTGCTACCTTGTGCTCACTATTAGTGCACATACTATTGAACTTTATGATACCCTGATTGCTAAAACTGAATAAGTTATATATACATATCCTAGCTATTACTCTCTGCACACACCATCCAAGGGTCCATTATTTACTGTGCAACCGTTAATCTGCATATTACTAACAATCTTAGGAATCTTATAGCATTTGCTTATATTAGATATCCTTAAGAACCCAATTTGCAGAGATTACTGCAAAAATAATATTTCCGTTTCCCACGCTACATATTGAATTCTTCTAAATCAAGACACGAGCTTGAGCTATTTTTAATCAGTGTATGTGTGAATGTTTGTCTGAGTCCTGCTGGACTTTACTTTTTGTCTCCCAATAAAGATTTGTGTAGTATGAATGGTTTTCTGAGACAATTTTAACTTCATTCTAATTTCTAATTGGGTATTTGGGGTTCCATTTACTCCCAGACACAGAGCATTGCTCTCCTATATTAATCCACCACCTTATGTTGATAATCTAAATCAGTGGGTTTTTCTAGATATATATTTAGAGTCAGACAGGCCTATCCCTTTTCTTGCAAGATTCCTTTCTGTCTTTGCAATTAATGGTACATCCAAGATGGAGACTATACGCTCCATTCTTCCTTTTTTACAAGAGGGTCAGTTCATGATGACCATAGACCTAAAGGATGCATATCTTCATGCTCCTATTCACAGGGACCATCACAGATTCCAGAGATTTGCCTTTTTGGACCAACATTTCCAGTTTGTTGCACTTCCATTTGGTCTAGTCACGGCTCCCAGAATTTTTTCAAAGGTTCTGGGGGCTCTTTTGGCAGTGATCCGTTCTTGTGGAATTGCTGTGGCACCCTACCTGGATGACATATTGACTCAGGCCTCACACAGAGATATTGTTGTCTTTTCTTCGTTCCTATGGATGGAATGTGAATCTGGAGAAAGCTCCCTTTCCCCTGCTACAAGAGTAGTGTTCTTAGGGACCATACTAGATTCTCTATTGATGAAGATTTTTCTGACAGAGGTCAGGGAAAACAAAATAATTTCCTCTTGCCTCTCTCTTCAGCCTACTGCTTATCCTTCAGTGGCTCAATATATGGAGGAAATCGGTCTGATGGTGGCTTCCATGGACATCATTCCTTTTGCTTGATTCCATTTGAGAGCTCTCCAGTTGTGCATGTTCAGACAATGGAATGGTGACCATGCTGATCTATCTTACAAAATAGAGTTAGATCAGTCGTCTGTGATTCTCTCCCATGGTGGATTTCTCAGGAACATCTGTCTCAGGTCACATGCTTTCGGAGACCTTCCTAGGTAATCATGACCATGGACGCCAGCCTGCTGGGCTGGGGAGCAGTCTGGAACTCGTTAAAAGCTCAGGGCCTTTGGACTCGGGAGGAGTCTACTCTTCCCATCAACATCTTGTAGTTGAGGGCGATTTACAATGCTCTATTGGCTTGGCCTCAGTTGTCCTCAGCCCAGTTTATCAGGTTCCAGTCAGACAACATAACCTCTGTGGCTTACATCAATCACCAGGGAGGAACTCAGAGTTCCTTAGCCATGAAGGAGGTTACTCGGATTCTTCAGTGGGCAGAGACCCACAATTGCTGTCTGGGAAGCAGATTTTCTGAGCAGGCAGACTTTTCATCTCGGGGAGTGGAAACTCCATCCATAGGTGTTTTCCAGCTTAGTCATCAAATGGGGGTGCCAGAGTTAGATCTGATGGTGTCCCATCAGAACGCCAAGTTTCCAAGGTACGGTTCAAGGTCAAGATATCTGCAGGCCGTTCTGATAGATGCTCTGGTGGTTCCTTAGGTTTTCTGGTTGGCATACCTGTTTCCTCTGTTTGCTCTCCTTCCACAAGTCATTGCTCATATCAAACAGGAGAGGGCGTCAGTGATTCTAATAGCCCCTGCATGACCTCGCAGGATCTGGTTTGCAGACCTAGTGGAGGAGTCATCTCTCCCACCTTGGAGACTACCTCTGAGGAAGGACCTCCTGATTCAGGGTCCCTTCCTTCATCCAAATCTCGTTTCTCTGAAGCTGACTGCTTGGAGTTTGAACGCTTAATTCAGTCTAAGTGTGGTTTTTCTGAGTCGGTCATTGAGACCATGATTCAAGCTTGCAAGCCTGTTACTAGAAAGATTTACCATAAGATATTGTGTAAATATCTTTATTGGTGTGAATCCAAGGGCTACTCTTGCAGTAGAATTATAATTCCTAGAATTTTAACTTTTCTTCAGGATGGCCTGGAGAAGAAATTGTCAGTCAGTACCCTGAAGGGTCAGATTTCTGCTTTTTCAGTGTTACTACATAAACTTTTGGCGGATGTGCCAGATGTGCAATCTTTTTCTCAGGCCTTGGTAAAAATCAGGCCTGTCTTTAAGTCTGTTGCTCCTCCTTGGAGACTTAACCTTGTTCTTAAAGTTTTATAGCTGGCTCCGTTTGAGCCGTTGCATTCCATAGACATTAAGTTGTTATCTTGGATGGTTTTGTTTCTTGTTGCTATCTCTTCTGCTTGAAGAGTCTCATAACTCTCAGCTCTGCAGTGTGATTCCCCTTATCTTATTTTTCATGCAGATAAGGCGGTTCTTCGTACTAAGTTAAGTTTCCTTCCTAAGGTTGTTTCTAATAGAAATATCAATCAGGAAATTGTTGTTCCCTATCAGTGTCCTAATCCTCCTTCTTACAAAGAACGTTTGTTACTCAATTTGGATCTTGTACGTGCTCTTATATTCTACTTACAGGCGACTTAAGGATTTTTGCCAGTCCTCTTCCCTCTTTGTCTGTCTGTTTCTCTAGGAAACGTAAAGGTCAGAAAGCTACTCCTGCTGCTCTTTCTTTTTGATTATGAAGTATAATTCGTTTGGCTTATGAGATTGTTGGTCAGCAGCCTACTGAGAGAATTACGGCTCATTCCACAAGAACTGTTTCCTCTTCTTGGGCTTTCAAAAATGAAGCTTCTGTGGAACAAATTTGCAAGGCTGCAACTTGGTCTTCTCTGCATACTTTTTCCAAATTTTCAAAATTTGATACTTTTGCCTCGGCTGAGGCCTCTTTTGGGAGAAAGGTTCTTCAAGCGGTGGTGCCTTCTGTTTAGGACTGCCTGTCTTGTCCCTCATGTCCTCTAGCTTAGATATTGGTTCCCAACAGTAATTACTCAAACTGGACTCACCATATCTTAGGAAAGAAAAACAAAATTTATGCTTACCTGAAAAATGTATTTATTTCCAGATATGGTGAGTCCATGGCCCCACCCTTTATTTTACAGTTGTTCTTTTGACTATAACCTCAGACACCTCTATACCTTGTGTTACTCCTTTTTCTACATTTCCCTTCTGTCGAATGACTGGGGGTTGTGGGTAAGGGAGTGATACTTAACAGTAATTACTCAAGCCGTGGACTCGCCATATCCGGAAATAAATACATTTATCAGGTAAGCATAAATTTAGTTTTTTTGTAATACATACACAAAACCATATGTTATTGTGTTGGTAAAATTGGGCAGATAAATGCAGATACAAGCTAAACTATATGTTCCTACTGGCATCAAATTGACAGCAATGAGATTGAGGGTCCGATTTACTAATGTCACCGCACATCAAAAAATGCAGACAGCATACACTGTCTGCATTTATCATTGCACAAACATTTCTAGTGAAATGCTTGTGCAATGCCGCCCCCTGCACATTCGCGGCCAATTGGCCGCTAGCAGGGGGTATCAATTAACCCGATAGTATCTGATCGGGCTGATTGCTGTCCGCCACGACCGCCGCTTCTTAACTTCCGTTTCAGGTGGACCTGAAGCGAAGTGGGTCGGAAGCAGCGACTGCTGCTTCATAATACGACCCTAAAGTGTGCTTTTGCCCATGAATCCCTTGACTAATTGTGGATTCTCCCTGGCTCACAGGCTGATGATTATTAACTTGCTGCTCTAGTTCCAGTTTGGCTCGGCATCTTATAGACTAATCGGCACAGGCTTACATCATATACGGATCTTCTTAATTTCACAAAGGAAATTGTATCAGCACTAGGGGTGTGCATGACTAATATTTTTACTATCAACTAGTTGACAGCTGTTGCTTTAAACTAGTCGGCCCCACCCCCTCTTGCCAGAGAATAGGTATTAAATGCAAAATATTTTTAATGTAATTGTAATATGTAATGTTCTTTTTTTAATTTATTTTTAAAACCTAGTCAACAACCCCAATATGTTTTAGGTTAAAAATTAGGCTAGATCTACTTTTACTCAGGAGACCTTCAGATTCATGCGAGTTACAGTATTTTGCCTTTGTAGGGCAGAAGAGCTGCAAGCATGTCAAGTAGTAAGTATTTATTCCAAGTTTTTCTATCAATTACAATTGCAAATTACCTGTAAACGTTGTAAAAAAATTGCGTATTGTCTCTCATGAATTAGCGCATAAATATATAAATGTCATGAATAGCCTTACAATAAATAATGTCTTTGTCCACTATGCCAGGAAATAAATGTTTCCTGGCCATAACAACAAAATACATTAGACCATTTATTAACCAGTTTGAGCACGTAAAACTACTCAAACAAAACTAACGCCTAGATTTAGAGTTCTACGGTAGCCGTCAAAAGCAGCGTTAAGGGCTCCTAATGCTGCTTTTGGCCGCCCGCTGGTATTTAGAGTCAGACAGGAAAGGGTCTAACACTCACTTTCAAGCCACAACTTTTCCATACCGCAGATCCCCTTACGCCAATTGCGTATCCTATCTTTTCAATGGGATCTTCCTAACGCCGGTATTTAGAGTCTTGGCTGAAGTGAGCAGTAGACCCTCTACCGACAAGACTCCAGCCGCAGAAAAAAGTCAGTAGTTAAGAGCTTTTTGGGCTAACGCCGGTTTATAAAGCTCTTAACTACTGTGCTATAAAATACACCAACACCCATAAACTACCTATGTACCCCTAAACCGAGGTCCCCCCACATCGCCGCCACTATAATACATTTTTTTAACCCCTAATCTGCCGACCGCACACCGCCGCCACCTACATTATCCCTATGAACCCCTAATCTGCTGCCCCTAACATTGCCGACACCTACATAATATTTATTAACCCCTAATCTGCCCCCCCCAACGCCGCCGCTACCTACCTACACTTATTAACCCCTAATCTGCCGACCGGACCTCGCCGCTACTATAATAAATGTATTAACCCCTAAAGCTAAGTCTAACCCTAACACCCCCCTAAATTAAATATAATTTCTCCAACATAGGTGTGTCCGGTCCACGGCGTCATCCTTACTTGTGGGATATTCTCTTCCCCAACAGGAAATGGCAAAGAGCCCAGCAAAGCTGGTCACATGATCCCTCCTAGGCTCCGCCTACCCCAGTCATTCTCTTTGCCGTTGTACAGGCAACATCTCCACGGAGATGGCTTAGAGTTTTTTAGTGTTTAACTGTAGTTTTTATTATTCAATCAAGAGTTTGTTATTTTAAAATAGTGCTGGTATGTACTATTTACTCTGAAACAGAAAAGAGATGAAGATTTCTGTTTGTAAGAGGAAAATGATTTTAGCAACCGTTACTAAAATCCATGGCTGTTCCACACAGGACTGTTGAGAGGAATTAACTTCAGTTGGGGGAACAGTGAGCAGTCTTTTGCTGCTTGAGGTATGACACATTCTAACAAGACGATGTAATGCTGGAAGCTGTCATTTTCCCTATGGGATCCGGTAAGCCATTTTTATTCAGACAGTAAATAAGGGCTTCACAAGGGCTTATTAAGACTGTAGACATTTTCTGGGCTAAATCGATTCATATATTACACATATTTAGCCTTGAGGAATCATTTAATCTGGGTATTTTGGTAAAATAATATCGGCAGGCACTGTTTTAGACACCTTATTCTTTAGGGGCTTTCCCTAATCATAGGCAGAGCCTCATTTTCGCGCCGGTATTGCGCACTTGTTTTTGAGAGGCATGACATGCAGTCGCATGTGTGAGGAGCTCTGATACATAGAAAAGACTTTCTGAAGGCGTCATTTGGTATCGTATTCCCCTTTGGGCTTGGTTGGGTCTCAGCAAAGCAGATACCAGGGACTGTAAAGGGGTTAAAGTTAAAAACGGCTCCGGTTCCGTTATTTTAAGGGTTAAAGCTTCCAAATTTGGTGTGCAATACTTTTAAGGCTTTAAGACACTGTGGTGAAATTTTGGTGAATTTTGAACAATTCCTTCATACTTTTTCGCAATTGCAGTAATAAAGTGTGTTCGGTTTAAAATTTAAAGTGACAGTAACGGTTTTATTTTAAAACGTTTTTTGTACTTTGTTATCAAGTTTATGCCTGTTTAACATGTCTGAACTACCAGATAGACTGTGTTCTGAATGTGGGGAAGCCAGGGTTCCTTCTCATTTAAATAAATGTGATTTATGTGACACTGAAAATGATGCCCAAGATGATTCCTCAAGTGAGGGGAGTAAGCATGGTACTGCATCATTCCCTCCTTCGTCTACACGAGTCTTGCCCACTCAGGAGGCCCCTAGTACATCTAGCGCGCCAATTCTCCTTACTATGCAACAATTAACGGCTGTAATGGATAATTCTATCAAAAACATTTTAGCCAAAATGCCCACTTATCAGCGTAAGCGCGACTGCTCTGTTTTAGATACTGAAGAGCATGAGGACGCTGATGATAATGGTTCTGAAATGCCCCTACACCAGTCTGAGGGGGCCAGGGAGGTTTTGTCTGAGGGAGAAATTTCAGATTCAGGGAAAATTTCTCAACAAGCTGAACCCGATGTGATTACATTTAAATTTAAGTTGGAACATCTCCGCGCTCTGCTTAAGGAGGTATTATCCACTCTGGATGATTGTGAGAATTTGATCATCCCAGAGAAACTATGTAAAATGGACAAGTTCCTAGAGGTCCCGGGGCTCCCAGAAGCTTTTCCTATACCCAAGCGGGTGGCGGACATTGTAAATAAAGAATGGGAAAGGCCCGGTATACCTTTCGTCCCTCCCCCCATATTTAAAAAATTGTTTCCTATGGTCGACCCCAGAAAGGACTTATGGCAGACAGTCCCCAAGGTCGAGGGAGCGGTTTCTACTTTAAACAAACGCACCACTATACCCATAGAAGATAGTTGTGCTTTCAAAGATCCTATGGATAAAAAATTAGAAGGTTTGCTTAAAAAGATGTTTGTTCAGCAGGGTTACCTTCTACAACCAATTTCATGCATTGTCCCTGTCACTACAGCCGCGTGTTTCTGGTTCGATGAGCTAGTAAAGGCGATCGATAGTGATTCTCCTCCTTATGAGGAGATTATGGACAGAATCCGTGCTCTCAAATTGGCTAATTCTTTCACCCTAGACGCCACTTTGCAATTGGCTAGGTTAGCGGCAAAGAATTCTGGGTTTGCTATTGTGGCGCGCAGAGCGCTTTGGTTGAAATCTTGGTCAGCTGATGCGTCTTCCAAGAACAAACTCCTTAACATTCCTTTCAAGGGGAAAACGCTGTTTGGCCCTGACTTGAAAGAGATTATCTCTGATATCACTGGGGGTAAGGGCCACGCCCTTCCTCAGGATAGGTCTTTCAAGGCCAAAAATAAACCTAATTTTCGTCCCTTTCGTAGAAACGGACCAGCCCCAAGTGCTACGTCCTCTAAGCAAGAGGGTAATACTTCTCAAGCCAAGCCAGCCTGGAGACCAATGCAAGGCTGGAACAAGGGAAAGCAGGCCAAGAAACCTGCCACTGCTACCAAGACAGCATGAAATGTTGGCCCCCGATCCTGCACCGGATCTGGTGGGGGGCAGACTCTCTCTCTTCGCTCAGGCTTGGGCAAGAGATGTTCTGGATCCTTGGGCACTAGAAATAGTCTCCCAAGGTTATCTTCTGGAATTCAAGGGGCTTCCCCCAAGGGGGAGGTTCCACAGGTCTCAATTGTCTTCAGACCACATAAAAAGACAGGCATTCTTACATTGTGTAGAAGACCTGTTAAAAATGGGAGTGATTCATCCTGTTCCATTAGGAGAACAAGGGATGGGGTTCTACTCCAATCTGTTCATAGTTCCCAAAAAAGAGGGAACGTTCAGACCAATCTTAGATCTCAAGATCTTAAACAAGTTTCTCAAGGTTCCATCGTTCAAAATGGAAACCATTCGAACAATTCTTCCTTCCATCCAGGAAGGTCAATTCATGACCACGGTGGATTTAAAGGATGCGTATCTACATATTCCTATCCACAAGGAACATCATCGGTTCCTAAGGTTCGCATTCCTGGACAAGCATTACCAGTTCGTGGCGCTTCCTTTCGGATTAGCCACTGCTCCAAGGATTTTCACAAAGGTACTAGGGTCCCTTCTAGCGGTGCTAAGACCAAGGGGCATTGCAGTAGTACCTTACTTGGACGACATTCTGATTCAAGCGTCGTCCCTTCCTCAAGCAAAGGCTCACACGGACATAGTCCTGGCCTTTCTCAGATCTCACGGATGGAAAGTGAACGTGGAAAAGAGTTCTCTATCTCCGTCGACAAGGGTTCCCTTCTTGGGAACAATAATAGACTCCTTAGAAATGAGGATTTTTCTGACAGAGGCCAGAAAAACAAAACTTCTAAACTCTTGTCGAACACTTCATTCCGTTCCTCTTCCTTCCATAGCGCAGTGCATGGAAGTATTAGGTTTGATGGTAGCGGCAATGGACATAGTTCCTTTTGCGCGCATTCATCTAAGACCATTACAACTGTGCATGCTCAGTCAGTGGAATGGGGACTATACAGACTTGTCTCCGAAGATACAAGTAAATCAGAGGACCAGAGACTCACTCCGTTGGTGGCTGTCCCTGGACAACCTGTCACAAGGGATGACCTTCCGCAGACCAGAGTGGGTCATTGTCACGACCGACGCCAGTCTGATGGGCTGGGGCGCGGTCTGGGGATCCCTGAAAGCTCAGGGTCTTTGGTCTCGGGAAGAATCTCTTCTACCGATAAATATTCTGGAACTGAGAGCGATATTCAATGCTCTCAAGGCTTGGCCTCAGCTAGCAAAGGCCAAGTTCATACGGTTTCAATCAGACAACATGACGACTGTTGCGTACATCAACCATCAGGGGGGAACAAGGAGTTCCCTGGCGATGGAAGAAGTGACCAAAATCATTCAATGGGCGGAGACTCACTCCTGCCACCTGTCTGCAATCCACATCCCAGGAGTGGAAAATTGGGAAGCGGATTTTCTGAGTCGTCAGACATTACATCCGGGGGAGTGGGAACTCCATCCGGAAATCTTTGCCCAAATTACTCAACTGTGGGGCATTCCAGACATGGATCTGATGGCCTCTCGTCAGAACTTCAAGGTTCCTTGCTACGGGTCCAGATCCAGGGATCCCAAGGCGACTCTAGTAGATGCACTAGTAGCACCTTGGACCTTCAAACTAGCTTATGTATTCCCGCCGTTTCCTCTCATCCCCAGGCTGGTAGCCAGGATCCATCAGGAGAGGGCGTCGGTGATCTTGATAGCTCCTGCGTGGCCACGCAGGACTTGGTATGCAGATCTGGTGAATATGTCATCGGCTCCACCATGGAAGCTACCTTTGAGACGAGACCTTCTTGTTCAAGGTCCGTTCGAACATCCGAATCTGGTCTCACTCCAGCTGACTGCTTGGAGATTGAACGCTTGATCTTATCAAAACGAGGGTTCTCAGATTCTGTTATTGATACTCTTGTTCAGGCCAGAAAGCCTGTAACTAGAAAAATTTACCACAAAATATGGAAAAAATATATCTGTTGGTGTGAATCTAAAGGATTCCCTTGGGACAAGGTAAAGATTTCTAGGATTCTATCCTTTCTTCAAGAAGGATTGGAGAAAGGATTATCTGCAAGTTCCTTGAAGGGACAGATTTCTGCCTTGTCTGTGTTACTCCACAAAAAGCTGGCAGCTGTGCCAGATGTTCAAGCCTTTGTTCAGGCTCTGGTTAGAATTAAGCCTGTTTACAAACCTTTGACTCCCCCTTGGAGTCTCAACTTAGTTCTTTCAGTTCTTCAGGGGGTTCCGTTTGAACCCTTACATTCCGTTGATATTAAGTTATTATCTTGGAAAGTTTTGTTTTTGGTTGCAATTTCTTCTGCCAGAAGAGTTTCAGAATTATCTGCTCTGCAGTGTTCTCCTCCTTATCTGGTGTTCCATGCAGATAAGGTGGTTTTACGTACTAAACCTGGTTTTCTTCCAAAAGTTGTTTCTAACAAAAACATTAACCAGTAGATAGTCGTGCCTTCTTTGTGTCCGAAACCAGTTTCGAAGAAGGAACGTTTGTTACACAATTTGGATGTTGTTCGCGCTCTAAAATTCTATTTAGATGCTACAAAGGATTTTAGACAAACATCTTCCTTGTTTGTTGTTTATTCTGGTAAAAGGAGAGGTCAAAAAGCAACTTCTACCTCTCTCTCTTTTTGGATTAAAAGCATCATCAGATTGGCTTACGAGACTGCCGGACGGCAGCCTCCTGAAAGAATCACAGCTCATTCCACTAGGGCTGTGGCTTCCACATGGGCCTTCAAGAACGAGGCTTCTGTTGATCAGATATGTAGGGCAGCGACTTGGTCTTCACTGCACACTTTTACCAAATTTTACAAGTTTGATACTTTTGCTTCTTCTGAGGCTGTTTTTGGGAGAAAGGTTTTGCAAGCCGTGGTGCCTTCCATTTAGGTGACCTGATTTGCTCCCTCCCTTCATCCGTGTCCTAAAGCTTTGGTATTGGTTCCCACAAGTAAGGATGACGCCGTGGACCGGACACACCTATGTTGGAGAAAACAGAATTTATGTTTACCTGATAAATTACTTTCTCCAACGGTGTGTCCGGTCCACGGCCCGCCCTGGTTTTTTAATCAGGTCTGATAATTTATTTTCTTTAACTACAGTCACCACGGTATCATATGGTTTCTCCTATGCAAATATTCCTCCTTAACGTCGGTCGAATGACTGGGGTAGGCGGAGCCTAGGAGGGATCATGTGACCAGCTTTGCTGGGCTCTTTGCCATTTCCTGTTGGGGAAGAGAATATCCCACAAGTAAGGATGACGCCGTGGACCGGACACACCGTTGGAGAAAGTAATTTATCAGGTAAACATAAATTCTGTTTTTAATCTAACAAAATAAATTAAATTTTATTAACTAAAGTCTTCCTATTTAAAACTAAATACTTACCTGTAAAATAAACCCTAATATAGCTACAATATAACGAATAATTATATTGTAGCTATTTTAGGATTTATATTTATTTTACAGGCAACTTTGTATTTATTTTAACTAGGTACAATAGCTATTAAATAGTTATTAACTATTTAATAGCTACCTAGGTAAAATAATTACCAAATTACCTGCAAAATAAATCCTAACATAAGTTACAATTAAACCTAACACTACACTATCAATAAATAAATTAAATAAATTAACTACAAGTACCTACAATTACCTACAATTAAATAAACTAAACTAAATTACAAAAAAAACAACACTAAATTACAAAAAATAAAAAAAATTAAAAGAATTTTAAGCTAATTACACCTACTCTAAGCTCCCTAATAAAATAACAAAGCCCCCCAAAATAAAAAAAATCCCTACCCTAATCTAAATTACAGCTCTATTACCAGCCCTTAAAAGGGCTTTTTGCGGGGCATGCCCCAAAGAAATCAGCTCTTTTGCCTGTAAAAAGAAACACAATACCACCCCCCAACATTACAACCTACCACCCACATACCCCTACTCTAACCCAAACCCCCCTTAAATAAACCTAACACTACCCCCCTGAAGATCTCCCTACCTTGAGCCGTGTTCACCCAGCTGGGCATCGATGGACCAAAAGAGGACATCCGGAGCGGTAGAAGTCTTCATCCTATCCGGGCAGAAGAGGACATCCGGACCGGCAGACATCTTCATCCAAGCGGCATCTTCTATCTTCATCCATCCGACGAGGAGCGGCTCCATCTTCAAGACCTCCGGTGCGGAACATCCTCTTCCTTCCGACGACTACCGACGAATGAAGGTCCCTTTAAGTGACGTCATCCAAGATGGCGTCCCTCGAATTCCGATTGGCTGATAGGATTCTATCAGCTAATCGGAATTAAGGTAGGAAAAATCTTATTGGCTGGGTGAACACGGCTCAAGGTAGGGAGATCTTCAGGGGGGTAGTGTTAGGTTTATTTCAGGGAGGTTTGGGTTAGAGTAAGGGGTATGTGGGTGGTGGGTTGTAATGTTGGTGGGTGGTATTGTGTTTTTTTTACAGGCAAAAGAGCTGATTTCTTTGGGGCATGCCCCGCAAAAAGCCCTTTTATGGGCTGGTAATAGAGCTGTTAACTTTTGTAATTTAGATTAGGGTAGGGAATTTTTTTTATTTTGGGGGGCTTTGTTATTTTATTAGGGGGCTTAGAGTAGGTGTAATTATCTTAAAATTCTTGTAATCTTTTTTTAATTTTTGTAATTTATTGTTTGTTTTTTTGTAGTTTAGTTTATTTAATTGTAGGTACTTGTAGTTAATTTATTTAATTTATTTATTGATAGTGTAGTGTTAGGATTAATTGTAATTTAGGTTAGGATTTATTTTACAGGTAATTTGGTAATTATTTTAACTAGGTAGCTATTAAATAGTTAATAACTATTTAATAGCTATTGTACCTAGTTAAAATAAATACAAAGTTGCCTGTAAAATATATATAAATCCTAAAATAGCTACAATATAATTATTCGTTATATTGTAGCTATATTAGGGTTTATTTTACAGGTAAGTATTTACTTTTAAATAGGAAGACTTTAGTTAATAAGATTTAATTTATTTCGTTAGATTAAAATTATATTTAATTTAGGGGGTGTTAGGGTTAGGATTAGACTTAGCTTTAGGGGTTAATACATTTATTATAGTAGCGGCGAGGTCCGGTCGGCAGATTAGGGGTTAATATTTGAAGTTAGGTAGCGGCGATGTTAGGGAGGGCATATTAGGGGTTAATACTATTTATTCTAGGGTTTGTGAGGCGGGAGTGCGGCGGTTTAGGGGTTAATACATTTATAAGAGTAGCGGTGAGGTCCGGTCGGCAGATTAGGGGTTAATAAGTGTAGGTAAGGTAGCGGGGACGTTGGGGGGGCAGATTAGGGGTTAATAAATATTATGTAGGTGTCGGGTATGTTAGGGACAGCAGATTAGGGGTACATAGGTATAATGTAGGTTGCGGCGGTGTCCGGAGCGGCAGATTAGGGGTTAATTGTGTAATGCAGGGGTCAGCGATAGTGGGGGCGGCAGATTAGGGGTTAATAAGTGTAAGTTTAGGGGTGTTTAGACTCGGGGTTCATGTTAGGGTGTTAGGTGCAGACTTAGAAAGTGTTTCCCCATAGGAAACAATGGGGCTGCGTTAGGAGCTGAACGCTGCTTTTTTGCAGGTGTTAGTTTTTTTTTTCAGCCCAAACTGCCCCATTGTTTCCTATGGGGGAATCGTGCACGAGCACGTTTTTCAAGCTAGCCGCTACCGTAAGCAACGCTGGTATTGAGGGTTGAAGTGGCGGTAAATTCGGCTCAACGCTCCCTTTTTGGAGCCTAACGCAGCCCTTCAGAGAACTCAATACCAGCGTTGTTTAGAAGCAGCGCTAGAAAAAAAAGATGCGTAGCTAACGCACCCTTTGGCCGCAAAACTCTAAATCTAGGTGTAACACTTGACACTTAGACTACCAATCTTACAGTAAGCCTACACTCTGCGTAAACTCACACAAATCTTTGTGCGTAAAAAGTTCCAGTGAATAAAAAAATAGGCATGAGTTAGTATAAATGAACAAAAAACTAAATCTGCAAAGCGTGTCCATGCAAGTTTTTAACAAAAACGTCAACTTTTGGCAATATCCATATTATTTTAATTAATTGTTCTTGTTAAGAAAAATGAGCATGACCACATGCTCTGGGAGTAGACAATTACGTAGTCTGTTGACTATCAGGCCCGCAGCTGAGAAAACGTGTTCAGCCGGTACAGATGTTGCCGGGATGCACAGGTATGCTTTCGCTAGCTGTGATCATTTCCTGTACTTGCATTCATTTGCCTTCCACCATGCCCGAGGGTCTTAAAATGAAGGAATGCAGTTGCACTCATCTTGCATGTATTTGTCCAGCTCGGTTTGCAGAGACATTGCGTCCTCTGTGTTGTAGTCATCTCCGAATAATGTTGCCATAGCAGTAATAGTGCGACGTTGCTTTTCGGGTGGTCCACTTGCCACTGTACTTGGTTCATTTTCCAAGCAGGACTTTTCGGTTAGCAAAATGTATTTCGTCTACAAAATAACACGTCATAACTGCCGCTAAGTGAGACAATCCGCAGTCGGTTGTATGCTATGGGCTGTTTTTGACTGTCAAAATATAGCGTAATTTAATATATCATTAATCAACTAATGCCGTACTAGTCGAAAAATGCAATACTTATCGACTAATCGATTAGTCGACTAGTCTGTCTCAGCCCTAATCAGCACTTTAAAAAAATAATTTATTTTATTTAAAATGACAGACAGTATTCCATATGCTATATTTGAATGGTGTGACCTCCCTCTTTAAAGTAAGAATTTTGATGACATAATTCAATAGCTAGGATAATTAGGAACGTTATTGTTATTAAATATCTGAAAACAAGAGCAATGCTAGGAGTACTATGGCCAGACAGGAGGCTCTGATTATCTTTTTGTTTTCTTTTGGGTGAGATAGGGACTATCCATCTTTCCGAGACCATGTGCCTCATGCATATTGTTCTGTATGGTTACAAAAGTTGTATCACTGATCACCTGATAGCTACCTATTTTACCAACTAAAAAAAAGGTGTAATACCCTGACCTATGCATTGGAAGAGTAGATCCTACTTCCCAAATTACTTAAGTTGTCTATGATCCTGCTCCAGGACTTCTCACAGTGGGCCATATATTCAAAACCTCATCGCTCAGGCGAGATATTCGAAGAAGTCTCTTCCGTACGGCGAGGCCCTTAGAAAAAAAATTAGAAACACAAATTTTATCTTGAGAAATGCTTATGTTGCTATGTAGTGTTCTTTATGTGAAACGGAATCCAAGGTCTAAAAAAAATCCCAAAGATTTTGTTTGGTTTCTCTCCATGCCACAGAGGTTTTTAATATCAGGCCAAGTGTTTCTTGTCAAGACTGCTGAGCTCCCACAGTTTCACACTGTCCAGGACGGCAGACCCCCAGGGCTTCCATCTGAGGCCATATAAAACTAGTTTTGACAGTCCCTCTTTCTCCAATCAACTCATAATGTATGCTTGGTGTAGGTATACAGATTTCTTAGATGATCTGTCCATTTACATTTCTAAGGTAGGGGAGTACCCATTGTTTAACTTCCTTTCCAACATATATGAAGGCTTATAAATAATTAAAATATCATACACTCCCAAACCTTATGGTAATACATTTTAATATATTTCTTACAATATTTTTTTGAGTTTAATGTCTGTTTAATCCTTTTGTGCTCTGACTAGTTTGGCAATGGAAAAAAAAATGAGGTTAGTTTAACTATATTTTTTTATTTAAAGTTTTATATATTTTGCTCAACATTGAACCTGTTACTAAAAATCCTTTACCAACTAAAATAAAGTTATAATACCCTTAACTTTGATCTATGCAACCATTTTGGAAGGCATGTGGTATTATTTCATTGCTTGTCCTCCTTTGCCTTGATTAAATGCCAGTTAAAATAAGTTAAGAATGTATTAACAATCATCAAAATGATTCACGAAAGCCATGTTTTTGATTAGTCAAGAGAATTTTATTAAAGGACTTTATAAATAAAGCATATCAGCATTGTCTTATTTATTTATTTTTTCAGCCAGGTGTTCTTGGCCAGGCAAAACAAGGTTGTTTGCCTTTTTAGCAGTGTTTGATATTTAATATTGTTAGAATAGTACCAAAATCTCGTTCTTCCAAAAAATAAAATGTCGAAAAATTTATTAATATATGCAGTGAGTCTCTTGTGCCTTTTCTCTGCCAATGGGAAAGAACTGAGTTACTAATTATTTAGGCAAAGAGGAATCATGTCTCATTACACATTTGTGAATAAAAACTATTCTTTGTATCTTTTATGTTTAAAGGTTCATTAAACACCATAGCATTCCATATTTAAGAAATGCATAATAAAAACACAATGCAAGTAATACTTTGAAATTAAAAAAATAAATAATATATATATATATATATATCCATTGTGGGATCCAGCACTCACTTATAACTTATGCATCTCCTGGGGTGCCATTCAAAATAATAAATAATCAAAAAAGTCCCAGGGTATAGCACTCTCCGTTTACAAAACACTTTAATAGTAAACGTTTTCGAGGTCTCCCCCGTCCTCAGACCAAACAGTACACAAACATCTTAACTTACCACCCTATATAGTGCTCCCTCCACCTTCGTGATCTCCTGTGAACTGCCGTCGGCGTCTTCCTGGTGCAACTGCACATGCGCCGGAGACCGTACGACAACCACCTTAGGAGCAAATACCTAAAATGTCAAAGTAACAAACACCGTGAAATAGAGCCACACACCACACCGCTTTTACAGCGCTAACATTGAACAGCTGTTCAGTCGTCAAAATAACATTACTGTAAACAGTCATATTGCTACACTGACCTATCTGGTTGATAGGTCAGTGGTTGAATCTGAATGGGTCTGGTTTGATAATGTGAAGGGGCTAATAATAAGGATCCATTTTGACTATACTTATTATACTTATTTGATGGGATTTTTTTAACAGTACCTAAATGTAAGTAAATGGGAGGAAGTATAACTTTATATGAGGGTCTTCTTTAGTAGGCTTCTGCAATATCCCTTTAAATGTACAATTATATAGGTGTGCTTTTCTGCATATAGTTGTGAGCTGGAACCATAGTAGACTAGCAATAGAAATAATGCTGAACTATAATTACCTTAGGGAATTTGTGTTGGGGTTCTGAGGGATATATATTAGTACGATCGCTATGTGATAGTGTAATATCCTATAAATAAAAATGATTTCAATATACCCTGTTTCCTAGATCTATTAGTCTGTATATTGTTTATATATTGATTATAACCGTGGGGAGATAGGTCAGTGTAGCAATATGACTTTGTTTACAGTAATGTTATTTTGACGACTGAACAGCTGTTCAATGTTAGCGCTGTACAAGCGGTGTGGTGTGTGGCTCTATTACACGGTGTTTGGTACTTTGACATTTTAGGTATTTGTTCCTAAGGTGGTTGCAGTACGGTCTCTGGAACATGCGCAGTTGCACTAGGAAGACGACGACAGCAGTTCACAGGAGATCATGAAGGTGGAGGGAGCACTATATAGGGTGGTACGTTGAGATGTTTGTGTACTGTTTTGTCTGAGGACGGGGGGGAGACCCCGGAAACGTTTACCATTAAAGTGTTTTGTAAACGGAGAGTGCTATTCCCTGGGACTTTTTTTGATTTATATATATATATATATATATATATATATATATATATATATATATATATGTGTGTGTGCGTGTATAAAAATTATGAAAAAAATACCCCTCTCCTTGGGACTTTTCTTGGGAACAGCTTTGACACAGTTTTCACAGCAGTAAGTACTCCAAACACACTGGATTTAGATGTAAAAGCCTTGGCCTGTTTGACACAATTTTCAGGTATATTGTTTTAACATAAACAAACAAAACACAACTGCAAAATTACAAACAGATTTCAAAACTTACAGGCCTAGAATCTTTCGACAGCAGCACAACTTCAGCATATTTTCTGTCTTTCACATACAGGTTTTAACTAGCTTCCTCAGCACACACTATTTAACAAGAGATGATCGACATTAATTGCAGGTGTGAAAACTTTAGCTTGTAGGGAAAACCTGAACTGGATTCCTTACCTATAATTCTATTCCACACTGTGGAGTGAGTGGATTACTGGCCCATAATATACAGTTCATATTACATTTTCGATTTCACCAAGAGCTTTGTAATATTTGTGGGGAAACATAGATTCCATTATACACAATCCCGTTAGCTGTCACATATCCTCCCCCCAGCTCAGATCTACTGAGATGAGCGACCTTAGCAACAAGTGATTGCATTCTGGAGAGACTATCAGCATTTCCCTATTTACTTCCTACTCTATGTTCAATCAAAATTATATGGCTGCAAACTGAGGAACCAACATGTAACTACTGTTTTTCTCTTTGTTTTCCCTTATCCATGTAAGTGGAGCATGATCAGTCACCAGTCTAAATTTCCTCTTCCTTTCATGAGGATCAAGCTTCCTACTCAAATAGAAGACTGGTTGCTCTTCCCCCGGTCTCTCTTGAGACAGGACCACTCCAAGACCCACATGAAGCATCAGTCTGAAAAATAAACTCTTTGAAAAAGTAGGGGTTATCAGAACTGGCTGGTCACAAATGGCCTCCTTAAGCTGCCTGAATGCTTTTGGAGATCATTTAACAATTGCAGGGAATTTTGCTTTAGTCAAATCTGTTAAAGGGCTAGCAATCGTTGCAAAGTTAGAAATAAACCTCCTGTAATACCAAATCAAACTGAGTAAAGCCCTTACTTGCCTCTTAGTTATTTGCCTTGGTCACTTTTGTATGGCTTCAATTTTAACAACATGGGGTTTCACCAAACCCCTACAAATGAAATAGCCCAAGTATTTAGCCTCTTCTAGACCAATTGTACATTTGTTAGGGTTAGCTGTAAAACCAGCATTTCTTTCATGTAATTGGCAAGAGTCCATGAGCTAGTGACATATGGGATATACAATCCTACCAGGAGGGGCAAAGTTTCCCAAACCTCAAAATGCCTATAAATACACCCCTCACCACACCCACAATTCAGTTTTACAAACTTTGCCTCCTATGGAGGTGGTGAAGTAAGTTTGTGCTAAGATTTCTACGTTGATATGCGCTTCTCAGCATTGTTGAAGCCCGATTCCTCTCAGAGTACAACGAATGTCAGAGGGACGTGAAGGGAGTATCACCTATTGAATACGATGATTTCTCTAACGGGGGTCTTTTTCATGGTTTCTCTGTTATCGGTCGTAGAGATTCATCTCCTACCTCCCTTTTCAGATCGACGATATACTCTCAAATTTACCATTACCTCTACTAAGAACTGTTTTAGTACTGGTTTGGCTATCTGCTATATGTGGATGGGTGTCTTTTGGTAAGTATGTTTTCATTTACTTAAGACACTCTCAGCTATGGTTTGGCACTTTATGCAAATTATATAAAGTTCTAAATATATGTATTGTACTTATATTTGCCATGAGTCAGGTTCATGTATTTCCTTCTGCAGACTGTCAGTTTCATATTTGGGAATATAAACACTTTAAGAAATGTATTTCTTACCTGGGGTTTAGTCTTTTTCAATTTGACTACTTTTTGCATTTGCAGGTATTAGGCCCGCGGGTGCGTCAAATGTTAGACTTTATTACGTCATTTTTGGCGCGGGAAATTACGTTTTTTGACGCAACTTCGTCATTTCCTGCGTCATACGTGACGTCGAGACCTTTCACACGGCAGCGTCATTAGTGACGCAAGTGTGTCATTTTCTGTCATTTTTGGCGCCAAAAAAGTTTACGTTACGTTGTGCGTCATACTTGGCGCCAATTTTTTCTTCATTATTTTAATACCCCATTGTTTTTTGCCTCCTGCTTTCCTTTCTATCAAGAGGCCTATGATTTTGCATTTTTTCCCATTCCTGAAACTGTCATTTAAGGAAATAGATAATTTTGCTTTATATGTTGTTTTTTCTCTTACATTGAGCAAGATGTCCCAATCTGATCCTGCCTCTGAAGTTTCTGCTGGAACATTGCTGCCTGACATGGGTTCTACAAAAGCTAAGTGCATTTGTTGTAAAATTGTAGAAATTATTCCACCAAATGTCATTTGTAATAGTTGTCATGATAAACTTTTACATGCAGATAGTGTTTCTATCAGTAATAGTACATTGCCAGTTGCAGTTCCTTCAACTTCTAATGTGCATGATATACCTGTAAATTTTAAAGAATTTGTTTCTGAATCTATTATGAAGGCTTTGTCTGCATTTCCACCTTCTAATAAACGTAAAAGGTCTTTTAAAACTTCTCATTTAGCTGATGAAATGTCAAATGACCAACAACATAATAATTCATCCTCTTCTGATGAGGATCTATCTGAAACAGAAGATCCTTCCTCAGATATTGACACTGACAAATCTACTTATTTATTTAAAATAGAGTATATGCGTTCTTTATTAAAAGAAGTGTTAATTACTTTGGATATTGAGGTAACCAGTCCTATTGACGTTCAGTCTAATAAACGTTTAAATGCTGTTTTTAAACCTCCTGTGGTTTCCCCAGGTCTTTTTCCCATTCCTGAAGCTATTTCTGATATGATTTCTAGGGAATGGAATAAGCCAGGTACTTCCTTTATTCCTTCTTCAAGGTGTAAGAGATTGTATCCTTTACCAGCAAAATCTATAGAGTTTTGGGAAAAGATCCCCAAAGTTGATGGGGCTATTTCTACTCTTGCTAAACGTACCACTATTTCTATGGAAGGTAGCACTTCCTTTAAGGATCCTTTAGATAGGAAGCTTGAATCTTATCTAAGGAAGGCCTATTTATATTCAGGTCATCTTCTCAGACCTGCTATTTCTTTGGGTGATGTTGCGGCTGCATCAACTTTTTGGTTGGAAAATTTAGCGCAACATGAATTGGATTCTGACATATCTAGCATTGTTCGCTTACTTCAACATGCTAATCATTTTATTTGTGATGCCATTTTTGATATTATCAAAATTGATGTTAGATCCATGTCTTTAGCTGTATTAGCTAGAGCTTTGTGGCTTAAATCTTGGAATGCTGATATGACATCTAAATCTAGATTACTATCTCTTTCTTTCCAAGGTAATAATTTATTTGGTTCTCAGTTGGATTCTATTATATCAACTATCACTGGAGGAAAAGGAGTTTTTTTGCCTCAGGATAAAAAACCTAAGGGTAAATCTAAGGCTTCTAACCGTTTTCGCTCTTTTTGTCAGAATAAGGAACAAAAACTCAATCCTCCTCCCAAGGAATCTGCTTCTAGTTGAAAGCCTTCCTCAAATTGGAATAAATCCAAGCCATTTAGGAAACCAAAGTCTGCCCCTAAGTCCGCATGAAGGTGCGGCCCTCATTCCAGCTCAGCTGGTAGGGGGCAGATTAAGGTTTTTCAAGGATTTTTGGATAAAATCTGTCCAAAATCATTGGATTCAGAGCATTGTCTCTCAAGGGTATTGAATAGGATTCAAAGTAAGACCTCCTGTGAGAAGATTTTTTCTCTCACGCATCCCTGTAAATCCAGTAAAAGCTCAGGCTTTTCTGAAGTGTGTTTCAGACCTGGAGTCTTCAGGGGTAATCATGCCAGTTCCTCCTCAGGAACAAGGTTTGGGGTTTTATTCAAACCTATTCATTGTACCAAAGAAAGAAAATTTGTTCAGACCAGTTCTGGATCTGAAAATTTTGAATCGTTATGTAAGAATACCAACTTTCAAGATGGTGACTATAAGGACTATTCTGCCTTTTGTTCAGCAAGGACATTATATGTCCACAAAAGACTTGCAGGATGCATACCTTCATATTCCGATTCATCCAGAACACTATCAGTTTCTGAGATTCTCTTTTCTAGACAAGCATTACCAATTTGTTGCTCTTCCATTTGGCCTAGCAACAGCTCCAAGAATCTTTTCAAAGGTTCTGGGTGCCCTACTATCTGTAATAAGAGAACAGGGTATTGCAGTGTTTCCTTATTTGGACGATATCTTGGTACTAGCTCAGTCTTTACATACTGCAGAATCTCACACGAATCAACTAGTGTTGTTTCTTCGGAAACATGGTTGGAGGATCAATTTACCAAAAAGTTTCTTGATTCCTCAGACAAGGGTCACCTTTTTAGGCTTCCAGATAGATTCAGTGTCCATGACTCTGTCTCTAACAGACAAGAGACGTTTAAAATTGGTTGCAGCATGCCGGCACCTTCAGTCTCAGTCATTCCCTTCAGTGGCTATGTGCATGGAAGTTTTAGGTCTCATGACTGCAGCATCGGACGCGATCCCCTTTGCTCGTTTTCACATGAGACCTCTACAGCTTTGTATGCTGAATCAATGGTGCAGGGATTATACAAAGATATCACAATTAATATCCTTGAATCCCAATGTACGACACTCTCTGACATGGTGTATAGATCACCATTGTTTGGTTCAAGGGGCTTCTTTTGTTCGCCCAACCTGGACTGTGATCACAACAGATGCGAGTCTTTCAGGTTGGGGAGCTGTTTGGGGGTCTCTGACAGCACAAGGGGTTTGGAAATCTCAAGAGGCGAGATTACCAATAAATATTTTAGAACTCCGTGCAATTCTCAGAGCTCTTCAGTTCTGGACTCTACTAAAGAGAGAACCGTTCATTTGTTTTCAGACAGACAATATCACAACTGTGGCTTATGTCAATCATCAGGGTGGGACTCACAGTCCCCAAGCTATGAAAGAAGTATCTCGGATACTTGCTTGGGCGGAATCTAGCTCCTGTCTAATCTCTGCGGTGCATATCCCAGGTGTAGACAATTGGGAGGCGGATTATCTCAACCGCCAGACTTTACATCCAGGGGAGTGGTCTCTCCATCCATATGTGTTTTCTCAGATTGTTCAGAGGTGGGGGCTTCCAGAGATAGATCTCATGGCCTCTCATCTAAACAAGAAACTTCCCAGATACCTGTACAGGTCCAGGGATGTTCAGGCGGAAGCAGTGGATGCACTGACACTTCCTTGGTGTTATCAACCTGCTTACATCTTCCCGCCTCTAGTTCTCCTTCCAAGAGTGATTTCCAAAATCATCATGGAACAGTCTTTTGTGTTGCTGGTGGCTCCAGCATGGCCACACAGGTTTTGGTATGCGGATCTGGTTCGGATGTCCAGTTGCCCGCCTTGGCCACTTCCGTTACGGCCGGACCTACTATCTCAAGGTCCGTTTTTCCATCAGGATCTCAAATCATTAAATTTGAAGGTATAGAAATTGAACGCTTAGTTCTAAGTCATAGAGGTTTCTCTGATTCAGTGATTAATACTATGTTACAAGCTCGTAAATCTGTTTCTAGAAAGATTTATTATAGAGTTTGGAAGACTTACATTTCATGGTGTTCTCATAAATTCTCCTGGCATTCTTTTAGAATTCCTAGAATTTGGCAGTTTCTTCAGGATGGTTTGGATAAGGGTTTGTCTGCAAGTTCCTTGAAAGGACAAATCTCCGCTCTTTCTGTTTTATTTCACAGAAAGATTGCTATACTTCCTGATATACACTGTTTTGTACAGGCTTTAGTTTGTATTAAGCCTGTCATTAAGTCAATTTCTTCTCCTTGGAGTCTTAATTTAGTTCTGAGGGCTTTACAAGCTCCTCCATTTGAACCTATGCATTCTTTGGACATTAAACTACTTTCTTGGAAAGTGTTGTTCCTTTTGGCTATCTCTTCTGCTAGAAGAGTTTCTGAGCTATCTGCTCTTTCTTGTGAGTCTCCTTTTTGCAGTTTTGCAGACTTCTTTTCAATTTTTACCTAAGGTTGTGAATTCTAACAACATTAGTAGAGAAATTGTTGTCCCTTCTTTATGTCCTAATCCTAAAAATTATTTGGAGAGATCCTTACATTCTTTGGATGTGGTAAGAGCTTTGAAATATTATGTGGAAGCTACTAAAAATTTCAGAAAGACTTCTAGTCTATTTGTTTTATTTTCTGGTCCTAGGAAAGGTCAGAAAGCTTCTGCTATTTCCTTGGCTTCTTGGTTGAAACTTTTGATTCATCAAGCTTATTTGGAGTCGGGTCAAACCCCGCCTCAGAGAATTACAGCTCATTCTACTAGATCAGTCTCCACTTCATGGGCTTTTAAGAATGAAGCTTCAGTTGATCAGATTTGCAAAGCAGCCACTTGGTCCTCTTTGCATACATTTACTAAATTCTACCATTTTGATTTATTTGCTTCTTCGGAAACAGTTTTTGGTAGAAAAGTTCTTCAGGCAGCTGTTTCAGTTTGATTCTTCTGCTTTTTGAAAATAAACTTATTTTTGGGTTGTGGATTATTTTCTCAGCGGAATATGGCTGTTTTTGTTTTATTCCCTCCCTTCTAGTGACTCTTGAGTGGAAGACTCCACATCTTGGGTATTGATATCCCATATGTCACTAGCTCATGGACTCTTGCCAATTACATGAAAGAAAACATAATTTATGTAAGAATTTACCTGATGAATTCATTTCTTTCATATTGGCAAGAATCCATGAGGCCCACCCTTTTTATGGTGGTTATGATTTTTTGTATAAAGCACAATTATTTCCAAATTTCCTTTGTTGATGCTTTCTACTACTTTCTTTATCACCCCACTGCTTGGCTATTCGTTAAACTGAATTGTGGGTGTGGTGAGGGGTGTATTTATAGGCATTTTGAGGTTTGGGAAACTTTGCCCCTCCTGGTAGGATTGTATATCCCATATGTCACTAGCTCATGGACTCTTGCCAATATGAAAGAAATGAATTTATCAGGTAAATTCTTACATAAATTATGTTTTTGTATTGAATACAAAACAGCTTGTACTTTTGGAAGATGAAATTCCCAATCCTCACTGTGTATCACATCATCTAAGTATGCTGCTGCCTAACGTACATGTGGCTTTAATATTCTGTCCATCATTCTTTGAGACGTGGCAGGTGCCCCATGTAAGTCAAAAGGCAAGACTGTATATTGCTTATGTTTAATTCAGTTTGATTCACCTCTTTTACAATTTGTCCAAAGCCCTAATCTGAAACCCCCCCCCCCCCAAACCCCCCCCCCCCCCCCCCCAACAAAACTAACACTAACCCCATAATATCTACTAACGGTTCCTGAAGCCGCCTGGTTGAAGACTTCTCGCCACCTGGATGGCTGTCCGGACTTCAGGAACCGTGAGTAGATATTCTGGGGTTAGTATTAGTTTTTTTTTTTTGGGGGGGTAGTTTTTTTTTCAGATTAGGGCTTTCGGCACATTGTAAAAGAGCTGAATGCCCTTTTAAGGACAATGCCCATACAAATGCCTATTTAGGGGCAATGGGTAGCTTAGGTTTTTATTTTCGAGTTAGGTTTTTTTATTGTGGTGAGTTTTACTGTTGGACTTTGTATTTTTTTGCAGGTAAAAGAGCTGTTTAACTTAGGGCAATGCCCTACAAAAGGCCATTTTAAGGGCTATTGGTAGTTTATTGTAGGCTAGGGGTTTTTTTTATTTTGGGGGCTTTTTTATTTTTTTAGGGCTATTAGATTAGGTGTAATTAATTGGTTTTTTTTTATCATTTTGTTTATTATTTTTTGTAATCTTAGTGTTTTTTATTTTTTCGTAATTTTAGTGTTTATTTTTGTAATCTTAGATTTTTTAAGTGTTTATAACTTTATTATAATGTCGGCGATGTCGGGGAGTGGCGGATTAGGGGTTAATAACTTTTATTAGTGTCAGCGATGTCGGGGGCGGCGGATTAGGGGTGTTTAGGGGTTTATGTTAGGTTTAAACGTAACTTTCTTTCCCCCATAGATATCAATGGGGTTGCGTTATAGTGATCGCCATTCCGCACTTCAGGTGTTAGGTTTTTTTCTATCACTCTCTCCCCATTGATGTCTATGGGGGAAAGTGTGCACGAGCACGTCAAATCAGCCCTCGTCTTTTGTGCGGTATGGAGTTTAACGCACCATAACACACAGCAAAAGGAGGCTTTTCAGTAACTCGTAATGGTAGCCCTATGGAAGATTAAATAACGCAACTTCTTTGACGTTATTTTCCCACCCTGTTTAGTGAAAAACTCGTAATCGAGGTGAGTGTTAACAAACATACCAGTTTAACGCATTTGTGGAGTCCCCAACGGATCTTTAGTACAACTTGGTCAATACTACAACATCCGCTAACACTTAGACTGTTGTGGTACTATAGAAAACTATAACAGCTTTATAGTTAGATACTCAGATCTACCCTGTCAGTATTTAATGAACCTCTATATATGATATACAATAAAGTGGCAAAAATTCAACATCTTACTATTTAATTTGCTAGCTTGTATCTATTATAAGCTACATAGTGCTCATATATAAAGGAATAATATTGATTCCATATTAATTTCATATGTAGCTACCTGATGATGGTTTCAACCTCGCTTAAATGAGCACGTATATTGTATTTCAGGGAATGTGAGATAGGGAATGGAATATCTTATCCAATATTTATTTTGTTTTCCCTGGAAAATCGGTGCTCATATTTTACTTATATATCTGACCGTATCTTTGCACAATTTAATTGTGTGCAGCGTTACTCAATATAGACCTCTGATTGGTTGGGCCACCAATGGCGTAATATATGGTACATATCTTGATTACTATGCCATAAAGATACCTGTGAATATAGTATATTTACAATTGTGCCAAGCTAAATACATTTGCGATATTATAAATTGACTAATCGCAGTTCATAACAGCTAACATATACACGATTATTGACTACCCATATGGCATGTCATATTTATTTTTGGCGGATGCAGTATGGACATAATCACTTATGAGTGATGTGTTATTACAATCACAGTTGTATCATAGTTGGTTGTAGAAGACAGACCCTTGGGGAGTATTTTGTTGGCTACTAAACACCATCCCTATTAACTTATATATTAGAGTTAGTCTATGAATCTTTGAACTCATAGCAGCACTTAGTCCACTTTTATGGATTTTTCATGTATGCTGTCAGCTGGACATCAATTCTAATAAAATACAGATTCTTCCTACATGGTTGCAACCCATTTTTAGTTGTGTGTCTTCACCCATTTTAACGAGTTTATCAATAAAGAATATTGTTTTTCTTTCATGTAATTGGCAAGAGTCCATGAGCTAGTGACGTATGGGATATACATTCCTACAAGGAGGGGCAAAGTTTCCCAAACCTCAAAATGCCTATAAATACATCCCCCACCACACCCACAATTCAGTTTTACAAACATTGCCTCCTATGGAGGTGGTGAAGTAAGTTTGTGCTAGATTTCTACGTTGATATGCGCTTCTCAGCATGCTGAAGCCCGGTTCCTCTCAGAGTGCAGTGAATGACAGAGGGATGTGAAGAGAGTATTACCTATTGAATGCAATGGTCAACCTAACGGGGATCTATTTTATAGGTTCTCTGTTATCGGTCGTAGAGATTCATCTCCTACCTCCCTTTTCAGATTGACGATATACTCTTATATACCATTACCTCTGCTGATTCTCGTTTCAGTACTGGTTTGGCTATCTACTTTATGTAGATGAGTGTCTTTTGGTAAGTATGTTTTCCTTTATTATGACACTCTCAGCTATGGTTTGGCACTTTAAAATGTAAAGTTCTAAATATAATGTTTGTACTTATATTTGCCATGATTCAGGTTTATCAGTATATTTCCTTTTTTGCAGACTGTCAGTTTCATTTTGGGAAATGCATATAGAAAAAAAAAATTTCTTACCTGAAATTTTTCAAATTGACTTTTTTCAAAATTACGGGCTGCTAGGCTTGCGGGTGCGAAAAATGCTTTAATTTATTGCGTCCTTTTTGGCGCAAGACTTTTTTGGCACGAGAATTAAGTTTGTTGATGTTTTTTCGTCATTTCCGGCGTCTTAGTTTGCGGCGAGTATTTTCACGTAGTTGCGTCATCTATGACGCTCGTGTTTGTTGCCGACGTTTTTGGCGCCAACAAATATTTTGTCAGTTACAGGCGTCATACTTGGCACCAGACTTTGACATTATTTAAGTCTTCATGCATTTTTGCTTCTGGTTTCCAGAGGCTTATTCTGTTTGCATTTTTTCCCATTCCTGAAATTGTCATATAAGGAAATTGATATTTTGCTTTATATGTTATTTTTTCTCTTACATATTGCAAGATGTCTCAATCTGATCCTGTTTCAGAATCCAGTATAGGAATCCTGCTGCCTGATGTCAGTTCTACCAAAGCTAAGTGCATTTGTTGTAAACTTGTGGTAACTGTTCCTCCGGCTGTAGTTTGTGATAATTGTCATAACAAACTTTTACATGCAGAAAATATTTCCATTAGTAGTACTCCATTACCTGTTGTTATTCCTTCAACATCTAATGCTCAGGATATTCCTGTTAATGTGAGAGAATTTGTTTCTAATTCTATTCAGAAGGCTTTGTCTGTCATTCCACCTTCTAGTAAACGTAAAAGGTCTTTTAAAACTTCTCATAAAATGTATGAATTTTTATATGACCGACAACATTCTGATTTATCTATCTCTGATGAGGATCTATCTGATTCAGAAGATTCTACCTTAGATATTGACACTGACAAATCTTCATACTTATTTAAAATGGAGTATATTCGTTCTTTATTAAAAGAAGTGTTGATTACATTAGATATGGAGGAGACTAGTCCTCTTGATATTAAAACCAGTAAACGTTTAAATTCGGTTTTTAAACCTCATGTAGTTATTCCAGAGGTTTTCCCAGTTCCTGATGCTATTTCAGATGTAATTTCTAGGGAATGGAATAGACTGGGTACTTCATTTACTCCTTCTTCAAGGTTTAAGAAACTGTATCCTTTGCCGTCTGATAGGTTGGAGTTTGATGGGGCTATCTCTACTCTTGCAAAGCGTACTACTATTCCTACGGCAGATAGTACTTCTTTTAAAGATCCTTTAGACAGGAAGCTTGAATCTTATCTAAGGAAGGCTTATTTATGTTCAGGTCATCTTCAGGTCATCTTCTTAGGCCTGCTATTTCTTTGGCTGATGTTGCTGCTGCTTCAACTTTTTGGTTGGAAACATTAGCGCAACAAGTACCAGATCATAATGTATATAGCATTGTTAAGCTAATTCAACATGCTAATAATTTCATTTGTGATGCCATTTTTGATATCATTAGAATTGATGTCAGATATATGTCTTTAGCTATTTTAGCTAGAAGAGCTTTATGGCTTAAATCTTGGAATGCTGATATGACTTCTAAATCAACATTGCTATCGCTTTCTTTCCAAGGTAATACATTATTTGGTTCTCAGTTGGATTCTATTATTTCAACTGTCACTGGGGGAAAAGGGAGCTTTTTTGCCTCAGGATAAAAATCTAAGGGTAAATCCAGGGCTGCTAATCGTTTTCGTTCCTTTCGTCAGACTAAGGAACAGAAACCTGACCCTTCCCCTAAGGGAACAGTTTCCAATTGGAAGCCTTCTCCAGTCTGGAATAAATCCAAGCCATTTAGAAAATCAAAATCAGCCCCCAAATCCGCATGAAGGTGCGCGGCCCTCATTCCAGCGCAGCTGGTAGGGGGCAGATTAAGATTTTACAAGGATGTTTGGATCAATTCAATCCAAAATCATTGGATTCAGAACATTGTTCTCAAGGGTACAGAATAGGTTTCAAAGTAAGACCGCCTGTGAGAAATTTATTTCTCTCACGCATTCCAGTGAATCCAGTAAAGGCTCAGGCTTTCCTGAAGTGTGTTTCAGACCTGGAGTTATCTGGGGTAATTGTGCCAGTTCCTTTTCAGGAACGGGGTCTGGGATTTTATTCAAATCTGTTCATTGTTCCAAAGAAGGAGAATTCTTTAAGACCAATTCTGGATCTGGAAAAAAATTTGAATCGTTATGTAAGAATACCAACATTCAAGATGGTAACTATAAGGACTATTCTGCCTTTTGTTCAGCAAGGGCATTTTATGTCCACAATAGACTTACAGGATGCATATCTTCATATTTCGATTCATCCAGATCACTATCAATTCCTGAGATTCTCTTTTCTAGACAAGCATTACCAATTTGTTGCTCTTCCTTTTGGCTTAGCAACAACTCCAAGGATCTTTTCGAAGGTTCTCGGTGCCCTTTTCTCTCTAATCAGAGAGCGGGGTATTGCGGTGTTTCCTTATTTGGACGATATCTTGGTACTTGCTCAGTCTTTACATTCTGCAGAATCTCACACAAATCAACTTGTGTTGTTTCTTCAAAGTTGGTTGGAGGATCAATTTACCAAAAAGATTCCTCAAACAAGGGTAACCTTTTTAGGATTCCAAATAGATTCAGTATCCATGACTTTGTCTCGAACAGACAAGAGACATCTGAAATTGGTTTCAGCTTGTCGGAACCTTCAGTTTCAATCATTCCCTTAAGTAGCTATGTGCATGGAGGTTTTAGGTCTCATGACTGCAGCATCGGACGCGATCCCCTTTGCTCGTTTTCACATGAGACCTCTTCAGCTTTGTATACTGAGCCAATGGTGCAGGGATTATACAAAGATATCACAATTAATATCCTTAAATCCCAATATTCGACTATCTCTGACTTGGTGGTTAGATCACCATCGTTTAGTTCAAGGGGCATCATTTGTTCGTCCAACCTGGACTGTGATCACAACAGATGCGATTCTTTCAGGTTGGGGAGCTGTCAGGGGATCTCTGACAGCGCAAGGGGTTTGGTAATCTCAAGAGGCGAGATTACCAATCAATATTTAAGAACTCTGTGCGATTCTCAGAGCTCTTCAGTTTTGGCCTCTTCTGAAGAGAGAACCGTTTTTGTTTTCAGACAGACAATGTCACAACCGTGGCATATGTCAATCATCAAGGTGGGACTCACAGTCCCCAAGCTATGAAAGAAGTATCTCTTGCATACTTGCATGGGTGGAATCCAGCTCCTGTCTAATTTCTGCGGTCCATATCCCAGGTATAGACAATTGGGAAGCGGATTATCTCAGTCGCCAGACTTTACATCCAGGGGAGTGGTTTCTTCACCCAGATGTATTTTTTCAGATTGTTCAGATGTGGGGGCTTCCAGAGATAGATCTCATGGCCTCTCATCTAAACAGGAAACTTCCCAGGTATCTGTCCAGGTCCAGGGATCCTCAGGCGGAACCAGTGGATGCGTTGACACTTCCTTGGAGTTATCAACCTGCTTATATCTTTCCGCCTCTAGTTCTTCTTCCAAGAGTGATTTCCAAAATCATAATGGAGCGTTCGTTTGTACTGATAGTGGCTCCAGCACGGCCACACAGGTTTTGGTATGCAGATCTTGTTCGGATGTCCAGTTGCCAACCTTGGCCACTTCCATTAAGGCCAGACCTTCTATCTCAAGGCCCATTTTTCCATCAGAATCTCAAATCATTAAATTTGAAGGTGTGGAGATTGAACGCTTAGTGCTTAGTCATAGAGGTTTCTCTGACTCAGTGATTAATACTATGTTGCAGGCTCATAAATCTGTCTCTAAAAAGATTTATTACTGAGTTTGGAAGACTTACATTTCATGGTGTTCTTCTCATAAATTCTCTTGGCATTCTTTTAGAATTCCTAGATTTTTACAGTTTCTTCAGGATGGTTTAGATAAGGGTTTGTCTGCAAGTTCCTTGAAAGGACAAATCTCTGCTCTTTCAGT
Source organism: Bombina bombina (assembly GCF_027579735.1). Classification (NCBI taxonomy): domain Eukaryota; kingdom Metazoa; phylum Chordata; class Amphibia; order Anura; family Bombinatoridae; genus Bombina; species Bombina bombina. The sequence goes on from NC_069502.1 coordinate 1,028,431,744, forward strand.
TCTATTTCACAGAAAAATTGCTAATCTTCCTGATATTCACTGTTTTGTACAGGCTTTGGTTCATATCAAACCTGTCATTAAATCGATCTCTCCTCCTTGGAGTCTTAATTTGGTTTTGAAAGCTTTACAGGCTCCTCCGTTTGAGCCTATGCATTCTCTGGACATTAAATTACTTTCTTGGAAAGTATTGTTCCTTTTGGCCATCTCTTCTGCTAGAAGAGTTTCTGAATTATCTGCTCTTTCTTGTGAGTCTCCTTTTCTGATTTTTCATCAGGATAAGGCGGTCTTGCAGACTTCATTTAAATTTTTACCTAAGGTTGTGAATTCCAACAACATTAGTAGAGAAATTGTTGTCCCTTCATTGTGTCCTAATCCTAAGAATTCTCTGGAAAGATCTTTACATTCTTTGGATGTGGTAAGAGCTTTGAAACACTATGTTGAAGCTACTAAAGATTTCAGAAATACTTCTAGTCTATTTGTTATCTTTTCTGGTTCTAGGAAAAGTCAGAAGGCTTCTGCCATTTCTTTGGCATCTTGGTTAAAGCTTTTGATTCATCATGCTTATTTGGAGTCGGGTAAATCCCCGCCTCAGAGGATTACGGCTCATTCTACTAGGTCAGTTTCTACTTCCTGGGCTTTTAAGAATGAAGCTTCTGTTGATCAGATTTGCAAAGCAGCAACTTGGTCTTCTTTGCATACTTTTACTAAATTCTACCATTTTGATGTTTTTTCTTCTTCAGTAGCAGTTTTTGGTAGAAAAGTACTTCAGGCAGCTGTTTCAGTTTGATTCCTCTGCTTATATTTTCAGTTTTTTTCATTATAAGATTAAAACTTTTGATTTGGCTTGTGGATTCATTTTTCAGCGGAATTGGCTGTCTTTATTTTTATCCCTCCCTCTCTAGTGACTCTTGCGTGGAGTTCCACATCTTGGGTATTTGCTGTCCCATACGTCACTAACTCATGGACTCTTGCCAATTACATGAAAGAAAACATATTTTATGTAAGAATTTACCCGATAAATTCATTTCTTTCATATTGGCAAGAGTGCATGAGGCCCACCCTTTTTATGGTGGTTATGATTTTTTTGTATAAAGCACAATTATTTCAATTCCTTGTTGATGCTTTCACTCCTTTCTTATCACCTCACTTCTTGGATATTCGTTAAAATGAATTGTGGGTGTGGTGGGGGGTGTATTTATAGGCATTTTGAGGTTTGGGAAACTTTGCTCCTCCTGGTTGGAATGTATATCCCATACGTCACTAGCTCATGGACTCTTGTTAAGTGTCACATAAATTATGTTTTTTTTCTTAACATCTCATTTCTACACTTCCCCATATTGGAAGGGTATAAGTGCTTGAAAGTGTAAGCTGTCCAGCTCCTTACTGGAATTTTAGATACAATAATTTCTCCAGATACATAGCACCTATTTGTATTTGATGTAGTATCACACAATTATTATGTGAAGATTTATACATAATAACCCTTCAACTTATACAAGAGTAGTGCCATTGTTCCTTGATCAATTTTGCATATTGGAACAGTCCATCAGGTGTGGGAAATGCAGTCTTTTCCTTTGCCTGCTTTGTAAATGGCACCTTCCGATAGCCCTTGGTGAGTTTAATTGTGGTTAGGTATCAAGCTTTTCCCAGTCTCTCTACCATATCATTAATTATTGGAATAGGATATGTATCAAATTTTTAAATTGAATCAGTTTACAGTAATTATTACAGAATCAAATTGTGCTATCAGGTTTTAGTAAAAAAGTCACTTTGGGATTCCTCAATTAGGCCTAATATCTAAAATTTTCCTAACTTCTGTTTTTAAATTTCTCCCTACAGGCTTCAGATATTCTGTAGGGCCTAAGGTTAAACTTTTTCCCTTGTTCTGTTATAATGTCATGTTTGATACCATTAGTTCCAGAGGGGATTGTGGAAAATACTTCTTTTACCTCTCATTTGTGGTCTATAGACAGGGTTTCTGAAACATTAAATTCAGGTTTAGTTTAATCTGTACAAGCAATTACATTTGAATTAACAAGGACCTCCTTTTCTTTAAAGGCTTTACTAAATTAACCTGATATATTTGCTTCCCCTTCCACCTACCCGGTTGCCTTACTTTATAGTTAACTTCACCTGTCTTTTAAATTACTTCATAAGTTCCCTGCCAGGTTGCCAAAAATTAGTTTTCAACAGTGGAAACCAAAACTAGAACTCTGTCCCCTGGCTAAAATACCCGCACCCTAGCATTCTCGTAACTTTTCTTATGATCTTCTTGAGACATCTCCATATCTTCTTCAACTATAGGCATAATGGCTGCCATACGCCCCTGTATCTGGAAAATATGTTTGTGTCATACGCTCCTGTATCTGGAAAATATGTTTAATAACACTATGCCTAGTAAACCCCTGGGATGTCTGCATATAATAACTCAAAAGGAGAGAAACCAGTAGATGCTTGGGGCACTTCTCTAATTGCAAACTTCAGATATGGCAACACATAATCCTAATTTCTTTCATGTAATTGGCAAGAGTCCATGAGCTAGTGACATATGGGATATACAATCCTACCAGGAGGGGCAAAGTTTCCCAAACCTCAAAATGCCTATAAATACACCCCTCACCACACCCACAATTCAGTTTTACAAACTTTGCCTCCTATGGAGGTGGTGAAGTAAGTTTGTGCTAAGATTTCTACATTGATATGCGCTTCTCAGCATTGTTGAAGCCTGATTCCTCTCAGAGTACAGCGAATGTCAGAGGGACATGAAGGGAGTATCACCTATTGAATACGATGATTTCCCTAACGGGGGTCTTTTTCATGGGTTCTCTGTTATCGGTCGTAGAGATTCATCTCCTACCTCCCTTTTCAGATCGACGATATACTCTCAAATTTACCATTACCTCTACTAAAGAACTGCTTTAGTACTGGTTTGGCTATCTGCTATATGTGGATGGGTGTCTTTTGGTATGTATGTTTTTATTACTTAAGACACTCTCAGCTATGGTTTGGCACTTTATGCAAATTATATAAAGTTCTAAATATATGTATTGTACTTATATTTGCCATGAGTCAGGTTCATGTATTTCCTTCTGCAGACTGTCAGTTTCATATTTGGGAATATAAACACTTTAAGAAATTTGTTTCTTACCTGGGGGTTTAGTCTTTTTCAATTTTGACTACTTTTGCATTTGCGGGTATTAGGCCCGCGGGTGCGTCAAATGTTAGACTTTATTGCGTCATTTTTGGCGCGGGAAATTAAGTTTTTGACGCAACTTCGTCATTTCCGGCGTCATACGTGACGTCGAGACCTTTCACACGGCGGCGTCATTAGTGACGCAAGTGTGTCATTTCCGGTCATTTTTGCTGCAAAAAAAGTTTACGTTACGTTGTGCGTCATACTTGGCGCCAAATTTTTTTCATTATTTCAATACCCCATTCATGTTTGCCTCCTGCTTTCTTCTCTATCAAGAGGCCTATGCTTTTGCATTTTTTTCCCATTCCCGAAACTGTCATTTAAGGAAATAGATAATTTTGCTTTATATGTTGTTTTTTCTTTTACATTGAGCAAGATGTCCCAATCCGATCCTGTCTCTGAAGTTTCTGCTGGAACATTGCTGCCTGACATCGGTTCTACCAAAGCTAAGTGCATTTGTTGCAAAATTGTAGAAATTATTCCACCGAATGTCATTTGTAATAGTTGTCAAGATAAACTTTTACATGTAGATAGTGTTTCTATCAGTAATAGTACATTGCCAGTTGCAGTTCCTTTAACTTCTAATGTGCATGATATACCTGTAAATTTTAAAGAATTTGTTTCTGAATCTATTATGAAGGCTTTGTCTGCATTTCCACCTTCTAATAAACGTAAAAGGTCTTTTAAAACTTCTCATTTAGCTGATGAATTTTCAAATGATCAACAACATAATAATTCGTCCTCTTCTGCTGAGGATCTATCTGAAACAGAAGATCCTTCCTCAGATATTGACACTGACAAATCTACTTATTTATTTAAAATAGAGTATATGCGTTCTTTATTTAAAGAAGTGTTAATTACTTTGGATATTGAGGTAACTTTGAGGTGTTTTTCCCATTCCTGAGGCTATTTCTGATATGATTTCTAGGGAATGGAATAAGCCAGGTACTTCCTTTGTTCCTTCTTCAAGGTTTAAGAGATTGTATCCTTTACCAGCAAAATCTATAGAGTTTTGGGAAAAGATCCCCAAAGTTGATGGGGCTATTTCTACTCTTGCTAAACGTACCACTATTCCTATGGAAGATAGCACTTCCTTTAAGGATCCTTTAGATAGGAAGCTTGAATCTTATCTAAGGAAGGCCTATTTATATTCAGGTCATCTTCTCAGACCTGCTATTTTTTTGGGTGATGTTGCGGCTGCATCAACTTTCTGGTTGGAAAATTTAGCGCAACATGAATTAAATTCTGACATATCTAGCATTGTTCGCTTACTGCAACATGCTAATCATTTTATTTGTGATGCCATTTTTGATATTATCAAAATTGATGTTAGATCCATGTCTTTAGCTGTATTAGCTAGAAGAGCTTTGTGGCTTAAATCTTGGAATGCTGATATGACATCTAAATCTAGATTAATATCTCTTTCTTTCCAAGGTAATAATTTATTTGGTTCTCAGTTGGATTCTATTATTTCAACTATCACTGGAGGAAAAGGAGTTTTTTTGCCTCAGGATAAAAAACCTAAGGGTAAATCTAAGGCTTCTAACCGTTTTCGTTCCTTTCGTCAGAATAAGGAACAAAAACTCAATCCTCCTCCCAAGGAATCTGCTTCCAGTTGGAAGCCTTCCTCAAATTGGAATAAATCCAAGCCATTTAGGAAACCAAAGTCTGCCCCTAAGTCTGCATGAAGGTGCGGCTCTCATTCCAGCTCAGCTGGTAGGGGGCAGATTAAGTTTTTTCAAGGATTTTTGGATAAAATCTGTCCAAAATCATTGGATTCAGAGCATTGTCTCTCAAGGGTATCGAATAGGATTCAAAATAAGACCTCCTGTGAGAAGATTTTTTCTCTCACACATTCCTGTAAATCCAGTAAAAGCTCAGGCTTTTCTGAAGTGTGTTTCAGACCTGGAGTCTTCAGGGGTAATCATGCCAGTTCCTCTTCAGGAACAAGGTTTGGGGTTTTATTCAAACCTATTCATTGTACCAAAGAAAGAAAATTTGTTCAGACCAGTTCTGGATCTGAAAATTTTGAATCGTTATGTAAGAGTACCAACTTTCAAGATGGTAACTATAAGGACTATTCTGCCTTTTGTTCAGCAAGGACATTATATGTCCACAATAGACTTGCAGGATGCATACCTTATATTCCGATTCATCCAGAACACTATCAGTTTCTGAGATTTTCTTTTCTAGACAAGCATTACCAATTTGTTGCTCTTCCATTTGGCCTAGCAACAGCTCCAAGAATCTTTTCAAAGGTTCTGGGTGCCCTACTATCTATAATCAGAGAACAGGGTATTGCGGTGTTTCCTTATTTGGACGATATCTTGGTACTAGCTCAGTCTTTACATACTGCAGAATCTCACACGAATCAACTAGTGTTGTTTCTTCGGAAACATGGTTGGAGGATCAATTTACCAAAAAGTTTCTTGATTCCTCAGACAAGGGTCACCTTTTTAGGTTTCCAGATAGATTCAGTGTCCATGACTCTGTCTCTAACAGACAAGAGATGTTTAAAATTGGTTGCAGCCTGCCGGCACCTTCAGTCTCAGTCATTCCCTTCAGTGGCTATGTGCATGGAAGTTTTAGGTCTCATGACTGCAGCATCGGACGCAATCCCCTTTGCTCGTTTTCACATGAGACCTCTACAGCTTTGTATGCTGAATCAATGGTGCAGGGATTATACAAAGATATCACAATTAATATCCTTGAATCCCAATGTACGACACTCTCTGACATGGTGGATAGATCACCATCGTTTGGTTCAAGGGGCTTCTTTTGTTCGCCCAACCTGGACTGTGATCACAACAGATGCGAGTCTTTCAGGTTGGGGAGCCGTTTGGGGGTCTCTGACAGCACAAGGGGTTTGGAAATCTCAAGAGGCGAGATTACCAATAAATATTTTAGAACTCCGTGCAATTCTCAGGGCTCTTCAGTTCTGGCCTCTACTAAAGAGAGAACCGTTCATTTGTTTTCAGACAGACAATATCACAACTGTGGCTTATGTCAATCATCAGGGTGGGACTCACAGTCCCCAAGCTATGAAAGAAGTATCTCGGATACTTGCTTGGGCGGAATCCAGCTCCTGTCTAATCTCTGCGGTGCATATCCCAGGTGTAGACAATTGGGAGGCGGATTATCTCAGCCGCCAGACTTTACATCCAGGGGAGTGGTCTCTCCATCCATATGTGTTTTCTCAGATTGTTCAGATGTGGGGGCTTCCAGAGATAGATCTCATGGCCTCTCATCTAAACAAGAAACTTCCCAGATACCTGTCCAGGTCCAGGGATGTTCAGGCGGAAGCAGTGGATGCGCTGACACTTCCTTGGTGTTATCAACCTGCTTACATCTTCCCGCCTCTAGTTCTCCTTTCAAGAGTGATTTCCAAAATCATCATGGAACAGTCTTTTGTGTTGCTGGTGGCTCCAGCATGGCCACACAGGTTTTGGTATGCGGATCTGGTTCGGATGTCCAGTTGCCCGCCTTGGCCACTTCTGTTACGGCCGGACCTACTATCTCAAGGTCCGTTTTTCCATCAGGATCTAAAATCATTAAATTTTAAGGTATGGAAATTGAACGCTTAGTTCTAAGTCATAGAGGTTTCTCTGATTCAGTGATTAATACTATGTTACAAGCTCGTAAATCTGTCTTTAGGAAGATTTATTATATAGTTTGGAAGGCTTACATTTCATGGTGTTCTTCTCATAAATTCTCCTGGCATTCTTTTAGAATTCCTAGAATTTTGCAGTTTCTTCAGGATGGTCTGGATAAGGGTTTGTCTGCAGGTTCCTTGAAAGGACAAATCTCCCCTGTTTCTGTTTTATTTCACAGAAAAATTGCTATACTTCCTGATATACACTGTTTTGTACAGGCTTTAGTTCGTATTAAGCCTGTCATTAAGTCAATTTCTCCTCCTTGGAGTCTTAATTTGGTTCTGAGGGCTTTACAGGCTCCTCCTTTCTTGGAAAGTGTTGTTCCTTTTGGCTATCTCTTCTGCTAGAAGAGTTTCTGAGCTATCTGCTCTTTCTTGTGAGTCTCCTTTTCTGATTTTTCATCAGGATAAGGCAGTTTTGCGGACTTCTTTTCAATTTTTACCTAAGGTTGTGAATTCTAACAACATTAGTAGATAAATTGTTGTTCCTTCTTTGTGTCCTTTGGAGAGATCCTTACATTCTTTGGATGTGGTAAGAGCTTTGAAATATTATGTGGAAGCTACTAAAAATTTCAGGAAGACTTCTAGTCTATTTGTTTTATTTTCTGGTCCTAGGAAAGGTCAGAAAGCTTCTGCTGTTTCCTTGGCTTCTTGTTTGAAACTTTTGTTTCATCAAGCTTATTTGGAGTCGGGTCAAACCCCGCCTCAGAGAATTACAGCTCATTCTACTAGATCAGTCTCTACTTCATGGGCTTTTAAGAATGAAGCTTCAGTCAATCAGATTTGCAAAGCAGCCACTTGGTCCTCCTTGCATACATTTACTAAATTCTACCATTTTGATGTATTTGCTTCTTTGGAAGCAGTTTTTGGTAGAAAAGTTCTTCAGGCAGCTGTTTCAGTTTGATTCTTCTGCTTTTTGATTTAAGTTTTTTTCTTTCAAAAGTGAAAATAAATGTATTTTTGGGTTGTGGATTATTTTCTCAGCGGAATATGGCTGTTTTGGTTTTAGTCCCTCCCTCTCTAGTGACTCTTGAGTGGAAGACTCCACATCTTGGGTATTGATATCCCATATGTCACTAGCTCATGGACTCTTGCCAATTACATGAAAGAAAACATAATTTATGTAAGAACTTACCTGATAAATTCATTTATTTCATATTGGCAAGAGTCCATGAGGCCCACCCTTTTTTATGGTGGTTATAATTTTTTGTATAAAGCACAATTATTTCCAAATTTCCTTTGTTGATGCTTTCTACTCCTTTCTTTATCACCCCACTGCTTGGCTATTCGTTAAACTGAATTGTGGGTGTGGTGAGGGGTGTATTTATAGGCATTTTGAGGTTTGGGAAACTTTGCCCCTCCTGGTAGGAATGTATATCCCATATGTCACTAGCTCATGGACTCTTGCCAATATGAAAGAAATGAATTTATCAGGTAAATTCTTACATAAATTATGTTTTTTCACATCTCATAATCTAGCCCTTTGCATTTTATGTCCCTTAAAAAAACAAAAACAAAAAAAAACCCAGTTTTTTCTTACTGGACATTTGTTCGTTTGCACTTTTATTTGGTTTCTGTTATTAGATTCCTATTTTTGTTAATAAGAATTCAGAATATAAGCAACATCTAGTTACAATTTAAGATTTGTCATCATGTTCTCTGTCTGAAAAGACCATTTTGTTTTCAAAAGAACCAGCAGTACTGGCTTTATATTTCATAACAACATTTTGATGCCAGAAAACAGAAAGTTCGGACCACTATTTCTCAACCAGCAAGATGATAGGCCCCTGCTTTCAACAAAAACATTCTAAAGCTTACTTATTTTTTAAATTTACACATAAATATATAATTGCCAATGAACAATAGGATTAAGCATGCTTTCTAAAATGATTGTGCTTTTTCCTATCAATGTATTTATTTGTGGTGAGATTCTTTTTTTCAGTGTCATTTTTCTATAGTTAAAAAGGAATTATTAAAGGGACACTGTACCCAAATTTTTTCTTTTGTAATTCAGAAAGAGCATGCAATTTTAAGCAACTTTCTAATTTACTCCTATTTTCAATTTTTCTTCGTTCTCTTGCGATCATTATTTAAAAAAGAAGGCATCTAAGCTTTTTTTTGGTTTCAGTACCCTGGACAGCACTTTTTTATTGGTGGATGAATTTATCCACCAATCAGCAAGGACAACCCAGGTTGTTCACCAAAAATGGGCCGGCATCTAAACTTACATTCTTGCATTTCAAATAAAGATACAAAGAGAATGAAGAAAATTTGATAATAGGAGTAAATTAGAAAGTTGCTTAAAATTTCATGCTTAATCTGAATCACGAAAGAAAAATTTTGGTTACAGTGTCCATTTAAAGTTATATTTGAAATGTGCATCCGTTGCAGACTCACATTGCCTACAGCTGTATATGCAGTGGTCACCTGCATGTCGGTATCTTTTTTTTTTTTTTTTTTAATATTTTTACTAAACACATTTATATTGTAAAACTGTTTCTAATCTTCTCTCAAATAGGTCTCTGAGCATTACATTTTTTTAAATGCTGCCTGATCCTACACACTTTAATGATGCAAATAACATACAGATAAATATACAGCACACATTTCTTTCTTTCATATAGGTCGTGAGAGTACACAATTCATTTTTCCTGGGAATTATTCTTTCCTGCCACTAGAAGGAGGTAAAGATTCCCAAACCCCAAATGCTCTGTAAAACCCCACCAACCTCCCTGATAACTCAGTCTTGTCTTTGCCTATGCTGGAGGTAGGTGAAGAATGAAGATGTGCTTTTGTTTCTTTAATGATTGGGGTTCTCAGACCGAGTTGAGGCCCATCTACCCTCAGAGTACAGTGATGGTTGGAGGGATGTATTTGGAGTATAGGTAGTGGCATATTTTTCACCTGTTGGGATTTAGTCACAAGCCTTTCCACGGATTTTGCAGGGACTTTGCCTCCTCCTGTTTGTTCACCGATATACTCCTATTACAGATCCTGTGCTTTTATAGTTCAGCACTGGTTTTTGCTTCCTTCTGGTTTCAACCCAGGCGCCTAACCTAACGGAGGCTAAGGTATAAAAGACGACATGCTATAATAAAATGTGATATTTAATCGATACATATAAAACATACTAAATCAATGCATAAAAACAAAAAGACATCATGGATCCATGTGAAGTGAAATGGTACAATAAAAAACTTGATATACAATAAAAACTTGATATACAATAAAAACAATGATAATAGCCAATGATTAATGCAAGCAATGAATAAAGCAAGCAATGATGACAATGTGAGTGTATCAGATAAGCTGTCTGTGAAAATAAAAACAATGCTGAGGTCAGGCAATCCGTATAAGAGCAGCTGGTGAAAAGTCAGTGATGAATACTGTGATGACGGTGTGTCGGTGAAAATGTCAATAATCCAAAAGTCAAAATGAGAAAAGTATTTGTGTGAAAAGGTGTATATAATCCAGTGGTGTGTCCAAATGAACAAAATCCACAAAATGGTATGGGTGAAAAAATAAAAAGTCAAAATAAAAATAAGTGAAAAAAATGTGTACACAAAAATAGTGATGAGTAGCCCTAAGTGTCACAAAAAATCAAGAAATCAGTGTCTCCATGCTCCTTAAGACTGACTGAGTAACAACAAAACCAAAATTAGCAGAACACAATAACAGAAGTCCTCCTGTGGAAAAAAGAGAAGAAAATGTGTAGAATGTTCACAAATCGAAATGACAATGAAATATGGCTTACCAGTGCAAGGTCTACGCGTTTCGGCCCATGCTAGGCCTTTATCAAGACTGCTTTAAAAGATGTGACTGGTGGCCTTATATAGGGAGATTTAGGTTATGACCGGATATTCACTATTACAGTAACTTCCGGTTTGCCACATTTTTAATTATTCGTAATAAAGTCGTTTGAAACTGAAATTGTCCTTCTGACTTGGTCAATACATACTGCCCACTAATAGAATTGATGCTGATATAGCATATAGACCGTAAAGAACATTCAAATGTCCTTCTGTCCTTGCTCACATCGATGTCTGCTTATTCTGGCCTCTCACCACCTAAAAATCAATATGTCCAAGTCTGAGCTCCTTCTAATCCCCCCCTCTAATTCTACCCTGGTTCCTAACTTTTCAATCACTGTTGGTGATACCGCTCTCTCCCCATCACCCCAAGTCCATGTCCTAGGAGTTACACTTGACTCCAATCTGTCCTTCATTCCCCACATCCAATTGCTCTCTTCCTCCTGTCGCAACCATCTACACAATATCTCCAAAATCCATCCATTTCTGAGTGCTGAAACTACTAAACAGCTAATCCACTCCCTGGTAATCTCCCGACTTGACTACTGTAATAACCTACTAACTGGCCTCCCTCTCTCCCGCCTCTCCCCTCTTCACTCCATCCTAAATGCCTCTGCTAGGCTAATCCACCTCTCCCGACGCTCTGTATCTGCTGCACCTCTCTGCGAGTCCCTTCACTGGCTACCCATTCACAGCAGAATTAAATTCAAAATTCTCATCCTGACCTACAAAGCCCTTACCAACGTAGCCCCCCCTACCTGTCCTCACTCATCAAGAAATATACTCCAGCCCGGCCCCTAAGATCCAACAATGACCTGCTCCTTGCATCTTCTACCATCACCTCCTCCCATGCCAGGCTGCAGGACTTCTCTCGTGCAGCACCAACCATCTGGAATGCACTTCCCAGAGCTGTTAGACGTTCCCCTAACTTTTCCTCCTTTAAATGCTCCCTAAAGACCTTTCTGTTCATGGAAGCTTATCACCAAATCAGTAAAAAATTAATTCTAACTGCTGCCCCATCTAACTCCACACTAACATCATTCTCACCTTTGCAGTCCCCACCTCCTGTTTCTCACCCTCCTACCATCTAGATTGTTAGTTCCCACGGGAACAGGGCCCTCAATTCCCCCTGTATTTGTTTTGTTAAACTTTGGTGTCTTCTATATTGTATTGTACTGTACTTTTATCTTTGTATCCATGGACAGCGCTGCGGAATCTGTTGGCGCTTTATAAATAAAGAATAATAATAATAATAATAATAATATAGTACCTTGCCTCCGTGAAGTGGTGACGTCACTTCCAGTTGGTATACAACTCATAAATTAGTTATCGTAAATTCAAACCTTAAGAATTTAATATATGAAAGTGCCCAATTTTCAATAATATATATTTAGAGGTGCCCAATGAATAATGATGATATAAAATGAACAATTAATTTGTTCCGATTTTTGGGTTCTCTCATTGGTCGTGACATCACGATTTTTTACCTGCGCCGGTGATTGGTTCAATATAGGGTGTGACCCCAAGCTGAGAGATATTTATATGTCTCGGTCATTGGTTCTTTCTGAGGTGTGTCCATACAGTCATATTTCTATTGGCTAATACTATTTCAGATACCTTTTAATATACCTGGATCTCAAAATAGAAGTCAGAGAAGGGAAGATTGAGATGTCCACACACTTCAAAGAAGTGGACAGTATCAATTACATCCATAGAACAAGCTGCCATCACAACAACTGGAAAGATAACATCCCAAAGGGACAGCTACTGAGGATGAGGAAAAATTGCTCCACCCAAGATAAATGGGAGGAACAGGCTCTACTCATTAAATCAAAATTTTTTGAGAGAGGATATAATGAGACCGTGTTGGAACAAAAGATTCAAGAAGTTGGCAATATTGAAAGAAGTGAACTAACGAAATATAGAAAAAGAACAACAAAGGCAGAAGATGGAATTCTAAACATCCCAATGATTACAGAATATAGCGAAAATAAGAACATTATCGAAAATATATTCCAGAAACATTGGGCACTTCTGAAGGACGATGACCTAATTGGTGAAAGACTCCCCATAAAACCAAGGTTCATCTATAGAAAAACCAAGAACTTAAGAAGCAAATTAGCTCCGAGCATACAGAAGAAAAAGGCATCAGGGACGAAAGATGTATTCGGGAAAGAGATTAAAGGCTTCTTCCCTGTCCTGTAAGGCATGTAAACGCGGCATTAAATCTGCAACGTTCAGTTGCTATAACACAAAGGAAGAATATAAAGTCCGCAATCTAATTAGATGATTGAAAGACAGGATACGTGAACATCTGTTACTCATTGAGAAATTGAATATGGATACAGCCCTGTATAAACATTTTTCTTTAAAACATCAGGGAAATACTAGAGACCTTACTTTTATGGGAATACAGAAGGTCAGAAAAGATTGGAAAGGTGACAACTACGAGAAAAAACTACTTACTGCAGAATCCAAGTGGATCTTCAATCTAGACTGTCTCTTTCCCAAATGATTAAATAATAAAGAAGATCTCTCATTTTTTTAATATGATCTGATTTTGAAATTTCCCTTTATAACATCTACCTTAACCATCAGCTGGTTATTCTTCCAATGAGCCATTCAGTATGACTACTGTTCCCTATGATTACTAAAGGTGATTACATTCCCTACCTCATATATGCTTAATTTCCTATCTCAGTATAGTAACTTCATTTTTCTAAGTATAGCAGCTTCATTGTTCTAAGTATAGTAGCTTCATTGTTATGTATCATCCAAGACAAAGGTAGTGAACATTTCACTCCAAGTATACCTTCCTGTGGTATACCTTTAACTCTAACCCCTCCTATGTGGTCTCCTCCCTATTTAATGACTACCTATAACATTCATTCACTGCCTGATTATTGAAGTCATACCTACTCTGTTGTAGCTATTCTTATTTCAGGTCTCCTATCATTTGTATCCTGAGCAAAGTAATAATACCAGTATTTACTTTTGCTACCTTTGAATCTCTTATGATCTTGTCGCAACTTTGTTATTATCAAGTCTGGATCATTGAACGGCCGGATCTACTTTTTTACCGCTACCCGGAAGTAAGCCGCATTCACACACGCTGCCAGTCCCAGACACGGATCTCCCAGTGCGGTAACGGAACACTCTCGGTCCTCAAGGGGGTAACGTACTCGAACAAAACTAAAGCTTTTAAGCTTCTTACCTGCCTGTTTATTATCACCAGTCTGCATTATTGGGCAAATCCTGTTATCTGCAATATCAGTTACAAACAAACATTGTGTGTCTGCGGAGTGTCTGAACTTGTATATATTTTAGGATGTGTGTGAATGCGTGAAGTAAAAGGAGATTTCTTTTTCTTACCTGTTGCTACCATTACTGATTAAGATCGTGTCAGTATTTCTACTCCATCTGTGGCTCTTATATAAATATATATTGAGCATATGCTATATATCTTATTTACAAATCTTTATCACTATTAACACCTAAGTCTGTAGTTAATACCAAAATTCATCATATATCAAATGCCTCATGTTGTCTAATCAGGATACATAGAAGTTGTTTTCTGATTAGTTCAAAAAAGAGCAACAAGCTCTAATTTTAGGGCTAATCTTTATATAAAGTTCACAAATACTTGTTTTTTGATTTGTAAACTTCAACATACCACACTTCCTTACTCACAAAAGTACCCTTTAGAGTCCATGATATTGTTGTGTCTATTTAGTCTCCAGTCCACTTCCTTATATCGTGTTGGGTCTGTCATTTCAAGCATTCTTATTTTAAATCAAGTGATAAGTAGTTTTTGGCCACAATTTAAATATGAGTTAGACGAAGACCAATCGAACATCTTCTTTACAGTTGTTAGTTTATCAACCACTAGAAACCCCATAGTTAGTTTAGAACACATGCTGGGTCTACACCATTCTGGGTTAATAGGCTTACTAGGATCTTAACCCTTTCGATGTTTCCCTTTGGAGAATTAGTCTCCCAAGTCTCCACTAAATATAGACTGTTATATCTCTTTACATGTGAATATCACACCGATCCCATCCAATCCTTGGTATGTTATGCTCCTTTGATTTTTGATTTTTTAGTCACTAATCTAAGGTAGTAGGCGCTATCATACACAATCCCTTAGACACTTTAGCTCTTTATTTACATATTTCTTTTCTGGCAAACTCACCAGAGAATTAATTGAGGCCTTCCATCTATACCCTATTGGCCTGATATATATAAGAGCATATTATTTCACGAAGTCACCTCTCTTTTCACATCCAAGTACGATGTCTCATTTGTATTAATTTATTTTTGCATTAATCTATGTATGTCACTCTTAAAGCAAAGTCTGATCGCATCCTGAGACATTAAATACAATCTCAGCCCTATAGGCATTTGTTCTATAAATAGGATTATACATTGGAGTCCATACAGCAATCTACAATAAGCATATCTATATAGTGTCTAATTTCCGTATTAATTCATCTTTGCATTAATCTAAGTATGCTGCTTTTATAACAAAGTCCGATCGCATCCTGAGACATTAACTACAATCTCAGCTCTATAGGCATTCGTTCTATAAATAGGATTATATATTGAAGTTCATACAGCAATCTACAATAAGTATATATATATATATATATATATATATCTATATATATATATATATATATATATACAGTGGGGCAAAAAAGTATTTAGTCAGCCACCAATTGTGCAAGTTCTCCCAATTAAGAAGATGAGAGAGGCCTGTAATTTTCATCATAGGTATACCTCAACTATGAGAGACAAAATGTGGAAACAAATCCAGACAATCACATTGTCTGATTTGGAAATAATTTATTTGCAAATTATGGTGGAAAATAAGTATTTGGTCAATATCAAAAGTTAATCTCAATACTTAGTTATATATCCTTTGTTGGCAATGACAGAGGTCAAACGTTTTCTGTAAGTCTTCACAAGGTTGTCACACACTGTTGCTGTTATGTGGGCCCATTCCTGCATGCAGATCTCCTCTAGAACAGTGATGTTTTGGGGCTGTCGCTGGACAACACAGACTTTCAACTCCCTCCAAAGGTTTTCTATGAGGTTGAGTTCTGGAGACTGGCTAGGCCACTCCAGGACCTTGAAATGCTTCTTACGAAGCCACGCCTTCGTTGCCCGGGCGGTGTGTTTGGGGTCATTGTCATGCTGAAAGACCCAGCCACATGGCCCCATTCATTCTTTCATGTACACGGATCAGTCGTCCTGTTCCCTTTGCAGAGAAACAGCCCCAAAGCATTATGTTGCTACCCCCATGCTTCACAATAGGTATGGTGTTCTTGGGTTGCAACTTAGCATTCTCTCTCCTCCAAACACGACGAGTTGTGTTTCTACCAAACAGTTCTAATTTGGTTTCATCTGACCATATGACATTCTCCCAATCTGCTTCTGGATCATCCAAACGCTCTCTAGCATACTTCAGATGGGCCCGGACATGTACTGGCTTAAGCAGGGGGACACGTCTGGCACTGCAGGATCTAAGTCTCTGGCGGCGTAGTGTGTTACTGATGGTAGCCTTTGTTACGTTGGTCCCAGCTCTCTGCAGGTCATTCACTAGGTCCCCCCGTGTGGTTCTGGAATGTTTGCTCACCATTCTTCTGATCATTTTGACCCCACAGGGTGAGATCTTGCGTGGAGCCCCAGATCAAGGGAGATTATCAGTGGTCTTGTATGTCTTCCATTTTCTAATTATTGCTCCCACAGTTGATTTCTTCACACCAAGCTGCTTGCCTATTACAGATTCAGTCTTCCCAGTCTGGTGCAGGTCTACAATTTTGTTTCTGGTGTCCTTTGACAGCTCTTTGGTCTTCACCATAATGGAGTTTGGAGTGTGACTGTTTGATGTTGTGGACAGGTGTCTTTTATACTGATAACAAGTTCAAACAGGTGCCATTAATACAGGTCTGTGAGAGCCAGAAATCTTGCTTGTTTGTAGGTGACCAAATACTTATTATAGCTAATTTTAGAAGAGACTTCTTTAGAGGAGATCCAAGATAGGATCAAGGCTCTCAAGCTGGCTAATTCCTTTATCTCTGATGCCAACATGCAAGTCATTAGACTGGGAGCCTGGATGTCTGGTTTCACTGTTCTAGCCCGCAGGGCTCTGTGGCTAAAATCTTGGTCTGCTGATGTTACCTCCAAGTCCAAGCTCTTGTCTCTAACTTTCAAGGGTAAGACCCTTGCCACGGCTCACAAAGGTTTTGGGGAAGCTCTTGGCAGTAGTCATGTCTCAGGGAATTGCGGTGGCTCCTTACCTGGATGACATCTTGGTTCAGGCGTCATCTTTTCAACTAGCAAAATCTCATACAGAGATCTTGTTGTCTTTTCTACATTCCCACAGATGGAAAGTGAATCTGGAGAAGAGTTCTCTTGTTTCATCTACAAGGGTGTGTTTCTTAGGGACCATCATAGATTCACTATCTATGAAGATTTTTCTGTCAGAGGTCAGAAAATCCAAACTTCTCTCTTCTTGCCTCTCTCTCCAGTCTATGGTTCAGTAGCTCAATGTATGGAGATAATTGGTCTGATGGTCGCCACCATGGACATCATTCCCTTTGCTCGATTCCATTTGAGAGCTCTAAAATTATGCATGCTCAGACCTTTCTCAGAGGATAGAACTGGACCAGTTGACAAAAGACTCTCTCTCGTGGTGGGCGTTTCAGGATCATCTGTCTCAGGGCACATGCTTCCAGAGACCCTCCTGGGTGATTGTGGCCACGGACACCAGCCTACGACTCGTTAAAGGCTCAGGGCTTGTGGACTCGGGAGGAGTCTTCTCTCCCCATAAACATCTTGGAGTTGAGAGTAATCTTCAGTGCCTTCATGGCTTGGCCTCAGTTTTCTTTAGCCCAGCATATCAGATTTCAGTCAGACAACATCACCTCAGTGGCTTACATCAACCACCAGGGAGGAACTCGGAGTTCCTTGGCCATGAAGGAGGGGGCTTGGATTTTTCAGTGGGCGTAGGTTCACGATCTGCCATCCACATTCCAGGAGAGGGCAACTGAGAGGCGGATTTTCTGAGAAGACAGACCTTTCATCCCGGGGAGTGGGCTCTCCATTTGGAGGTGTTCTCCAGGTTAACCCTCAAGTGGGGCGTGCCGGATTTGGATCTGATGGCGTCTCGTCAGAACACCAAGCTTCCAAGGTACGGTTCGAGGTCAAGAGATCCTCAGGCCGCCCTGATAGATGCTCTGGCGGTTCCTTGGGATTTCAGGCTAGCATACCTGTTTCCTCCGTTTGCCCTTCTTCCACGAGTCATTGCTCGTATCAAACAGGAGAGAGTATCTGTAATTATTATAGCTCCTCCATGGGCTCGCAGGATCTGGTTTGCAGACCTGGTGAGGATGTCTTCTCTTACACCATGGAGGTTACCTCTGAGGTAAGACCACCTAACTCAGGGTCCTTTCCTTCATCCAAATGCATGGAGATTGAACGCTTAGTTTTGGCTAAGAGTGGATTTTCTGAGTCAGTCATTGATACTGTGCTTCAGGCAAAACCAGTTACTCATAAGATTTACCATAAGGTATGACACAAATACCTTTATTGGTGTGAATCGAAGGGCTTCTCTTGGAGTAGGGTCAGGATTTCTAGAATTTTGTCTTTTCTCCAGGAAGGTCTGGAGAAGGGCTTGTCAGTCAGTTCTCTGTGTGGGAATGATTAAAGAAAAGGAGGAGGGATTTTTATTTTTGAATAAAGACCCATACACACAGTAGACAGAGGACACACAGACTCACAGAATCATGAGTTTTGGAGAGGAAAATACACAGGCTTTGTGTCAAATAGATTCTCTGCCGTTTTGGGACACTTTCTTTAATAAAGGAAGATAACAGTTTTGAGGCCTGTACCTTTGCGATATAGTGGATAAATCCTTCTTAGATGGCAGTGTCTATAATTTAATATTTTAAAGCAAGTACATTCATTGTTGCTACAGTTTACTAAGTTAATCATTTTAAAAGGGCACTTTGTATTTTATGCTTATATCCATAGTCCTGTGTAGTCTTAGCTAGTCACATAAATTGGCTGTTTGCATTATTAATATATATATAATTTCTGGTGTTTTTAATTGAAACTTCATAGAATCATTTGTTGGTTGTTACTTAATTATACTTGTCTGAAAGTTATCTTAAATCTATTGAAATCCAGTAAGATTTGGGTGAAGTATCTTGGTATATTGTTTATCTAAACACTGTGAAGTTAGCGGTCCATATTCTGGTATTTTATTGTTGTATTTTAATGCGATTCATTGTGAGTAAGGTTAATTTTAAAGATATATTTTTATGATCTGTTGTATAGAATATTATAACAGCATAAGCATGTATAATTTGATTCATAGTCTGGTTTCTATAAATATATTGCAATGTGTATATAAATCTTAACTAATCTAAAGAATTTAGGAATAATTATTCATTTCAATTGTTTCGTATATACATTTTTATTGGTGGTTTGTTTTTAAAGAATAATAATAAATAAATTATATTATAACCCTGCAATATACTGACAAAAAGGACCAGCTGACATGTCAGTGATTCTTTCGTTAACACAGGTGTCAGTGTTGACGAGAACAAGGCTGGAGACCACTCTGCCATGCTGAGTGAGTTACAATAACAGACTGGAAGCTGTAAAAGGAGGGTGGTGCTTGAAATCATTGTTCTTCCTCTTTTAACCATGGTTACCTGCAAGGAAACACGTGCAGTCATTATTGCTTTGCACCAAAAGGATTTCACAGGCAAGGATATTGCTGTTACTAAGATTGCACCTAAATCATTTATCAAATCATCAAGAACTTCAAGGAGAAAGGTTCAATTGTTGTGAAGAAGGCTTCAGGGCGCCCAAGAAAGTCCAGCAAGCGCCAGGACCGTCTCCTAAAGTTGATTCAGCTGCGGGATCTGGGCACCACCAGTGCAGAGCTTGCTCAGGAATGGTAGCAGGCAGGTGTGAGTGCATCTGCACGCACAGTGAGGCAAAGACTTTTGTTGGATGGCCTGGTGTCAAGAAGGGCAGCAAAGAAGACACTTCTCTCCAGGAAAAACATCAGGGACAGACTGATATTCTGCAAAAGGTGCAGAGATTGGACTGCTGAGGACTGGGGAAAAGTAATTTTCTCTGATGAATCCCATTTTTGATTGTTTGGGGCATCCAGAAAAAAAACCTTGTCCAGGGAAGAAAAGGTGAGTTCTACCATCAGTCCTGTGTCATGCTAAGCATCTTGAGACCATTCATGTGTGGGGTTGCTTCTCAGCCAAGGGAGTGGGCTCACTCACAATTTTGCCTAAGAACACAGCCATGAATAAAGAATGGTACAAAAACATCCTCCAAGAGCAACTTCTCCCACCCATCCAAGAACAGTTTGGTGATGAACAATGCCTTTTCCAGCATGATGGAGCACCTTGCCATAAGTCAAAAGTGATAACTAAGTTGCTTGGGGAACAAAACATCAAAATTTTGGGTCCATGGCCAGGAAACTCCCCAGACCTTAATCCCAATGAGAACTTGTGGTCAATACTTAAGAGGTGGGTGAACATAACCCCCCCCCCCCACACACACAAATTCTGACTAACTCCAAGCATTGATTATGAAAGAATGGGTTGCCATCAGTCAGGATGTGGCCCAGAAGTTGATTGACAGCATGCTAGGGCGAATTGCAGAGGTTTTGAAAAAGAAGGGTCAGCACTGCAAATATTGACTTTTTGCATAAACTTAATGTAATTGTCAATAAAAGCCTTTGACGCTTATGAAATACTTGTAATTATACTTCAGTATACCATAGTAACATCTGACAAAAAGATCTAAAAACACTGAAGCAGCAGACTTTGTGAAAATTAATATTTGTGTAATTCTCAAAACTTTTGGCCAGAACTGTATGTTCATATACAACACCAAAATTATAAGGTCTCTTCACACCAAGACGTCTTTCGTTCACAAGAGGGTAGATCTGGTTTTCAGGCTAGAGACAGGGGATGTGGTAAGGCCTATCCTTTCTTTTCTGCTTGGAGGACGACTTCGCAATTTCAGGGATGCTTCGGCATCCAGTATTTTGGAGGAATGGGTCCTCGAACTTCTCCAATCAGGGTACTATCTGGAGTTGAGCGCACCCGTAAATGTGTGAATTTCCAATATTTACAGGCACGTGATAAATTAGCGCTCCACTTGTAATCTAGCCCTAAAGGTGGCAAAAAATTACAGTACAATGTCTCTACAATTAGTATTCCCCCCCCCGACGCAAAGAAAGGCTTGCATCGGGGAAGATCTCCTGGATGTATTTGTTAGTTCATGGCTTCCATGTAGCTTCTGTATACATATTTTCATTTTCCCCAAACACTGTGAACATTTGTAGTTAGTGGTGTTTTCTTTTGTTTTAACTACAGCTCCTTATCTATCTCCAAGGTCTTGTCAGAATAATTCATTTTTATTACATTTTTAATTTCATACAGGGAGTATTAAATCTGTGTGGAATTTATAAATTGTTTAATGCTAGATCTACACTTGTGTTTTCTGTTTCATACATTATTTCTAGTTTGATTTAAAAGTAAATGTATAGGTCTGGGAAACTCTGTCTGATGTTAGTACAGACAACTTGTTCTTAGGTTCTAGTTCTTCTTACTCTTCTTGGCATTCATGGAGTATTTAACTGACCAGAAAGCATGGACTGTTGTGCTTCAAGGAGTATAAGTGGGCTTTACAAATACTCTGCTTAGTTTTGACTTCTTGTATTTACACCTGGTATCGGGGACACTTACATTGGCCTCTCCTAATATAACAGACTATGGTAAAAGCATGTTTTTGTTCTTCATTTTCACCAAACAAGATTTTGAAAATCAGCAAATCTTTGAAGACATAACCAGAGTGTCTGATTATGTTTTTGCCATAGTGTACTGATTTCAGATAAAAAAAAATATAAAAATTTCAACACAGCAAAATTTTCTTTGGATTCTTGAAAAATAAATGTTTTAATTAGTTTAATTTTGTATTGACTTTATTAATAAATGGAAAGAATATTTATATCACTTTTTGATCAAAAGTTAACTATATTTGGCATTTTTATAAAAATTTGTGATTTTTGTAATTTTTTTTGCTCTTTATACAGCTTCTTAGTTGGAGATGGAGCCTTTAAATGGGCTGTGGACCATGGTATACCAACATGTCCTCAGGATGTCATGGCTACAAGTGAGTGTGTTGCCCTTTTAATTCTTAATGTGATAACATACTCCTAAGAAACTTGTTTCTTTCATGTAAGATACTTGTTTCTTTCATGTAATTTGCAAGAGTCCATGAGCTAGTGACATATGGGATATACAATCCTACCAGGAGGGGCAAAGTTTCCCAAACCTCAAAATGCCTATAAATACACCCCTCACCACACCCACAATTCAGTTTTACAAATTTTGCCTCCTATGGAGGTGGTGAAGTAAGTTTGTGCTAAGATTTCTACATTGATATGTTTCCTTTTGTAGACTATCAGTTTCATATTTGGGATAAAAACATATTTAGGAAAATATTTTTCTTACCTGGGGTATAGCCTTTTTTTCAAATTGACTGCTTTTTTATTAAATTTCGCAGGCAAATTTAGGCTCGCGGGGGCGCAACATGACAAAGTTTATTGCGTCATTCTTATCACGATCATTTTTTTGGCACAAAGGTACGTCCGATGACGCAAATTCGTCATTTCCGGTGTCTTAGTTGTTGCCGAGTTCCTTGCACAAGGTTGCGTCTACTATGACGTGAGTGTATCATTTTCAGATGTTGTTAGCGCCAAACAATTTTCAGTTTGCGTTGTGCGTCATACTTGGCGCCAAATAAGTTAATTATTTAAAACCCCATTCCTATATGCCTCTTGCCTTTTTCTATATCAGAGGGCTATGCTGTATTTTTTTCCCATTCCTGAAACTGCCATATAAGGAAATTAATCATTTTGCTTTATATGTTGTTTTTTCTCTTACATTTACAAGATGTCTAAATCTGATCCTGTCTCAGAAACCACTGTTGGAACCCTGTTGCCTGATAACAGTTCTACCAAAGCTAACTGCATTTGTTGTAAATTTGTGGAGATTATATCTCCAGCTGTGGTATGTAATAATTGTCATGATAAGCTTTTACATGCAGAGAATGTGTCCATCAGTAATAGTACAATACCTGTGAATATTAAAGATTTTATTGCTGATGCGATTCACAAGGCTTTGTTTGCCATCCTGCCTTCTAATAAACATAAAAGGTCTTTTAAAACTTCTCATAAAGTTGATGGAATTTCAAATGACCAACATCATACTGAATTATCCTCCTCTGATGAGGATCTATCTGATTCAGAAGGTCCTTCCTCAGATATTGACACTGACAAACCTACTTATTTATTTAAATTGGAGTATATTTGTTCCTTGTTAAAAGAGGTGTTGATTACATTGGATATTGAGGAAACTAGTCCTCTTGATATTTAAACTTGTAAACGTTTAAATTATGTTTATAAACCTCCTGTGGTTACTCCAGAGGTTTTTCCAGTTCCTTATGCTATTTCTGATATGATTTCTAAGGAGTGAAATAGGCCTGGTACTTCTTTTATTCCTTCTTCAAGGTTTAAAAAAATTGTATCCTTTGCCAGCAGCTAGATTGGAGTTTTGGAAAAGATCCCCAAAGTTGATGGGGCTATTTCTACTCTTGCTAAACGTACTACTATTCCTATGGAAGATAGTACTTCTTTTAAAGATCCTTTAGATAGGAAACTTGAATCCTATCTAAGGAAAGCTTATTTATATTCTGGCCTTCTTCTCAGGCCTGCCATTTCTATGGCTGATGTTGCAGCTGCATCAACTTTTTGGTTGGAAAGTTTAGCACAACAGGAAATGGATCCTGATTTATCTAGCATTGTTCGCTTGATTCAACATTCTAATCAATTTATCTGTGATGCAATTTTTGATATTATCAAAATTGATGTTAAATCTATGTTTTTAGCTATTTTAGCTAGAAGAGCTTTGTGGCTCAAATATTGGAATGCTGACATGGTATCTAATTCTTGATTACTATGTCTTTCTTTCCAATGTAATACGTTATTTGGTTCTCAGTTGGATTCGATTATTTCAACTGTCACTGTGGTGAAGGGAGTTTTTTTGCCTCAGGATAAAAGACCTAAGGGTAAATCTAAAGCTTCTTACGGTTTTCGTTCCTTTTGACAAAGTAAGGAACAGACACCTAATCCTTCCCCCAAAGAATCTGGTTCCAATTGGGAAACTTCTTCAAGTTGGAGTAAATCCAAGCCGTTTAAGAAACCAGAGCCAGCCCCCAAGGTGCGGCCCTCATTCCAGCTAAGCTGGTAGGGGGCAGATTAAAATTCTTCCAAAACATTTGGGCAGATTCTGTCCAAAATCAATGGATTCAGAGTATTGTCTCTCAAGGGTACCGAATAGGTTTCAGAGTAAGACCTCCTGTGAGAAGTTTTTTGTTACTCACGCATCCCAGCAAATCTAGTAAAGGCTCAGGTTTTTCTAAAGGGTGTTTCAGACCTAGAGCTTTCAGGGGTAATCATACCAGTTCTGTTTCAGGAACAGGGTCTGAGGTTTTATTCAAATCTATTCATTGTCCCAAAGAAAGAAGATTCATTCAGGCCAGTTCTGGATCTGAAAATTTTGAATTGTTATGTAAGAATGCCAACTTTCAAAATGGTGACTATAAAGACTATTCTGCCTTTTGTTCAGCAAGGGCATTATATGTCCACAATAGACTTACAAGATGCATATCTTCATATTCCGATTCATCCAGATCACTATCAGTTTCTAAAATTTTCTTTTCTAGGCAAGCATTACCAATTTGTCACTCTTCCATTTGGCCTAGCGACAGCTCCAAGAATCTTTTCAAAGTTTCTTGGTGGCCTACTTTCTGTAATCAGAGAACGGAGTATTGCGGTGTTTCCTTATTTGGACAATATCTTGGTACTAGCTCAGTCTTTACATTCTGCAGAATCTTACATGAATCAACAGGTGTTGTTTCTTCAAATACATGGTTGGAGGATCAATTTACCAAAATTTGATTCCTCAGACAAGGGTCACCTTTTAAGGTTTACAGATAGATTCAGTTTCCATGACTCTGTCTCTAACAGACAAGAGACGATTAAAATTGGTTTCAGCTTGTCGGAACCTTCAGTCTCAATCATTCCCTTCAGTAGCTATGTGCATGGAAGTTTTAGGTCTTAAGACTGCAGCATCGGACGCGATCCCCTTTGCTCGTTTTTATATGAGACCTCTCCAGCTTTGTATGCTGAACCAATGGTGCAGGGATTATACAAAGATATCACAATTAATATCCTTAAATCCCAATGTTCGACTCTCTCTGACTTGGTGGTTAGATCACCATCTCTTTTGTTCGTCCATCTTGGACTGTGATCAAAACAGATGCAAGTTTTTCAGGTTATGGAGCTGTCTGGGGATCTCTGACAGCAAAAGGGGTTTGGAAATCTCAAGAGGCGAGGTTACCAATCAATATTTAAGAACTCTGTGCTTTTTTCAGGGCTCTTCAGGTTTAGCCTCTGTTGAAGAGAGAACCGTTCATTTGTTTTCAGTCAGACAACATCACAACTGTGGCATATGTCAATCTTCCGGGTGGGACGCGCAGTCCCCAAGCTATGAAAGAAGTATTTTGGATACTTGCTTGGGCGGAATCCAGCTCCTGTCTAATTTCTGTGGTTCATATCCCAGGTATAGACAATTGGGAAGTGGATTATCTCAGCCGTCAGACTTTACATCCGGGGGAGTGGTCGCTCCATCCAGATGTGTTTTCTCAGATTGTTCAGATGTGGGGTCTTACAGAAATAGATCTGATGGCTTCCCATCTAAACAAGAAACTACCAGGTACCTGTCCAGGTCCAGGGATCCTCAGGCGCAAGCCGTGGATGCGTTAGCAGCTCCTTGGTTTTACCAACCTGCTTATATCTTTCCGCCTCTGGTTCTCCTTCCAAAAGTGATTTCCAAGATCATCATGGAACAATTGTTTGTATTGCTGTTAGCTCCAGCATGACCTCACAGGTTTTGGTATGCGGATCTTGTTCGGATGTCCAGTTGCTAACCTTGGCCACTTCCATTAAGGCCAGACCTTCTGTCTCAAGTTCCGTTTTTCCATCAGGATCTCAAATCATTAAATTTGAAGGTATGGAAATTGAGCGCCTAGTGCTTAGTAATAGAGGTTTCTCTGACTCAGTGATTAATACTATGTTACAGGCTCGTAAATCTGTTTCTGGGAAGATTTATTATCGAGTCTGGAAGACTTTTATATTTCATGGTGTTCTTCTCATTAATTCTCCTGGCATTCTTTTAGAATTCCTAGAATTTTACAGTTTCTTCAAAATGGTTTGGATAAGGGTTTGTCTGCAAGTTCCTTGAAGGGACAAATCTCTGCTCTTTCTGTTTTATTTCACAGAAAGCTTGCTAAGCTTCCTGATATTCACTGTTTTGTACAGGCTTTGGTCCGTATCAAGCCTGTCATTAAATCAATCTATCCTCCTTGGAGTCTTAATTTGGTTTTAAAGGCTTTACAGGCTCCTCCGTTTGAGCCTATGCATTCTTTGGACATTAAACTACTTTCTTGGAAAGTGTTGTTCCTTTTGGCCATCTCTTCTGCTAGTAGAGTTTCTGAATTTTCTGCTCTTTCTTGTGAATCTCCTTTTCTGATTTTCCATCAGGATAAGGCAGTTTTGCGGACTTCATTTAAATTTCTACCTATGGTTGTGAATTCTAACAACATTCATAGAGAAATTGTTGTCCCTTCTTTGTGTCCTAATCCTAAGAATTATTTGGAGAGATCCTTACATTATTTGGATGTGGTAAGAGCTTTGAAATAGTATGTTGAAGCTACTAAAGCTTTCAGGAAGACTTATAGTCTATTTGTTATGTTTTCTGGTTCTAGGAAAGGTCAGAAGGCTTTTGCCATTTCCTTGGCATCTTGGTTAAAGCTTTTGATTCATCAGGCTTATTTGGAGTCGGATCATGCCCCGCCTCAGAGAATTACAGCTCATTCTACTAGATCAGTCTCCACTTCGTGGGCTTTTAAGAATGAAGCTTCAGTTGATCAGATTTGCAATACATTTACTAAATTCTACCGTTTTTATGTATTTGCTTCTTCGGAAGCAGTTTTTGGTAGAAAAGTTTTTCAGGCAGCTGTTTCAGTTTGATTCCTCTGCTTATGTTTGAGTTTTTTCTTTTCATTATCAGAATAAACTTATATTTTGGGTTGTGGATTTATTTTTTTCAGATGAAAATGGCTGTTATTATGTTATCCCTCCCTCTCTAGTGACTCTTCTGTGGAGTTCCACACCTTTGGTATTACTGTCCCATACATCACTATGGACTCTTGCCAATTACATGAAAGAAAACATAATTTACGTAAGAACTTACCTGATAAATTAATTTCTTTCATATTGGCAAGAGTCCATGAGACCCACCCTTTTTATGGTGATTATGATTTTTTGTATAAAGCACAATTATTTCCAAATTCCTACTTGGCTATTCGTTAAACTGAATTGTGGGTGTGGTGAGGGGTGTATTTATAGGCATTTTGAGGTTTGGGAAACTTTGCCCCTCCTGGTAGGATTGTATATCCCATACGTCACTAGCTCATGGACTCTTGCTAATATGAAAGAAATGAATTTATCAGGTAAGTTCTTACATAAATTATGTTTTTACAGTTAGCTGATGTTGACTTCACTGTTCTTCAAAATGTTCTATCATGCATATGAAAAGACATTTAATCATGTTTGCTGCAAAAAAAATCAAGCTAAAATTGTTTAAATTGAGTTTGGAATTGACAGGATGTAGATGTTTGTGCACAATAATTCCTAGAGATAAACTTGGGCCTATTGGCTAGTAAGAATTACTTCCACAGCTTTGTTTGACAGTGACATTCCCTATAACCATTAAAACATATAGTTTAGCACAGGAGCATTAAAAAGACAAATTTAAAAGGAGCGCCCTAAATTGAGCCCAAAAAGATAAAAGATATAATACGAATTTATTATATTAGTAAAAATAAGAAAAATACCTTATTGTAAAAAATCTATACATATGTTACATACACTGACATAGTAACATAAAATGTGATAAAAAGATATATGGGGAAACGTTTTCCCAGTCTGTAGTATCCTTTTAACAAGTCTGTATCCAAACTATCAGATAGAGTTGCTGCCCCTTTAAGACACGGTCCTGGCAACCGGAACAGGCTGTATAGAAAACAAGAAGGGGATACAGAAGCGCACACTTCACATTTCCCAACCTCAATCATATATGAGGTATGTTAAAAGCACATCAGTGAAAATCACGACTCTTGTATAATACTAAAAGTGTCTCATAAGAAAGTTCTCCTTTATATTACCACTCATGCGGTTTTCCAGACAAGGCAGTCTGTAGGGCACTAGACTTCAGTCAAATATCAAACAGAGTCTCATGAGCACTGATAGTGAATGTAGTCCAAACAAGGCTAATACACAAGCGTTACAGTAGAGCTCACAGCTGTACACAGAGATTCCGGCCGGATAGTCAGAACAGCTGACTATTTCCCTAATAATGATAGGGAAAGTAGGGACCTTCCAGCCTCTGACAAAGTAGGAAGTCACCATCGAAACGCGTTAGGCCACGCCCACCGTCTACACGTCACACTCAGCTGTTCTGACTATCCGGCCGGAATCTCTGTGTACAGCTGTGAGCTTTAGTGTGACGCTTGTGTATTAGCCTTGTTTGGACTACGTGCACTATCAGTGCTCATGAGAATGTGATATTTGACTGAAGTCTAGGGCCCTACAGACTGCCTTGTCTGGAAAACTGCATGAGTGGTAATATAAAGGAGAACTTTCTTATGGGACACTTTCAGTATTATACAAGAGTCGTGATTTTCACTGATGTGCTATTTGCTTGCTGTGCTTTTAACATAACTCCATATATGTTTGAGGTTGGGAAATGTGAGTCTTTATTTGTCTTGAATAAACTTGTGTTTATCTGTCCAAACTTACTATGCTTAGAGTAGCGTGCGCCTCTGTATCCCCTTCTTGTTTTCTATACAGGAGCATTTAAACTTGTAAAATTGTAAAATACCTTATAATAAATGCAATTAAAATATTATCAAGAGAGGTTAAACTGTCATTATGGTGACCATATTGTCGCTTTAAAAAGGGACACATATGAAAAATACATATGTCAGGGTTCTTATACAAAACATTTATTTTTAACAGCCCTGACATATGTATTTTTCATATGTGTCCCTTTTTAAAGCAGCAATATGGTCACCCTAACTATCATGCATATGCAAAGTACTATTTAAACATGTTGCATGATAAAAGGTTTTGCCTGTATTCAGCTGCTCCATAAAGGGACAATATATTCATATGCTATATCATTTGAAAGTGATGCAGCATAACTGTGAAAACGTGACAAGGAAATATCACATGAACACTTCTATGTAAAAAAAGAACATATTTTACCTTAAAATTTCTTTAGCTCACCAGAGTAAGTGTTCTGTGATCCAGAGATACTCTTTTTACTATGATCTGCATGGTGAAAAAACAGCAGCCAATCAGCTTCATCAGTACTGAGTTCACACTTTGCTTTACTGTGATCTCATGGGATTTCACCGAAATCTTTCAAGATTTCATAGTAAATTTCCTTAAACTAAGAAGGCAAATAATGTGCAAGTCCTGGTATTGGTAACCTTCTTAAAGGGACACTGTACCCACATGTTTTCTTTTGTGATTCAGATAGAGCATGACATTTTAAGCAACTTTCTAATTTACTCCTATTATCACATTTTCTTCATTCTCTTGGTATCTTTATTTGAAATGCAAGAAAGTAAGTTTAGATGCCGGCCCATTTTTGGTGATCAACCTGGGTTGTTCTTGCTGATTGGTGGATAAACTCATCCTCCAATAAAATAGTGCTGTCCAGAGTTCAGAATAAAAAAAGCTTAGATGTTTTCTTTTTAAAATAAAGATAGCAAGAGAATGAAGAAAAATTGATAATAGGAATAAATTAGAAAGTGGCTTACAAATTGCATGCTCTATCTGAATCATGAAAGAAAAAAATTGGGTTTAGTGTCCCTTTAAAGTCCCTTTAAAGTCCCTTTACAATGAAATATGGCTACTGGCGATATTTTCCTTTCTATCGTAAAATGATGATGGTCCACAGTCCTTCATAACATATGGGATATATTTCCCACCCCTAGAAGGAGGTAAAATACCCATATTAGAGCTTAAAATCCCTCCCACCTCCCATTTCTCTCTTATGTTTGTTCTTGGCCTCATAGGAGTTGGTTGCGAATAGAGGTGTTTCAAGTTACTTGCTTATGGATTACAAATTGGGAGCTCAGACCGCCATGTGAGACCCAGAGTCCATGGGGACTATAATTTACAAAGCAGATAGAAAGGAATCTTCACAGCAGCTGAAGGATACGGGGACATAGGAATACCCTTTATATGTGCACAGTAATTCCCTATGACACTTCAGCCATAACTACCTTCAGGCATCATGGGGACTGGTCCTTAGACTCCACTGAGGGACACAGGTATTTCCTACTGCAATCCTCTGTGGTGCTTGATACCTGCACTGGATGGGCTCTCTCTACTGGATACTGATACAGCTGGATTGACATGCCTGTAAGCCAGTGGAGGGGTGCTGCATAAGGTAAGTGACTTTACACTGCAGACACACAGCCTAGAGGCTATTTGTAGGTACTGTCACACAGGTCCAGCATAGCCAGGAGACATAACCTGCTCTCCTCATGACACAATTTTTTCTCCCTTTCAGGTCCCTACTTTCCATATCATTATTAGGGAAATAGTTAGGAAAGTCTGTGACCCTTTGCAGCCCTCTTGCAACTGTGGGGATACTTTTGGGTGCACTTTAAAAAAAAAAAAAAGGTGTATAGCCCTTTAAAAAAAAAAAGCCACCTGCTCAGTGCAGTGAGGAGGCTTTGTTTAGGCAGGGAAAAAGTATTTTTTTATTAGTTTAATGTATGTTTTATGCTTGATGCACACTTATTTTACTAAGTTAATAAAAATTCCCTTAGAATTAAAGATCCCTTAGTAAAATAAGTGTGCACCAAGTTATATTAATCCACTCCCTGCAGCACTGTCTTTTCTTCCGGTGGCAACTCTGCCCCCTCAGTGTTCCGGGGGTTTTCTCCTCAGTCCAGAGTCTTGCCACTCCCAGGAAAGGGGTAAGTACCCATACAGGAGCTGCCAGGGGGTACTTAAGGGCTATTCAATACAGTATTGGTAGTGGAAAAATGTAGGTGTCGAAGGAAGTGTAAACATAGTGTAGAGGACTCTCAACCAGTTCTTTTCTGTACTAATCCTTATATAGGGTGTCATTGCATACTTTATTATAAGTAAAAAAAATTGAACAAAATAACTCAGTTTTTGATATCCTTCTGTCTACATATATATATGTTTATTTTGCAAATATGTTCCAGTGCTGAAATTGTATACCTCAGATTTTGCAAACAAATCAACCGCAACCGTCCATTTCCCAGAGGGATATTTGACCTGTTCTTGTCACTCAGGGGGAAATTACGGATTTTACTCCTGAAGCTAGAAATAACATGTACAAAATAGTGACAGTTTGTTTAGCGGCTGTAAGCGTATAAGTAAATCTGCAGATTTAATTCCTGAGGTAAATGTGCAAAATTATTATTTTTTTTAATTTTCAAACAAGCTTTATTGAAGAGGGTGAGAAACAATTTTAGCTATCAATACAGTTCACAGTTCCATTGGAAGTTTGTTACAGTGTTTACATTAAATAGCATATGACAAGTCCATTTCGCGTGCATAATAATTGTTTCTACATTATTACTTAATTCTAAAAGTAATTTCCTCTTCTATATAATCATAGCTTATAAACAGTTCTCTAAGTTTGAGCTTGCTTCAGCGAGCTTAGCTGCTCGCAGTGTTTTATAATTCGTATCAACAAGACTGCTTATTCTTTGGAGCTTAACATCAGGATCCTGGTTATGTCAATATGATAGCACCTCAGCTTTTTGCCTCATATCGCTGAGATTAATCAAATTCCTGACATTACTATCCTGCACATTGACTAATTGCAGGACAATAATAGTAAATCAAAGAGTACAGTTAGGAATAAAGAAGGGAGAGAAGGGAAGAGAAAAAAAAAAAAAAGAGGTGGGGGCGGGAGGGTGAAAGGACAGAGGGTGAGGGTAAGTGGGTTGCTTTTTCTTATCTCCGTGCTACATGTTTAGCTGTTTTACAATCCCCTACCTGTCCAGGACAGTGTCATCAGTTCATGGGTGGCTAATTTGCCTATTTTAAGATAATGGTACCTCTCTAGCCTAAGTAGCTCCCCCACTCTGGCTTTCCAATCCTGTATTGTCGGTATCCGGGTTTTTTTTCCCAGTGTACCGGAATTAAACCCTTTGCTCCATTTAGCATCAGTAAGAGGAGTAGGTATTTGTCCTCCCCTGTGATCTTGTGTAGGTCGTGATAAATCAAATAAGAGGGTTTTGGCGGAATTATCATTCCCAGTTTTTTACTCATTTCTCCCAGTACTTCCTCCCAGTATTGCTGTATATCAGGGCAGTTCCACCTAATGTGTAAAAGTGTTCCCTCCCCCCACAGCCCCTCCAGCACCCCCCACTGGCATTTGGATACATTTTATGTAGTCGCTGGGGTGTCATGTACCATCTGCTTAATAGTTTATAGTGTGTTTCTTGTATTTTCATTGAAACAGAGGCCTTTTTTGCCCTCTCAAATATCTTAATCCATTCTTTTTTGCCTATTTCCAATTCAAGTTCAGCCTGCCATGTTGTAGTGTATGTCGGTAGGGTGGTGCCCCCCATTGTCAATAAAGTCTTGTATAATCGTGATATTAAGTGGGTCGGTGTCTGCGACATCGTGCAGAGGGTTTCAAATAGCGTTCTAGGTCTAGTCAATGTAGGCTTTTCTTCGTGTGTTTGCAGATAATGTACCATCTGAGCTACCCTAAACCACGACGCAAAGATCTCAGGCGCCCATTCAGACAATTCAGCCTGCGGTTTGAGTTTGCCTTGATGTAGTATATTGGTTATTGCAGTCTCCACCACGGTGTAGAATTCTCCTGTAACATGCGGTTTATATTCCATACCTAGGTCTTGGTTTTCGCAGACTGGTGTGTTCGGCGATTGGGGCGAGGATACATATGAGTCTTCACTAATTAATTTGTCCCATCCTTTGAACACTTCTTGTATCATGGGGTAATGTGCGATTGAGGC
Organism: Bombina bombina; assembly: GCF_027579735.1. Taxonomy (NCBI): domain Eukaryota; kingdom Metazoa; phylum Chordata; class Amphibia; order Anura; family Bombinatoridae; genus Bombina; species Bombina bombina. Next base: position 1,028,464,667 of record NC_069502.1, read on the forward strand.
TGGGCGTTTCTTTGCTGAGATCCAGGCCAGGGCCCCTACATTTCCTCATTCCAGGATGTCGTTGTCGATCTGAACCCATGCTTTATTACGCAGGTTTTGACTCCACTCCACGAGCCTCTGCAAAGATATTGCTCTCTGGTATTCTCTCAGCAGGGGGATACCCAGTCCCCCCTGTCTCTGGGCATGTAGGTAGTGTATTTTCTAATCCTGGGTTTTATGCCGTTCCATATGTATGTTTCTATTGCTTTCTGAATTTGGTGTACGTATTGTGTAACCGGGGGGACCGGTATAGTCTGCAGCACATACAACACTCTTGGCAAGATGTTAATTTTTACCACTCCAATTCGTCCCATCCACAAGATGGTCTTGCTCTTCCAGTTGTTTAGATCCTTCAAGATCTTGTCTCGGATATCTTTATAATTGAGGTCTATTATTTCGTTTATGTTAGGGGTGATTTTTATCCCCAGGTATTTTATAGAGTGCTGTGCTAATTTGATTGGGCAATTGGATCTGAGTGCGTTGATTACCGCGGGCCTCTCACTAACAACTAAGATTTCGGATTTCTGGGCATTAAGGAGGAAATTTGAAACTTTTCCAAGGGCCGAGAACTCCGCCATGGCCTCGCGTTACGAATTAGGCAAGTCTGAGATAGTCATCAAGACATCATCCGTGTACATAGAGAGCTTATGCTCTCTGCCACCTATGTGGAACCCCCTGATCCGTGGATTGTCTCTGATTTTACTAGCCAATACTTCAATTGTGAGGGCGAATAAGAGAGGCGAGAGGGGACAACCCTGCCTGGTTCCGTTT